>NC_090871.1:53586012-53638512 GCF_036669935.1 Montipora foliosa | reverse complement strand
AAAACTACATCGACAATCTCCGGCCGCAACCCTAACCCTCACCGTAAGAAAAAAGCCTCCTGGGAGAGTAGATGTCACAAACCCTTGTAGAGTAGAAGACTAGGAGGTTCCAGATCCACTTAATATATGGGCATAAAGGATTAACATGGCTGGGGTAGACTCCAAGCTATAAATTGCTGAAGTCATGTGTGCTATACCGAACCCGAACCGCATTAAGCAAAAGCAGCCACAAGAGACCATTTTACTTATTCTCAATGAGCTTGAAACGAGATTTGCGCCACACCGCGGCCAACCGGTTGATCGGGCGACCAACAACAGCCTCCCAGAAACCGGCGTACAACGGAGCAGCGCTAGGCAGCTCAAATAAAAGACCATAAATATTTTTACACCAGAGGCTATCGGGCAAAGCTCGATGTCTGTCAAATATACGCTGAAAGCAATCTAAACACTTGATACGAAAAAGAGCTCACTGAAACCGGACCTAAGTTAGATGTGAATTCAAAACGCTCATCAAATCGCGACAGGTGATTACCTTTAAAGTGGTACTACGACCAAAAAAAAAATTTGTTTTTATTTTGGATTTCAAAACTATGTTAACTAAACACTAACTCACCCAAGGTTTAAATTCTGATTTTAAAAAGACACCTGTTTATTTTTGCTGGAATTTTCTTATTTATTGGTCCGCCATTACTAACTTTAAAATCTTGAGAGAGCTGGGTCGAGGAGAAAATGACGTCAAACACTCACTAGTTTAAGAATGCAATGCGTGTGTACGCGGCCTAATTAACATGCAGCACGGGAGCTTCGGGCTTTCAGACTTTTCAACCCGTGTTTTGCATATATAATAAATTGCATTTACACGCTGAAATTTTAAGCTAGTGAGTAAATGACGTCATTTTCTCTAGATCCAACCCTCTGAGGTCCAATCGGCCAATTTTGAACGTGAGTAATGGCGGACCATGAAATCCAAAACTTACACTCAAAATAAACAGCCTTTGGATAAAACTCAAAGCTCAAAATTTTGCCAGTTAGTTGTTAAGCGAACACGCTTTCAAAATCTGAAGAAAAAAAGAAAATGATTTTTTGATCATAGTACCACTTTAAAGTAACGAGCGAAGGAGGTTCCCAGTATGTAAAGCTGTTTGAGCTATCCATAAATTATAGGCGACCAAACCTCATAAATGTGCACGCTCGGACACTAGTGGGAGACTTTGGACCCTCACTAGGCATGCGCAGTAGCGTAATTGCTTCTTTTTGATCCCACGAAATGGCAAAAATTCCAAAAAAACGTAAAAAATGCAGGCAGTTTGCTTGTGGAGAGTCAATACGCAGCAACCGCGGAACGGTTCAAACGAATGCGTGTGCCCACCACCAGAGAGCCTCTGTGGAGACGTTATCGCGTGCCAAATCTCAGGTCCGTAGCTGTTAACGCACCCGAGATACGACCGTTTGTTGTTTTTACAAGGCTTTGTCTGGGAAACGGCGATTTAGATGCGCAGTGACCACGGACTGATTAAAACGGATGCGCGTGCCCATCGTCGGAGAGCCTTTCTGAAGATATCATCGCATGCCAAACCTCAGACCCATGGCCTTAACACAACTGGAGATACGACCGATTGTTATTTTTACAAGGATTGGTATGGGAAACGGCGAGTCGGAAGTCGGATGCGCAGTGATCACAGATCGATCGAAACGGATGCGCGTGCCTGCCATCGGAGAACCCCTACGGAGACGTAGAAGTTCTCTGATGACAGGATAACGTGACATCTTACCACCAAAAATCATGCTATTGCCCAGGCAGTTTATCGTTCACGCTGAGCCAATTCACAGATTTCAGGCCTTCTTTGACATGATCATATTTCTTTAAACCTAAAACAATTCTACAGGCAAAGTTTTGGACTACCGAAAGCTTTTTTATGTTTTATTTGTATTTCTCCAAACTATTGAGTAGTAATATATCCTACTAAATACAAAAACGTTCAGAAGCTATTTTATCCTATTAACGCGAGTTCGAAACAAACCTTTAAAGATTTGAAGCTTTTGTGCAAACTACCAACATAAATAGTGACAAGAAAAAGAAAAAGACATGATCATACCCTAAGGATCTAGCGTAAAATCAGTTCCTTTTTGCAGCCATTACAATTTCCGTAACCCAGCCAAATTTGGATTTCTATCGCTTGGTAGCTGACAATGGGCGGTGCCCAAATCAGCCAGCCATCACACATAGCGATGGAGAGCTCCTAATCTAGATGTTGTAATATAAATCTTCTCGTCCTTCAAAACTAAACAGGTAAATTATATGAATCCTCCTCGTTTACACTTTCAAAACGCAAATTAGTGGCCGCCACTTTGTAGACAACCACTGCTCAATATCTACGAACGGTGATTCGCGTAGCCCGTAACAGATCATTGCTTGTGATAGAACGCTAGTATATTTACACTAATGGATGTTCATCCATGTTCACGAATTTGATAAAAACTGATTATCTTCTGACAACTGTCATTGTATTGATGGTTAGAAGACTAGTTTTTAACACCATATGCCACCTCACAAATTAAAAGTGTGGGAGTGCCACAATTCTTCTTTGTAATCTGGTTGAATGCATGATAGCATACCTAGCTGTTGCAGAAAACTCTACTGCCGAGTTGTATTGACTAGACCGTTTGTTAAGTAAGTACACCGAAATGTCTTTCCTTGTCTACTGTTAAAGAGGCTGATGTCTCATGTCTTTTTCATTTATTTTCTTTTCCCTCAAGCTTTTTGCAGTATGCTGAAGTTGTTTTTTAAATGCATTTTCACGTTTCAACGGCTTGACAGATGCCACAGCACTACACTATTAACCGGTGCAAGTGGAAACACTTTCAGAACAACTATGCATATATGTTTACTACTCCTACGTGTCTCATTCCTATGTGTTGACTTTATTATCATTTTAAACTCTATTCAACGTCTAAACCCTATTTTAATCGTGGATCGTATGGTAAACGAGCTTTCTCTGTTGCTGCTCCGGAACTTTGGAATAACTTACCTGAGGATATTAAATCTGCAAACTCAATTGATGATTTCAAACGCAAACTTAAAACATTTCTTTTTAAGCGAGCTTATGAATCGTGATGTTTTTAATTGCCAGCGTCTAGTTTTGATGTCAATTTATTGTGCTTATTTTTATTTTTAGTTTCATCTAATTCTTGTAAACAGCGCCTTTGAATCTTGTAGAAAAGGCGCTTTATAAATGTATTATTAAACATGAGTGAACGCGAACGCCAATCAAGCTCAGCGAACGATGTTAGAGAAGTAGACTTTTTTGTGCTCATTCTTTCCTCGAGAATATTGTACTGGCACAATTTCGTTTACACTTTTATTTGGGCTCTTGATAGCCAAGCATTAATGCGAGTTATGTGTAAACCGATACGTATCCAATGGCTAGATAAAATGCTGCTATAGTTGTTTATCAATCATAACCGAGAAACAGAAAATAATTCAGAACCGAGTGACGTTTCCTTATCTTCTTATGTACCTTCGTAAGCTTCACACAGTCTTTTTTTCCCCTATGTATGAATGTATGATGGTGAGAAAGCGAGGGTACCAATAAGTGATCCGCCCTTAGGACAAAATCCGTTTGGGCCAAGCACGGATATCGGTCCTTGGCTACGAAAGCATTCTCCCTCTCCAATGTTGTTACCCAGGTTTTATTGTCTCGGCGTCAAATTTGGGTTGCGTTTGTTAGTTCTCTACTTTGCCTGAAAGGGTTTTCTCATTTAAAAAAATCGATTCGATTTTTTGTGACGCTACACTAAGACCCACCTCTCACCTTCAGGCCAGAGAATGAAACCGTTCTTAAATATGTATGTGGTAGGATATAGATTCTTCCTATCATATTCAAATGCTGTCAGCCCCTTGGAACAACAACTAGGGCAATTGAATTGCAGCCTAAGAATCGAGCACATGCACTCGACGCAACTGCCGCCATGTTACAAACAGAAAATAGC
Source organism: Montipora foliosa (assembly GCF_036669935.1). Lineage (NCBI taxonomy): Eukaryota > Metazoa > Cnidaria > Anthozoa > Scleractinia > Acroporidae > Montipora > Montipora foliosa. Next base: position 53,634,522 of record NC_090871.1, on the reverse strand, counting down.
CATGTGAACATTAAAAGTTTGTGTTACTTCGATTTTCATAAGTTTGCGGGCGCTAAGCTCCAAACTGCCTTTTGGCTTCCATCAATCAAAATTTCGAACGTAGCCTGGAGATGGACTCTTCCTCCGGTAAGTGAATTGGAGTGTTTGTTTAGTTCACAGCTCTAATACCATTATGATATCCTTTTAGACGTTCTTCAGTAAAAGGATTCGTACAGATTACATCGCTTTCTATCGGCGTCGAGTCCGAATGTACCGATGCTAATTGTTGGGTTTATTTCACGCACTCTCGTCTTGGCGTCGGAAGTTTTATTTTAGCCAAAACGCTGTTTGGCTTTTGACACTTGAAGATGAGATCCCGCAGAATTATGAAAATCGCACTAAGTTGTGGAAGACAGGATTCATGCTTGGGTTAAACTTTTCTCTCCTCAGCTTCAAAGAAATGTGCAGGGTCTGGTATCAACTGCGGAGTACAACACGCAGTCTCAGTCGACATAGGGGAGACTAGGAACAACTTCGCATTCCCAGGCTAACTCAATACGCGAGGTAATGAGGAGGCCCGAAGGTGATGAAGTCGCCGTAGCTGTTATTTCTGGACTTGCTTCACTGACGTCACGCACCGGGACGTTGGTGGACCGGTAAGGAATTGCCTTGGATTTTCCTTGAGTTAGTTTCGATTAAAATTGTATATAGTGAAGGGCAGAATTTACGATTCCCACCCCTGCCCAAAATGTTACTCCTTCCTTGACGAGCCCTTCAAGTCCGAAAGGAGACAAGCATCAATTTTCTCCTCACTTTATTTATACCAAATGAGCAGAAAAGGTTTCAAGATTTGACAAGCTCATCCATGAGGAGAAAACACTTTTGTCTTTCAAGAAATTCTTTAAACTACTTTTGTAATGAAATGTACAGAGATCAGCAAGGAGAATTTCATTGTTGATATAGGGCTTAAAGGGCTAGGGCCAACGCTTAGAAGGATTTCCTGGGCTCTCAAGCACTAGCAATTTTGGTGCTAAACTGCTATCTTACCCTTTCGTTGTACCTCTAAGTAAAGGGGTTTAACTTTTGCCGATCAACTGGCCCAAATTGATTCGAATAGTACAGGACTTTGGTGTGGAAGATTGCGGGACGAGTCCTCTCCATGCAGACCAACATTCAAGGCCAAGCGAATGCAAACGTTTAAACCTTGCAGTGTTTTCGGAAGGGGTTTTAAATTGTTTGCCCGCTCAAAAATTGTGAAACGGCGGTTGACAAGGCATGGTTAGCCCACTGCTGTCATGCGCAGGCTCCAGTTGCTTATGATACCCATGGAAAATTCTGGTGATGCCTTTTCCGGGCTTTTCCGCGTTTCAATCCGAAATATGTTGTTGAATTGAGAACCTTCAGCCACTTCAACTTAACGGAGGGCGCAGCGTTTCTGAGTGATCAGGGCTGGTCTTAACCAGAGTTCCGCTCTGACCAGCAGCTGACGTTCTTCTGCGGAAACCTCGGCTTATTTTCTGTCTTGCGCTTGTAAATAGCCACTTGTCTGCTGCCCTGAAACGGCCTGACATGGGGCGGGGTTAAAACTTTGTATCCCTGTAACTGCTGTATTATACTTTCCTCATCCTCTATTTTGACCCTTCTACGTTGCAGATCTGGAAGACAGTGGGTTGGAAGTTCATTGCGCTGTGCGGCGGTCTGTACAGTGGAGTATATGTTATAGAGACTTCGTTGGACCAACAGCGCTAAGGAAAAGACTTTCAAACGACATTTTGTGCAGTATGTAGCTGTAAAGCTCCAATTGGTAGTGAGTTTCACAAAGTTTGTTTAGTTCTTACGAAGATCATGTCCGCTTGCAGCTAGAACCATTTTCATTCCTTGATATCGGAAGCGAACACACGAGTATCGTTATGGGGCAGATTTGTCAACTTCGTCACTCACTCGCTCACTCACCCATATGCCATTTCACAGCGTACGTCATTTCCGATTTGTCATATTATACAGGCCAATTTCGTGGAGTTTCCATGATTACAAGAAGTTGTAAGAATTTAAGCTTGGCACTGTGTTATTTCCCAAGAGTTTCGAGAGGAAGGAAATCATTATTCCTAGCTTCGGAAAGTGGAGAGGTTTTGTTTTATCTCGCATATTTTGTTAAGGTAGTCATTGAGAAAATCATTTTGGAACAATTTAGGTCATGTTTTTCGAGAGTAAACTGACCCCGTCAAAGACACAGTTGCCTAATTAATCTTTGCATTTTGCAAATGAAGGGATTGTCTGTGGAGATTTTAGCTTTTGATTCTCCTCATTTACATTATTCATTGAAAGACTCGACTACGAGCTGACCCTCTTTCCTTGCTTAGTTCGTGGAACACGAGGTGAAAGAAGAACAGGTGCGAGAAGTAATTTCCGCGCAAGATCTAGACACGAGAGGGAACGCGCAGATTTTTAGATGGTAGTTTCTCTGTGCTTGCTTTATGAGCTCGCGGCATCGTCTTAACCCTATTTCTACTAGCTGAAACTTACACGCTGTTGGTTCAGTTATCCTTTTTTGCGGTTTAAATTTACCTGTCGTCTCAATTTAGATTAAGAAACGGTCCAGATAAGAACGATAGCAACAACGGCAATGAACATGTTGGAATTCAATTGGTATGCAAAAAGGTGATAACTTTTCTATTGTCTGTACTTACTTCTGATTTGCTTAAACAGCAAAAGTTAACAAAACTTCATAAAAGCAGTATTATATTCATCCTTACTTTCCAACCATCTTCCATCTTTCATCTGGTCTCAGTTTAAATGAATTCCACAGAAATCGTATGTGGGGAACATGTAAAATTGTAAACGTTTCTTGGCTTTTGTTTTCAACTCTTGTGATTGGTCAAAATCTTTTAACACAAAAAAACACCCTTTCAAAGTGGGCTGTAAATGAATTTTATTGCGTTAACGGCTTTCCTGTAGGTTTATGCATTCTCTGTGTAAAAATGATGACATTCCTATGTGGGAAAAGCCCCGTTGCCGCATAACAAAGGAAATTGCTATCCATCTTACACGGATCATTACTTAATACCAAGTTGCATGAATGGTATGTTGTGACGTGACAGCAAGGTGGCACAGAAATACTTTTTGTGTTTCGTAAAAGTTCAATGAATACTGATGATAAATTATTTCCAATCATTTCCTTCTTGTCACAATTGGTATCGACCAGTTTACCAACGAATTCCTTTGATGGACCTAATAAAACGAATGCTGAAGCAGTGCTTGATCACTTGTGCGCTTACCATATCAAATTTTTGGTAAAAATTCTTCAACAAATGTTGCTGTACCACTTAGGGTGCGTTCGATTGACGGTATTCCGGAATAGGAATGTTTGGAATACACGTTAGCATTCCTTCAATTTTACAGAGATTAAAATTAAAATTGTCAAAAACCTGCTAAAATGGTATTTTAAACATATCTTTATTATCCTTGTCGCTTCAAAAGGCCGGACATACTGTTTTAAATTATCACTTTTTGTATTCTTATTCCGGAATAGGGTCAATCGAACGCACCCTTAATTAGGAAAATGTGCTGCTTCCGTCTGTGATTAAACGAATTAAATGGTTCATCTAAACAGCTACATTAATGTACTTCGCGAGGAAGTTTGGTTGTTGGAACGCAAACAATTAATGCTGAACGGGAATTAATACGTTAGAAGATTGTCTTTTTTTCCTGGAAAGTTTCTTTTGAGATTATAAACTGTACCATTTGTTTTTCCACCGGATTTCGCCGCTATGTTACAAGTTCCGAATGAATGAATGAATGAATGAATGATTGGGGGCACAATTCATCCAAAACCACTGTGCATATCTCGAGGTCCGTGGCAAGGAGCGGAAACCGCATAGACATTCGGATTAAGAAATCACCATAAGATAATCTCATAATCGCAGAGATTAGATGCATTTGTATCGTCATTGCTGACTACTTGACAACCTCTTTGCGTTTGTGCGAATTGTGTTAAATCCTGTTCTTTAACATTGGTCCTGCTAACTCTTTGTGGAAGATTCAACCTTTGTACCTTTCCTGTTACCAATATTCTCGTTAGTTTTTTTGTTCGAAGGAACGTGAAACTATTCGACGACCAAATTTCGTTGCACCTAATGTGTGCCACGTTCTACTTTGAATTCTTGGCATAACAGATTTAGTTCTTTTCGTCTGACTCCTAAATCAAATAGGATTTCGTTCACTCCTATACATTTCCCATTTTCTTCTCAGTCGTTTTATTTATTTCTTTATTTATTAGACTTCCAACGGGGTTGAGGAAAGGCTAAACAGGTGTGAAAACCGCCTATGACTAATAATGGTGGAAACTCTTTCGACCAAAAGTCCTTCCTATAATCTGCAAGGCGTTTACGTGATCTTTGCCATTTTCTGCAAAGGAGATCAAGACTGCATGAGTGAGAAACGAAAAACAGTTAAATATGTCTAGAGGAAGAAATATGTTTAAAAGTATCACGAACTTCATAAATTTTCATCGTGGGTCCTATCCACTTAAGCGGTCTTGCGTCAAAACGTTATTTTTCGTTGCGCAAACGTTTCCAGTTTTAATACGGACAAGGGAAAACTGAGACTTTCAAGAACGACGACTAAAGAGCGTAGAAAACGTTTGAAAATGTCTTATTTGAAGAGAGGTGAAGACGGAGACTGCATGCCGTCAGTAGTAGTTCAGTGGTAGAGAATCCGAACTGGTCATCGCGGGGCCCGTAGGTTCATTCCTGTTTCGAGAGCACTCGGACTTTCCCCGAGTATCCCCGAGTCACCATATCCCACTAGTCTCCTATTTAAGCAATAGAGAACGTTTTCCGTGTTTCCATAGCCTCATCTAAACACGAGGGGAGTTGGGAGAATTCGAGACAGTTATGTAAACCTGAGACGCTGTCGAGGGCTTGCATAACTGTCGAGAATTCTCCCCCGAGTGTTTAGATGAGGCTATGGAAACACGGAAAAAAGTCCTCTATTGTTTTTATAAAATGTTTCTCAAAGGTAATTCGGTTCGACTCCTCAGTGCAAAGGAGTGGCACTCGGCTTTTGGCCGAGTATCCCGGCTAGTCATAATCGTGAAGTACATATCTCAGTTCAAGGTTTTAGGATGTTGAATTTGCTCACAGTTTCTTTCAGGTCGTTAGAGGTTGTGTGATGTTTATTTTCATCAATGTATTGTTTGTACGGCCAGGGCTGGCGTAGTGGTGAGACCACTCGCCTCCCAACAATGTACCCGAAGGCATCCACGTCTTAAAACCGAGCTAGAATCTTTTTTTTGTTGGAAGTCGCTCTCTTCACAAAACCAACTGTCATGGCGGTCGGTCACGTTTGCGCCCGTCCCTCGATTTTTATCATTATCTTTATTATCCTATTTCTTTCGTCGCTTCTCGACAGGACCAGCAAAAATATCACCTTTGATTCAAATCGCTGTACTTTCTTTCGACGAATTTCGTCGCGGTGTCAACAGCTAAGGTCTCCCATTTGCAAATGGTCTAAACGTGGCCAAACGACCATGGCGATGCCTGACGTTCGAGGCTTCTTTGAGGTTAATCTTATTCTCCTGTCTGGAGACATTCACCCGCAACCTGGGCCCTCCACACGAGGAGAAGCTGGCAGCAACGAAACTACAAATCAAGGCAATAAATCGACCAGAAATCAAGCAACGAAGAATCGAAAACATCTCATGTCCGTCGCCCATCTTAATGTACGCTCTGTTGCGTCTCGGGAAAATTTCCACCTTCTTAAAGACATGATTATCAATAACAAGTACGACATTTTTACAATTTCTGAGTCGTGGTTGGACTCTACAATATGTGACGCGGATATTCGCATTCCAGGATATACGACTTTCAGGCAAGATCGAGGGCTACACAAGAGAGGTGGCGGATTACTTGTTTACGTAAAAAACATTTATAAGGCCTCGGTGATTGAAAAATGGTCCTCAATGTCTGAATCCAATTTTCAACAGCTTTGGATGAATGTACAGTATAAGAAATTTAAATCTTTTCTTCTCTGCACAGTTTACAGACCACCGGATGCCCCAATAGATTTCTTAGAAGACTTAAGCAAGACGTTTGCTGACTCTTTGCTACGTGGCTTAAATGTGCTAATCCTTGGAGATCTTAACTGTAATGTTCTTGGAACAACTGATCCTGGGGGTCGCGCGTTGATCAACTTTTGCTCGACGTTTGGCCTAACACAACTCGTTAAGACCGCAACAAGAGTAACCGAAAATTCTGAATCACTCATCGATGTTGCTCTGACTACGAACGAAAATATTATCTACGCTTGCGATGTGATACAGTCTGCAATTAGCGATCATAGTTTGGTGAGCTTAACACTCAAGTTTAAGACACTAAGGCCACGGAACACATTTGTAACCACGAGAACATATAAAAACTACGATCGCAATGGCTTTATTGATGATTTGGCAAATGTTCCCTTCCATATAGCTAATATTTTTGATGATCCTGACGATCAAGTAAACGCCTTTAACTGCCTTTTTCTTCAGGTCTTGGACGAGCACGCCCCAATCAAACGAATCAGGATAAATTCAAGGCCTAATCCATTCATTACACCAGAGATCAAAGGACTAATGAACACGCGTGATATGTGGCATAAAAAGGCGATGAAAACCAACGACAAATTACACTGGAATGCTTATCGCTTTTTTCGTCAGGAAGTCAAACGGGAAATCAAGCTTGCTGAAAAAGAACATGTTCGTTCTGAAATTTTAAAATCGAATGGAAACTCCAACTCGATCTGGAAAATTCTTAACCGTTGTCTTCCAAAGAAAAACGCTCCATTAGCCGCTGTTGAAAATCCACTCCTTCTGGCAAATGAACTCAATGAATTTTATGCTAATGTGGGAAAAGTGACAGCTTTGAAAGCCACGAATCTTGCTAAAGAACACAATCTCAACATTCGAGGCACTGAGGGAATTCATCCGTGTGAATCCATTCACAGCTCTGGTCAAAATAATACTACCTTGTTTACGTTTCGTTCCATCACTACGGGCGATGTGCAGAGGATTATTAGGAGTTTACCGTCTAACAAAGCTCCCGGTTGCGATAAAGTAAATGCAAAAATCCTGAAAGATAGTTCACCAGTCATAGCTCCTATCCTAACTAGTCTTATAAATGACTCCTTTTCTTTGGGCAGTTTTCCACTTCAATGGAAGAAAGCAGAAATTGTTCCAATTCTCAAATCAGGGGACAGTGAGGAGCCTGCCAACACAAGACCAATTTCACTACTACCTATTTTATCTAAAGTATGTGAAAGAGCAGCTCACTCACAGCTTGTCAATTTCCTCGACTCAAGCAATATAATACATCAAATGCAAAGCGGAAACAGAAAATTTCACTCAACCGAAACCTCATTACTCTATTTCACAGACGAACTGCTAAATAACATGGATCACAGAAAGATGTCTGTTATTGTTCTCTTGGATATGTCCAAAGCTTTTGATAGTATTCGACATGACTTGATGTTGCGCAAACTTCGCAACGTTGGTTTATCGGAATTAGCGTGTGCCTGGTTTGAGAGCTATTTGTCACAACGTCAACAAGTCGTTAAGATTCAGGATACCTTGTCCAGCCCTCTACCCTTAACAGTCGGAGTACCGCAAGGATCCATCTTGGGCCCAGTACTGTTTGCATTATATGTAAATGATCTCCTTCGAGTCCCAAAACACTGCAAGCCTATGGGCTATGTGGATGACACAAAAATCTTCCTCGGGTTCCCGTCAAACAAACTTCAAGACGTTATCTCTGCTGTAAACGAAGATCTCAAAGAAATAGTGAGTTGGTGTTGTAGAAACTCACTGCTCATCAACCCTGATAAAACAAAACTTCTTTATGTGGGCGTTCCCCAACTAATGAGGACTTTACCTGCCACTCTTCCAAGTGCCACAATATTGGGAACTGAAATCAAGCCTGTGACAGTAACTAAGGACCTGGGAGTGCACATTGATTGCTATCTTAACTTCAATGAGCATATCACTAAAACTGCATCTGACTGTATGTTTAAACTAACGAGAGTCAATAGGATAAAGCATTTATTGGATCGAAGCACTCTAATATATCTCATAAAAGCTTTCGTCTTTTGCAAACTTTTTTATTGTTCGACAGTCTGGAGCAACACAAGCAATGAGAATATTAAAAAACTTCAGTTAGTCCAGAATTACGCTTGCAGGATCGTAACTGGCTTGAAAAAGTACGATCACATTACAGAAGCCCTGAAGTCCCTTAAATGGCTTAACGTAAAGAAAAAACTACTCTTTAATGACTTAGTCATGGTTTATAAATGCATCAACAACTTGACTCCTAACTATCTCTGTGAACGATTTAAACAACGCTCAGAAATTCACCAAAGAGATACCAGGCAAAAGAGCGACCTTACGTTACCCAAGTGTAGGATCGCGGCTGGGCAAAGGGCTTTTGCCTTCCGTGGGGCTAAAAGTTTTAACTTTTTACCTAAATTTATCAGAGACACGGAAAGCCTAAGTGGTTTTAAAAGGAGAACTTTTAAGAATATTTTCAATTCGTAACATGTGAATTTAATATTGAAATATAAGCTGTTTTTATATATATGATCTATGTTTTTATTTGTAAATAGTTATTATCTTATTTTATCTTATCTTATTATCTTGTTTTTGTAATTTAATATTTCATATTCATGTATGGCGGAAGAGCCCCCAGGGGGGAGCTATGCAATAAAGTATGTATGTATGTATGTATGTATGTACCCCGGGTTCGATTCCCTGGCTCGTTGCCATAGGTGGGTTGAGTTTGCTGGTTCTCTGCTCAGACTGCTCCTAGAGGCCTAGATTTTTGTCAAACTTGGCACAATTGATTTTCATGCACGGGACATTCAAAAAATGGAGTAAAAGGATGGGGTAATTCTAAGCGTTTTTTACCAAATTACGCGAGAAGCGTTCGAAACTTCATCAACCGGAAAAATTGTTGTTGTGTTGCTAAAGCTACTGAATATTACTGAAAGCTTGAGCCTATACTTGTTTGCCCGGGCTAAAATCTTTCCGTAAAGTGATTTCAAATTGCTCAATCTTGCAAAGCAATGCAAGCAAATTGGACGACTACATCATAACCTCACACTCAGTGTCTGACTCCAAATGAAGGTTCACCGTGACGACATTTATATATAAATACTACAACTTCCTTGTACTACCCAACTGTTTATCTCCTTGAAATATGTTTTCCGTGTACCTATTACGAGTACATAACATCATTAAAAAGGCGTGGTCACCGTGCTCGTTCAGGAGAAAATAGCGATTCCTTGACAGATTGAGCTTGGCGTCAATGAAAATCCGCCAATTTATCAATGTGTGCGAGCAAGAGAAATTAAAGAGAGTCTCTGAGCGTGGGCTTTCCACGCGGAGCACATTCCGGCCATATGATTGGCTGTTACCTAATCCCCTTGCAGGATCTGTACAGCGAGGGCGAGCTAATGCGCGCGCAAATGACGCAACAAATTATGCACAGTAGGGTTGCGCAATGCTACACCAGGGAATCACCTTAAATAAAGTTCCTTTCCTTTCCTCTTTTTAGAGAGCTGAAAAACCTGTCTTCACGTGACGTTTCAACGGTGATCGAACATCTATTTAATGTGGTTTCTCGATGCAACAAATTTGTTTTGTGGTGCACCTCAATCTCTCGTCGAAGTCTTCCTTGCTAAACCCTGTCTCGTTTCCAGGAGCTTTTCTAAGTGGCAATACGCTGCCATGCACTATTTTGAATTGCTTAGCTTCTCAGGATAAACACTCCTTATCCACTTGCGAAAATCCCAGCTGCTTCAGATCAGAGTAGAAGGGAGCTAATGCACCTTCAACAACAATAAAACAATTTGTGCGTTGTTTGTTGAAGCTATTTTATACTATTTGTCCCAGATTATGCAAAAATGGCAAGTTCTTGTGAATGACATAGTTTACCAAGGCTGATCTCATTAACGCCGAGATCTAATCGGATAGCCTTTTTTTATAATCGGCATTTCAAAACTTCAGAAACCAGTAATCTTCGGTCACTCTTCATCAGCTTTCAGTTCCCTCCTCAAGGTGTCCGGCAATCTTGTCCAGGAGCTATTGTCGCTCGATTCTTGGAATAGGTGCTGAAAGTGAAACGAGGTAAGGACCGTTCAGAAGATATAAGGTATAGATAGAGACAATGTCAATAGTGGGGCAGCTAGACCTGTCACTATAGCAAAGGTGACAATCGATAATTTTGTTTAATGTCACTTTTAAATTGTTCATGATACCTGAAGAGCGAGCGCGACGCGACTCTTATCCTCCAGTTTAGTCAAATGTAGCAACAATGCGTTTCGTTGATACAACAGGGAAAGTTCGAGTTACTAGTTCGTCCGCATTAGGGTAACATTAGGGAATTTAAGCAAAGACTACGGCTACGGCAACGCCACAAAGCAAGAATATTATTGGTTAAAGAAAAAGAAAAAAATAATCTTGCTGTACGCGCACCACGAATTTCCGTGCATTTCTTTGTCGTACTCCATAATTGAACAACAACGCGATATTACTAAATTTTAGATTTTGACAGTAACGTGAGCATATGACAATGAATCATTTATCTTCTGTTTTTTGAGTTTAAAAATGTTCTGACCTTTCCAGTTGCAGGTGAATAAGGCGAACAAGACGGTGTAATTGCGATAGCGCTAAGTTATATTTTGGAATGATGTTTTTGTTGCCGTAGCCGTCGTCTTTGCTTAAACTCCCCATTCTGCTTGTTCGGCTTACTGAATTAGTCAGTCGCCAAAGATATATTTTGATGAATTCAGTTGAACTGCGTGGTGACAATCCTTTTTTTTTTTTTCAATCCAATGACACGTCACCGCGCTTCGTCGTACCTATCATCATCATCATCGGTCGGTTGCTTCTTAACTAATAGGCTATAATTTCTGCTACCGTGCGAAATCAGGGAGACATATATGACGATTAATTTTATCGAATTAATTTGTCTTTATTTTCTGCGGAAATAAGAATTATGATTTCCACGAATACAATACATTGGGAAGGCTTTTGATATGCGAGCGACATGGTGTCGCTTAGAACTGAATACAGGACCGAAGTAATTGAATGGCGATAATTCGGTGCCTTGTCCTGCATTTTTAAGAATGCGATATCAGGAATATAATTAATCTAAAAAGCAAGACCTGTGTTTTTTCGGCGTATGCTACGTGGTCGCTTTGTCTGCTTTGGCATCAGTTTTTGAACATTCAACAACGGAAGTTTTACAACTTCCCCTGTTTGGAGTTGAGATCCGAATGAGGTGCCACTCAAAACGATTGAAACTCCCCGTTGATTCTAGTTTTACGAAATGCAGAGATATTCACTTCATCAGTGTTACTTTCAACACATCGCGATCTATTTACATGCACCATGCCGTGAGACGTCTCAAAACCGAGAATTTCGTAACCATATAAGGTTCGTTCAATAAATGTTAGTTAAAATTAGCTTATATTTGACTGTTGCGGACGAATCACACTGCTATTTTCGTCATAAAAACGAGCAATTGGTCTTCCCACCCGCTATGAAGAGATTATTTATGAAAGACATTTATCTGCGGAGAGAACCATGCGAAGACTTCGATGATTACTTTGCTTATTAAGCAGTAAAGGAAGGAAAGCCCGAAAAATGCAAGATTGAATGGCATCCTGCTTGTTGCAAGTACTGTTCATGATCTAAAACTCTTAGCATGCTGCCTCCACTCTGTTGCGCATTTTGTTAATTCTAGCAAAGTTAAAATACTATTTACTATTTACTAAAATATTATTTAGTATTTACTAAAATACTATTTATAAACTACTATTGTAGTGTTTGCGCAGATGTTGTTATTTTCCCAGTGTTTTCAGTCGATACTCCAGTTACACTGACATTCCATCACGGATCCGTGCAATTTTTGTGTTTTCGTCTATTTTTGGTTTGCTTTGCGGTTTTGATTCCTGCCCATTACATCCTAATTGGTTTACATCAATCACAATTGGAAATTCATCCAATTAAATTTTCCCAACCCGGCGTCGACAGACAACCGTCCAAAAACGCAATCGTTTTTCTTTGAGTAAACCAGAAATTTTTAAATTACAAAGATTGGTTTGGTTCTATCGATGAGGTCTCGATTTCCGATCCAGGCTCTCTCTTTTAATTTAATGAAGGAAAGACAAGAAGCGCCTGGGTACAAGGTTGCGATTTTGGCTGCTGAGCTCATACAAGGCATAGTTAATTAGGGGCACCTAACGAGAATATAGTTCAAAACCACTTAAACATAGCATTGTTAAACGTATTTTAGTATTTTAATTTTTAAACTGTAGATATAGGCGTATTTTTATCCCCTAAAAAGTTTTTGTCTGTTCGGATTCCCTAGCTGAAAGTCTAGTGATCCGAAAATTATAGGGATCAAAACAAAATTTCGGCCAGAAAAAAGGCTCCCGAAAATTTTAGGTCACCTCTTTCTGGTAAAAATCCGTTAAAAATGGGCAATTATACCATGTTTTAGATGTTCGAAAATCCTAGGACAGGCAGGCAAGCAAGAAATTTTACAACAAATGTTGCGAAAATTCTAGATCTCAAATCGTCCTCCGAACAGATATTTTCCGAAAATTGACGTTGGGTGCCCCTGGTTAATCGAGGGACTGCTTATGAAACCTTTTAAAAACCTTCAAAAGCGAGAACAATGTTGTCGCAATCGATGTTGAATTGACACGTGACCCTGCACAATCTTGTTTTGGCTTCGCACGGGTTTGCAAATTAGTTGCGCGTAAGTTAATCGAAGCCATAGACCTAAGCCGTGTTTTCACGAGCGGTTTTTCAGGTCACTTAGCGAGTGGCGATCGAAAATTCTGTGAAAACAGTCCTTTCCCAACTCGCTAAAAGTTAAGCAAGTCGGCAAATTTTCAATAGAATTCTTAGGAAATTTAAGCCAGCAAACCATGTAGCTTAAGCGAGTTGTCAATTACTTTCGACAAATGAGGAGTCGCGTGCGGTTATTCAAATCGGAAATACATCAGGCGTGCTATTTTTATTATTTTTATTATTCTATTAGCACGTGCTCTCTCATTTAATCGTACCCGTGAAAAGCACGCATCATTTTTAAGTCGCTTAACGACGTCTGCAAAGAAACCACTTTCAGGAATGTTAAGCGAGACAACGGCTGTCATGAAAACACGGCCCTAATCGGCTAACTCAATGTTGTACCCAATTCAAACCCATTGGAAATAAAATGTCCAGGCATTTCCGTGTAATTTAAATATGAATGCTACATTATGATGCAACTACAATACACAAAGAGCCTTAATCCCGGGAGATTTGAATTGGGTACAACTTTGAGTTAGCCGATTAGGTCTATTGGTTATCCTCTCGAACAAAGGTGTGCTTTATGCAGGGTCAAGGCCAGAAATACGGATAAAAATATAAAGCAAAGAAACTTGTCGAGTTTCATAACCATATCCATGCATTCAGCTATTTGTTATAATGAGTAAATCCCCACATCAAACCATACGCAACATGAAAGTAAACACAAGCTAATCCGGGCAAAACTTAAGAGGAAAACCCAGATTTTATCGCTAAGTTAATTATGGAGTTCATTGCATATTAGATTCCATAAGCTACAATAGGTTTGCGATTTATTTGTTTACCGGAGAGCGGAGGAAAAGCGCCTTGCATTCGCCAGTAATATCATTAGAAGATCACCTCTTGAATGCCTTGATCAGCACACCAGAATTTTAAGACGTGCATTCTGTTGACAGCTTGCAAAAGAACCAAACAGTAACTATTTGCGGGACATTCTTACAACTTGAAATTAGCCTGCGAGCAGGCTCCCCAAGGGACTGGGGTGGGGGGGTAGACAGAATAGGATACTCCTTTGTGACGTCATTGTTTACAGCACTTTATGCTATTAACATATACGACACATCGTGTTATAAAATAAGCTGGTTTCACTTGAAAGTTAGACTTAATGATCTAACCAATTTTAAGCCTTTCGGTCTCAATAATGACAAAAATACTGTACTTCTAAGAAAAAATGTTAAGAAATAGAAGATAAAAAACTGATTAAACTAATAAGCCTAGACATTCTTTGTGAAATAAGGAATGAGCATCGGTTTTCGAACATTTTCAGAGTCGATTACTGAGATTCTTGTAACCGCAAGTAAATAAATCAAAAATTGTAAAAGATAATTTATCTATATACACGCAGCTTAATGATATTTGGCAGACTGAACGTCTGGATTCCCAGATTAAGGAGTATAGCTTTGGCTGGGCGGGAAGCCGTAACCAACCGCTGCATCAACTAAAATCTACCATCACATTTAAAAACATTGCAACACTATATCAAAGTCTTAAAATATCATTGATCAGGTAATGTTCAAAGAAAATATTACTGTTAAAATCAATATTCAGAGTCCTGTTCAGAGTGTTCATTTAAAAAGTCTACCCCGGCTCAGCTTAAATGCCCTTGCAATATGTAACGAGCTTGTCAAGATGGCCATCTGCATCTGTAGCATAATGGCTTCACTCTCGTCTCCCACCAGATCTTTAACATTCTGCTTCACCTCTCTTGAGAAACCTCCGAGGACATCCATAATGATGTTGAATTGAATGATTTTGTATTCAGGGTATTTCTTTGTGAGCTCTGATCACAGCTGTCTGTACTTTGTGGTCTTCTCAATATCCTTTGCCTCTCTGTTCTCCAACCATCGGCAACTCATTTCGATGACTCTAACTTCCTTGCTGATTTTGTCAATTATGGTAATATCGATCCTGTTAGCTGCTTTCACCTGCGTCGTGTCTGCATACAATGGGACATCCCAGTAGGCAATTACCTCGTGCCCAGGGCTTTCCGCGTTGAACAGGAAGAAACGCCGGACTTGGGCTCGAGCTAGACCAACATATCCTTTACCTCTGAAATGACGATTATCGACAATTCCTAATTTTCCCTGGATTGACTGTTATCGTCAATTTAGAATTACTCTGTCCCAGGACTTGTGGTAGCAGATGAAAAGAAAAAAGTAAAAGTTGCGTTTCTGGACGGGATTTGAACCCGAAGCACCCACTTCGAAGGAAATGTTTTTATTCACTTAACAACTGGCTGACAATAGGCAATTTTCACGATGGCGTCATTTGACTACAACTACCACAATTCAGTTTGTTTTTCTTTTCATATTTAAATTTTGTATTCCCAGTGGGGTAAAAATAACAATAGCTCTAATTAACATGAGACAAGCGAAACCTGAAGGATTCTGGTACTTGTAGTCATATGGCGTCATCATGCAAATGTCCTATTGCACCGATTATTTATCAACACTATATTAGCATATATAAAATCCAGTTGCTGAATAGTGGTTAAGTCTAGTACTTGATTTTAAAATGATTAGCTTTCTCTTGAGGTTTGGTAACAGACATTTTCTCCTGTTTTAAATTGTTTCTTGGCCGGTGATAATACACGTTTAAAGCGGCATTCGGAAGAAAAAATATATTGACATATTTTGAAAAATAATGTCATAGTAGCTAGCGATTCGGTTGTGGAGTGGTTAAGTGAAAGGGTTATTAACCGAAGAGTCCCAGGTTCGAGTCCAGTGAGTTTAGGCATTGGGGTTCGGATTTTTAAAAATATATATTCATTTCCCATAATCCCTATCAAGCGCTAAGCGTCCTAAATTGACGATAATAGTCAATTTGGAGAATCTCATGAATTGCCGATAATTATGTTCCAAGCGCTCAGTTGGTGGGAAAATGGTCCGGATCGAGGAAACGGCGAGCGCCAGAAAAAAAAGAGTGCCGTTCGCATAGCTCACACACTTGTGAACTGAAATTTGTTTCCAGAACTTCTAAAACCTTAAATACCCCTGTAATATCTTGCAAAGTTCCAAACATTACGAAAATCAAACCAAAGTCTGCCACCTGTCGTCAGAAGAATTTTTCAACACAAAGTAGTGATCCGCTGGAAGGACGTCAAGATACTGTCTGAGTGGGTTCATTCTTTTAGGTATATGACTGGCTTTCACCTTTGGACCACCCGAATCGTAGAATCACCCGTCATATCAATTGCTTGGTGTCATTCCAAAGCTGCTTCAATCTTTTATGGCAAAGATGACTTAAGACTCTTTGAGGCTTTACATGTATGAAAAATTAGTTTGTTTAAGTAGTATCCTCTTTTCCTGAAAAGCAAATCTTCTAACAAATCTTTCAGAAGAGATGAATGAATGAATAAATAAATAAATAAATAAGTAAATAAATACCAAGTTCATAAATATCAATAAATTCAGTGCAAAATCTCAGGCCTCGGAATGCCTTCCCTTTGAAGATATAAAAACATTGGAAGAAAAATATACCATTCGAAAGGGCCACACAATGTTACAGTAGTATTGTTTCTTCAATTTTCATACCACTGCACAACTAAAAAAACATGACATGCAACGTGTCCTTAAAGGATGACAGAGCAAAAATACCATTCATCTTTTAGCCGGCCGACACCCATGACGCTTTATCGATTAGTCGATGTTTCACAGGCAAAATCTTCATTAGCAAGGCGTATTCTTCTAATTCTTTGCAGTGGTCTCGTAAAATATTACTGTCTGGCGCTTGCTGCCAACTCTGTGCTCGTAAATTCCAACGACGGTCAAGGGCACTGTAAAGAGAATCTCCAATCAGTTTTCTCATCAGCTCAATTTGCTCATCCAGGTAACCAAGCGAATTTTTAATTTTCCAGCGGAAACATGTTACTTTGGAAAGGCAGATCTCTTACAGATCACTATCACGTCAGATAAAGATTATTCCGGCAAGCGAATTCTTGGAAATTTCTTTGCTCTTGATCATATCAGTTTAGACCATTAAGAACTACTGCGGCTTTAATCTCGACCAAAACATTAAAAGATTACTCTATCATATGTGATAATAAAATATTATGATTGACATTGTGTTTTCCCTCCACATATACTATCGCAAATTTCCGATTTTTTTGTCAATAATGTGTAGTGGTTGTTTAGCAAAATTATCTAGAATCACCAATATTTGTTGGTGGCACAAAAGTGATTTCCTTGATATCCTGATAACGTTTTCAGATGGTTATCACATAAAGAAAAGGAATTGGGCGGCTACCTGTTATTTCCTTATCGTACGGTTTAGACAATAAAAGCGCTAAACTGCAGCATTCCTGGAGATGCAATGTGGATGTCTTTATCAGGAGAATTTTACTTGCTTCTATTACGTATTACCACAAAACGAAGAATATTAGTGGAATTTACACTCCCTTATTCTCGCGCACGTGGTTTGCTTTATGATTACGACCACTCGATCAGACAGCATTTGAAGTATTTTATTCTTCCTATTTTCTTTCAATTAATACTGAGAGAAACGATGGATAACTAGCTAAGAAGCCAGAAAACTAGATTGTGAAATCACCAACTGGTATTTTGAGAAACTTCATACCAGACTTCCGGTTTCATTTTTCCTAGTTCCTTATCAAGTAAAATTTGCAGAAGCCGGTAAAGATTGGTTTTTCGCTAGCAACGAGCAACATACTTAATTAACTCGTTACTCTTTTTTTCCAAGGTAAATGGTTCTAATTGAAGATTAAAATGCTATTGCTGCGTTTGTTGTGGAAACGAGCCTTAGGGTTATATACTGATTATTACGACAAAAATTCAAGATAAAGAAAAGGTTCGTGCCAAATGAAAGGCGATTGCGTAATTAGCTCACAATAACAAACTGTCCGAGCCTGAATGATGGAGTACTGGCATAATCATGATAGCTACATTCGTCGGTGGATGAACTTATTCCTCTGTTGGAAGTTCTGATAGGAACATTTTAAAGCATTTTGTCGAGCTGGAGGGCGTCTGAATCACTTTTCCATGAGCTCGTTCCCCTCATAATCTTTTGTTGAAGTTTTGTGTCATGGCAAAGCTAGTCTTTTTTCACTCAGCGTGAAGATTGTTTCATTATTGGTATGTTAATCGGGTTGGATGAATTCCGCCCGGCTTTTTAACAATTTTAAGTTGCATAATACATTGGCACGTGACTCAGTGTTCCCCTTCGCACGTCTTGCACGTGGGTTCTTCATTGTAATACATTTCTTTGCGGTGTCCTCAAACAAACAAACAATTGAAACATTAACAAACAAGAAAAACCTGAAACGACCTAATTTTAGGTTTTCTTCGGAACGTCAGTACGCGAGCAAACTTTTTTATTCGGCTCTCCTGACTTGACGCTGTTCTCGTCAATGTTCACTGGCTCTTGAGTAACTGGCACATTTTTTTAGATGAATTTCTCGTTATCAAGGGGACGACGCTTATTTCCTTTTTGTAAACGGCCGATGCATTTTTAGTGGTCGATGCCATGCTTAGTGGCCAAGCCTTTCGGAATAAAATAGACCCGAGGAGGGTTGAATTTTCAACTGAATCAGCTAATTTCGCCCAGATTGAAAAATTAAGCCTAAGAAATGATTATGCCCTTACGTCGAGGATAATGTTAGTTTTACTATTTCGATCAAGTATTTACTATATTTTATGATGTTCGTCCTTCTCTTGCGAAGATGACCACTCCGGGGTTGGGATGGGTGCATAGATGACTAATGAGGCCAATCTTAGCTCGGAAAAGTCTGTTACAATTGGGACATGGAATGCTGGGGGCTGAGCCGGGCTGGGAGGCAGAGCTCTCACGATCTTTCCTCTTCTGGAATTTCTGTTGGTTTTCAATCACTCGCCTCTTTTCGAAGGCAGCTACTCCGGAGCTCACAAGGGATCGCCAGGTTGAACGATCCCCGGGAACGATCCTCCGCCGTTTCTTCCAAGGTGGAGTCGGGGTTATTGCAGCACTTGAGGGATCCTTTCAGTGACTCTTTGTAGCGCTTCTTGGGTCTGCCGCGTGAGCGCTTTCCTGTTTTTAGCTCTCCGTAGAACAGACAGTTTGATGATATAGCTATGCAACTCGATAGTGTAGTGGTGAGTGACGTACGCTGCTAATCCAGTAGCCTGGTTCAATACGTGATTTGGTCTTTTTTTTTTTTTTTTGCTTTGTTAAAAAAGAATCATAACAGAAAAAAGATATTCCAAGTGCCGTTGAAATGGCAACGACCGTTTACGAAACAGAAATGCGCAGCGACCACCAGCTTGCACACGATGTATAAGCCGGGTTACGTATCATAGAAAACTATCATCAAGTTTGCGGTAAACGGCAATTGTCAGACTAAAATTTGCGGTTCGCCAAAATTAGAAGAGCCGTCTTTGATTTTGACTGTTATCTTGCGTGTTGGATGCAGGTACCAAGCAACGCCTGAAGAGAGAGAGAAAAAGTAGAATTAAGACGAAGTCCTGTCCATGAACGAACAACGAGGGAAACTTCAGATCGAGATAGCGCTCGCGTAGAAGTTCTACATTAAAACAAGTCCAAAAATAATAATTTGACAGTTGTAGGATAAGCTCAGTTTTGACGAGACCAGCACAAAATGGACTTTACCCAAAGTTATCTTTGAATGGCTCCCCCCCTGCGATTGACGAAGAAAAGATGTCTCAGTTGATGGCATGGAAAACTGAAACCTTATCAGCTCGAGACTATAGCTACAAAGCGAATAAAACAGATCGTTCATGAAGATAAGAGAGACTTTATGATGTACGACGGCAACGTTATATGCTCACGTTGTCGTCAAAACCTAAGATTTGTTGATTTCACGTTGTTGTTTTGTGGACTACGGCAAAGAAATGCACGGAAATTCGTACTGCACGTGCAGCTCGAGTATTGATCCTTTTTTCAACCAATCATCTTCTTGCTTTAGGGCGTTGGCCTTTTCGTGGCCGTCGTCTTCGCTTTATCTCCCTATCGTTGGGTGCTCACGTGGTCGTTAGTCTTAGAGGATAACGTTGCCAAATGCACGTGCAAAACCATTGTTGATTTGGAGGCCATCATGTTTCTTTATATCACTCCTACATCGTTTTGACGTTTTCTCTCTTATCGACATTGTATCGTTGCTTAGCTCTTCAGTGAAACAATTTGCATTACCTAGACTGTAACCGGTCTTATCAAGCTTCATACCAGTGAGGGGATTAAGCTTGTAAGGGGAATTCAGACGACCACCAATGAAGCACGAGGAAGAAGAAGAAGAAGAAGAAGAAGAAGCGGAACAGGAAGACGCGGAACAGGAAGACGCGGCATCAAGTACAACAATAACAATAACACCAACAACGAGGGAAAGAGGAGAATAAGAAGCTTTTTGAACGAGAGTTGAAAGCGCTTTTATTTTCCCTTCGATGAATCAGAACGGGGTTTTTTTTTTCAGTTGGTCTACCGGAGCTAGATAACTGCGTTGTTGACGCGACTTGGCCGAAATCAGACAACCCTCTTCAAAGATGGGGCTCGTAGATGTCAACGTGGACACACAGAACGCACATGCATTAACGCGCATAAAAACCGCCTGAAATTGCTCATGCAGTGTACGATTTTTTTGAGTCAGGACAAGAAGACAAGGACTTCCTCTTCAGTACAAGAGAGACATCCTCTTGACGGAGAACGGAAGTCGAATCAACGCAAAATATGCCGATTAAGATTTTCAGCGATAAGTAATTTATTTGCTTTCTCAGTTCACGAAGAAACGATGAGGTACTGTCATAAACGAGGCAAATGCATGCTTCAATATGTATAAAGATTGCAGAGAACAGATTAAAATGCCACATTCCTTGTGAGGGCGAAAATTCTCAAGAACTAAAAATAGCGAATAATTCCAAGACGAGACTAAAACTTCTGCAGGCTATCATTTAGAATTTGAAGCGTCTTTATTTTGTCGAGAAAGAAAACTATTGTACAAGCAGAATATGACTCGGCTAAAAGAGAGAATGTTATTTCACAAGTTTTTTGTTACAACATGAACCTTTTGATTAATAATATGTGGGATCTAGTGTATGTGGAGAATATATATCTACCGTATATATTATTGTTCGCGTGACGTTACCGCAATTATTCTATGGCGTGCAAACATTGCTGGCCTTTGCGAGCGGTGTGGTAAATGGACGCGCGTCTTTAGATTGCGCTCAAACTGAGCTGTTTGACAGGAAAAAATAAACTGCTTTTAACCCCGCCGTATCAGTGTTGTTTTTTTTTTTTTTTATTTCAAGCTATCACTTTTTTCACTGGTGAAACTGCACGCAAAGTATAAAGCCCCTGTTCATTCCTCAGCTAAATGAAGTTAATCTTCTCGACCCTTAAAGCACCTCTCGTGTTATGCCTCATTCTCGTCATCGCCAAGTAGTTTTGTTGATGTTTTGATACAGGTACTTCTGAACTCATTCCATACCTCGAGTATGGCATCCCGTCGACCTGACGTTGGCTTAGGGCCTGTTGGCAAATTGTGGCGTTGAGTGGGATTTCGATCATGTTATTGTAACTTGAACCATGGCACTTTGCCTGATTCTTGAGCGATAAGGAGATCACATAGCATGAACTCCAGAGAGCTATAAATAAGGCGCGGTTTTCTGTTTATAATTCATATTTTACATGCACAAGTCTTGTGTCAAATCAGATAACTGTACTTGCACGACCAGTTATCGACCGGGTGATAATATCAGTGTTTGACATCGTAGGCTTTTTGGATTGATAGAAAATATCTCTCTTCATTTCAAGGTAAACGTCTGTGGTTACTGGTGTTTATTCTGACTGTGTTCGTCGTCTTCAAGTGTGGTGATATCTACATTCAGCTAACTATGAGTATGAGGCTCTGGAAGCAATCAGTTGACATCACAGTGCTTGTCGCCATTTGTGTCCTCTTGGCTGTTGGGGATTCCAGGAGCGTTGGATCATTGAAGGTATGTTGTATATCCAGACATCTTTAGATACGTTGAACAGCAACTTTATGTCAGATTGTACAAAAACTGCAAGTTATGTAAAGTACGTAACTCCTCATGTACGGTAAACTCGTATTTTCCACATGTTCGTTTTTTAGACGGCTTCATTTTCAAAGGGTACGGATTGAAAACATCTTATCTCTTCAAGTTGTAATGAGTATATTATTTAAGACTCGCGGAAGCAACATTGCGCAAGCGATTAGCAGAAAGAGGCAATTGTCAGTATGACATCATCAGCTAAAGAGAACAAGATTTATCGCTGAATCGCAAGGAAGAATTCCTGTTGCATAATAAACGATTGCCCAAGGAGCAGCGTTACACGACTCATGGTAGAATTTTCTGGAATAAGACGGATTACACTTAAATCGGCTCACAGGAATATATTTCATTGTTGATTACCAAATCCATCCCAGCCATCATTTTGGCTTCTGGCTAACAGAACGATGACCCCGCGTTGAAACGGAAGCTTATGCCCCAACTTGAAGTTCATTGAGCCGCGAAGCCGTCGTGTTCCCATTTAGTTCAAGTTCATTTCTTAAAGTAGTCTTTCGTAACATCAAGTTTTCAGAAATTTACTCCACGATTTTTTACCAAATTCGTAATAAATCGCGCCGACATCAAAAATGACGATTGCTTTCAAATACGTTTTTGCCTTTCGTTAATAATACTGATAGTTGTCTTCTATTCGTCTTTTGCAAATGTGGAAAAAGGGTACCTGGTCAGATATCACACCATTGTGGACGTAAATTCTACTTAAATTGCTTAATCTAGTGTACGTTCGTGAACGTGCGCAAATAATATGTAAATCGTTTTTGCGGTTTCTTTGAACAAGCAGTTTACACCAATCGATGAAATTCGAATTGTCACATGTCACTGAAGGGAGAATTGACACTACTGAGTAAGTTCTGTTTTGGCAAGATATAAAAAAAAGTACTCATTACAACAACTGAACTGAGGTGAAGATGTCTCACTCGACGCATGAAAGTCCTGCTTACCAAATGACAGTGGTTCAATATAACGAGTAAACGAGTAAACTCCAAACCCTTCATCATTACAGGAAGCGACTAGATTTAGGCTCCCAGCTATTTAAAAATCAAGAAATCAACACTTAATTTTAGCTGCTGATATCCCAGCTGGAAAATTTAAGATATTATCTTGCATTTGCGTGCGAATCGCTGCACGATGCTGACACCAAACTTGCGAAGTCGTCAAGATGTTTTTACAAGGAAAATACTGTCAATACATTTTCCAGAGCTGCAAACGCGAGAGGTCTTGCGCAAGCGCAAAACGATCGAAAGAGCGTGCTTTTTGCTGTGAATTCCACCAAGGCTGAATTGTGTACTTTAGGTTCTTTCCATATGGCGAAACATCTGGTGTTTTGTTAAACAGTCCAGCTTCCAGATACTTCGAAGCGAAAATGGACGGATTACCTTGTAAGAGGAGATGGAAAAACACAAACACAATGTCATGCTATCTGTCGCGGCAAATTTTTATCTTTGTAGTAATTACGAACACGCCCTTAGTCCAATATTTCCCAAACGATTTGTTTTTACTGGGGTTCACAAAAAAACCATCTGGAAATATTTTGTAGCGATTTCATTAATTGTTTCACATTATTACACGATTATTCGCAGAAATCCAATTATTTTAAAAGTATGTTTGAAGGTCATCATCTTGATTAATGAAAGCACAGCTATTGACATTTTATCCTTCCTAAACGGTTCAAGATGTGAACACTTCAGAAATCTGCCTTGTATACTAGCATTCAAAAAAAAGGCCAACTGGAAAACATGGACTGGACTCTGGACTGGACTGGACTTTGGACTGGACTCTGGACTGGACCCTGGATTGGACCCTGGACTGGACTTTATTAAACGAAGTTAATATTTAACCGTTTCTATTTAATTATTAACCAGCGAGAATGAGAACGAGTCCCTTTTTTCCAAAGGGAACATAAACGAAGCTAAACGAAAAATCGAACAATGCTGCCCAGTAACTTTCAATCAATGCCTGATCTCAAACATATTCTTATGAACAAATGGCATCTTTTACAAAACCAGCCCTTACTACGAAATATATTTAAAATCCTCCCCTTATTTCATAAGGGAGGTCTTTGAAAGATGTACTCGTCAGAGCAAAACTCTGAGGTCTCTGAATTTCCTATCCTGACCAATAGGAGTCTTGTTTGGCCTCTCTACACCATATAACATTATTATTCAAGCAAAGATTACAACACAGGGGTTACCTAGATAACCTTTTGAACATGATCCTATCTAAAGTCAATTTCAGCCAAAGAATGTCGGCTCTACAAAATAAACAAAAAACGCGCAAAAGAATTTTGCCGTTTGTTACAGAATACCGCCCATCAATGCCTGATCTCAAACATATTCTTATGAACAAATGGCATCTTATACAAAACCCCTTATTTCATATAGAAAAGGGAGGTCTTTGAAAAATGTACTCGTCAGAGCAAAACTCTGAGGTCTCTGAATTTCCTATCCTGACCAATAGGAGTTGTGTTTGGCCTGTCTACACCATGTAACATCATTAATAATTAAATAGAAACGGTTAATCGTTATATTATTGGTTAAATATTAACTTCGTTTAATAAAGTCCAGTCCAGGGTCCAGTCCAGGGTCCAGTCCAGAGTCCAGTCCAAAGTCCAGTCCAGAGTCCAGTCCATGTTTTCCAGTTGGCCCAAAAAAAATCTCTTTGGAAGAGACTTATCTCTATTTGTAGCAATACTAGATAACAAAAAAAACAACAACCCTCCCTTGCTTCGCGTCTACATAAAAGATAGAGAGATTTAAGGCGTTGCTACACTAGTCAACGTTTCTTGCAACTTGTTTCGCATGAGGTTAAAGGAAAACTTTCATTGGCTGATGCGACACAAGTTGCAGGACTGCCTTTACCCGTCGCTACGTTGCATGAAGCGTTGCTACTTACATTGGGCAATGTTTAGTGCAACTTGTCTCACCATGGCATTGCGAGACAAGTTGCAAGAAAAATTGCACAGTGCTACAGTGCCTTTAACATAGCATTTACCCACAAGCATGAAAATTCTCAAGTTCTAATTCGTCTCCCTCTTTTAATGAGTTACTTGACACCTGTAGCAAACAGGCGAGAAATGAGATTATATCAAACAAGTTCTCTTCCATTTTTTTTATTTCATTAAAACGCAATTTTAATCCGACGTTTGCCTTTCAATGCCACAAACTTAATGCGAAATCTTTGTAATATATCGAACTGTGATATCAACTCAACATATTAGGACCGAATGAATAAAGATTTTAGCGTTTATACTGTTTTTCCACTCCTTAACTGATCTATTATGTGAGAGAGCATTAGACATGTACAAACAGAATGGGGAGAAAAGAAAAACAACATTAAAAATGTCTGCCGTGTTACCTGAGTGTCAAAGAGCACGTAAGAGGAAACAGATGAGCGGATCACAGTCAAATGTTCTCAAAGCCTGAATAAACATATTCAGTCTCTTCTAAATAAGGCAATATTTTCCTACATAAGTCAAAAGCGGCTCAAGAGCCACGTTTTTGGAAACTGAATCAACGCTTTGAAATGAGCGTAATCCAACTCGAACATATTATATCTAATATCGAAATTCGTGACAAGATTACCTCAAATTTGGTTATTGCACGTCGATCGAGAACGGCGCACGTGACGAGCAAAACATTTTTTTGCTCTTTAATCCCACGGGTTTTTTTTTTGTTTTGTTTTTTTGCCGTTCTCTTTCTCAAAGACGTCGTCGTTACCCTGTGACGTCACGGAAACGTCACCTCAAAATATAACCCTTGCAATATCGTAAGTCTTTAGCGATTATTCCATCTTGTTCACCTCGTATAATGTGGACAAAGTATCCTAAAAATAGAATGATACGAGCGGTTACATGCCTGCAGAGTAAAAATAGAAAATGAAAGATTCACTTTTGTAAGTTCGAGTTATCGTCAAAACCTCAAATTTGGTAATTTCACGTCGTTGTTGTGAGTACCGAAAGAATTTGTGCCAAAAGGCATGCCGCACGTGCAACACGATTGTTTCTCCTCTTTTAACCAATGATACCGTTGTTTTGAGGCGTTGACGACCGCGTCGTAGATCTTTTAAAGGCGCCCGCAAACGAGGAAACGATGGTTCCGAAACATTGTTGTGGAAGCAAATGTTTCCCCGTTTGCGGACCCAGGAAACAATTGTTGCGGAAGCAGAAATGTTTCTGAATTTGTTGAGAAACATTTTGCTTCCTCAGTAAATGTTCCCTGGTTTGCGTCAAGGAAACATTTCTAGAAACAATGATTCCTCGTTTGAGGGCGCCTTAACGTCAACAATAGGATTGCGTGACTAACGTTCGCCCCAGGACCTCTCGGCTCACTCTTAACGTCTCCGCGACAATGTTTCCTCGTTTGCGGGCGCCTATCAAGTCTGTGGATTTCCCGATGGTAACGTCAACAAACAGGTCACTTCAAAATATCACTGCGCTCTATGGTATATTCCATCTCCTTCACGTTGCACAATGTTTGAGAAGTATCCCAAAACTAAATTGGTACGGGCAGCTCTCAGTAAAGTAAAAATAGAATGAAAGATTCACTTTGTCATAATCACTATATCACGTTGCTCCAATACAGAGTACTGCAAATGCATTTGTTAAAATGTGTGCCTCACGTGCAGCAGGTTCATTTTTCCCCTTTTAGCCAATGATATTCTTGTTTTGTTGCATTGCCGCTGCCAAAGTCGTCGTCGTTGCTTCAAAAGGGAGCTTAAGCAAGAACGACGACGACGGCCACGAGAACGTTGTCCAAAAATATTATTTAACAATTATTCGCCGAAGGCGAAGTGAATATTGGTGAATATTTACCGAGGCGTAGTCGAGGTAAATATTCCTCAATATGTACTGAGCCTGAGGCGAATAATTGCTTTAGTGTAATTTTCAGCGGTGAATATCAAGAAAGTGCAAAACAACGTGCTAAAACACGATAAAAGGGCACAAAAAGTGCTTGATAGCTTAGCAGCCGCGCCTCCAAAATGTTATATTCACCGGATAGCGTGGTGAATATGACACTAAATTCTTATATTCACCGCTGAAAATTATACTAATTCTCATTATGGTAATAATTTTGCCATTACTACAAGTCACTCGGCATGGAAAGTGTGTATCAACATTCTAGGAACAAAATTATTGAGAAGAGTGTGGAGATTTCGAGAGGATTTGGAAAACTTATCGTCAGGTGCTCACGTCCTCCATATTACCTCAAAATTGGGCAATTTACGTCGTGTTCAGAGCGAGAACTGCATAGAAATGTAGGCAAATGTCACACGTACGTGCAGGTCGTGCACAGGTTTTGTAAGGGGTGGAGGGGGGAGTTTGTCCATTAGACCTATTGTTTTGTGGCGACCTTTGAAAACAGGATATTATCCTTTCCAATGAAATAATTAACTTTCCGCCGAAGGCTGTGGTAGTTTTGATTCCTGTTCTGTTTTTTGCGCGTTGTCAAGGCTGGGAATTCAAAACCGACCGGTTTTCTTTCTCAGCACCAGAGCCACAAAATCAAGAAGAGGTCGTTATACGAAGAGACATGCCCACCACCATATGTTATTGAAGTAACAGAGCAATGCAAAGACACTTGTTTGGACGATGACTACTGCGTGGGAAACCAAATGTGCTGTTTTGATGGATGTTCGTACGTCTGCATGGATCCTGTTCCTTCGGAAGCAGGTGAACTAGTGTTGCATTTCTTTGGGAAAATCCATAGTGCTGGCGATCATATAGTACCCCCTGAACTGGGATCATGTATGCCGTTGTTAATTATAAAATGATTAGGATAGTACGCGCACTTTCATTGGTCAATAGCAGTGTTTAGATGAGAGCATGTAAACACGGCTGCGACATCTCGCGAATTTTGATTGGTTATGTATTGTATTTATGTATTTTGATTGGTTGGTAGGAAATATGAGCGTGTGTCAAGAAAATCTTTTTCAATCAAAAAGTGAAAAAACCAGCATTTTCCTTCATTTGTTGAATTATCTTTGAGAAATATTTTATAAAAACAATAGAAAACGTTTTTCCTGTGTTTGCATAGCCTGATATAAACACTCGAGGGGTTGGGAGAATTCTCGACAGTTATGCAAAGCCTCGACTTCGTCTCTGGTTTGCATAACTGTCTCGAATTCTCCCAATCCCTCTCGCGTTTATATCAGGCTATGCAAACACAGGAAAAAGTTTTCTATTGCTTAAATGTTAAGTCCTATTCTTGTTGTCGAGTTTTCTTTTATGGTGGATCTTTGCATTCATTGATATTTTCCTTTTGATATGATATATCAAATACATGCGACGTGTACTTTGCAATACAAACAATATTTACCATGAATCTAACTTTGTTGTTCCTTTTTCTCTCAAATTTATTTTAGTTATTGATTGGATCGATGACAAGCCTTCGTCTTTACAAGGTTGGTGAAAATTTGTTGTTATACCTCCCAACTCAAATATGTTTTTTGATGGGGGAGTGACCGTGTCACGTGCCTATGGGTCAAAACTCACTAACTCCTAACTCGCACGTGATCAAGTTGTACACCTTGAAACCGAGGATAATTTCTGCCAGCCCGCGTCAAGAGAAGCTTTTCCTCTGTCATGGCAACCAAACGCTTTCAAACAATTGTAGTTTTGAGTTGGGAGGTAGAACAAAACAGTTTCGCTTCGGGGAATATTGATGGTCACTGGGAAACAAATTGGTGGTCATAGTGAGATTTAAATGAGAAGGATTCACTCCCAAATCTAGCGCCCTAGCCAACAACCGACACCGCAACCAAACCTTCTCCGGTGAAAAAGCAGAGATAGAGACTATGACTTCATAAGCCCTTTTCCACATTAAGGTAATCAAATATTCTTTCGATGATTTTTCAAATAACATTTTTTATTCTTTACAGAGAACGTTGGAAACCCTGAACTAGAGATTATAAATCCTGTCATCGAAGAACTTGGTGAGTCAAGTTTTTTCACTTTTGCAGCCAAGTAAATTCCAATTCTACTCGTAGGGCCGTCGTCGATGAAAAACAATTCCTGAAGAAAATATAGTCTTTTCGATTTTATAAAGTAGTTGAGGAATGGGGTCTCATCTAATTGAAAATCATTTTAGCTGCATGCAGTAAATTCCATGATGCAGTTTTAAAGTGGACGTTCTTGTCTATGTTAGGGCGTTTGTCTTTATGAGTGTGGGGCTGTGTTTCTTCCGGAGACCGCGCCAAACTCGTTCCCAGGGCGTTTCTCCGCCGAAAGTTGGGCGGGCCATACTTTCAGAGGAGAAAAGCCCTGGAAGCGAGCTTGGAGACCGCGCTTCTTTCAGTCAGCGACATAGCATTGTTAGCAATAACAGCAAAGTCAGCTTGGTTTCGAATTAGCAAATCCATAAATCACGGACTTTCAACAATTCTGCGCTGTGTCAGAAATAATGATGGTTTCCACCAGTTACTAAAATGGGCCTTTCTTAAGTTAAGACCACCAACCACCACTTCCTCCATCATCATCATTACCCATTTGACCTCTCGTTTCGGCAACCATCACCATATTTGGTCCCTTACAACGCTTTTTTTCTCAAACGCTTCACTCAGGAAGCGATGCTATTCCTTCAAGCGATGGAAATTGCTTTTGCATTTAGTAACAATTACGCATATGCTTCCTGTCCTTGTAGGATGCTACTATCGAGGGATGATGTTCACTGACGGAGAAAGAATTCCCCTTGGCTGCAAGCTATGGTAAAGCTATATAAGCATTTTAGAACTTACTTAGAAAGTCTTACATTTCCTCCTTAAGAAGGGAAAAAAAAGAGAAAATTTGAATGGCTGGAAGAGAATACTGCCCGATAGAGGATCGCTGGTCCAAGAGATAAGCGGGAAAGAAAAGCCAGCTTACCAAAATGAAGCATTCGGGTTTTTTCCGAGAATTCCTGAATCACTCATTCATTAATACACCTCTTTCCTTTTTTATCGGTGTTAACATTCATCACCCACTCAATACGCAATAAACTTTGCATGTAGATAAAGTTGGGCCATTACTTTGGCCGCTGTGACGTCATGTCAGACCCTCTATTGAACGTAAGAAAAAAAAAAAAAAAACAAAGAAAGCTTTTTAAAAACAGTTCAAGGAAAGCTTTAATTTATCCCTCCAAACACACAAATGTCGTATTAGATATTAAATGGATGGGTTTATCAACTTGTTTGATATGGTAAATTCAATTGAATTCTGGGCCAACGCTCGAAACGTCAGCTTTCTATTTTCTCTTCGGTGGTCAATAGACCATATTCGTATTCCCAGGATTGGACTGGAACTAGCTTGCAATGGAGGCTAATGCGGGGGAATATATTAAAAAGTATTTGCATTTGAAAAGATTTCCCCGCATTAGCCTCCATTGCAAGCTAGTTCCAGTCCAATACTGAGAATACGAATATGGTCTATTTAGCATGTCAACCCATTTGATAAACCCACTCCTGTGTTTCTCTTCCCAACTTTCAATTACAGACTCTGACAAAACCTCTTGAATGATTGTATTTTCGTGGGAAATGACAGATTATTTGAGTTTTTTCCCACAACATTTGCTTAAAAAGCATGAAAATGAGGTTTTTGACGACGTTTTTTAAGGTGTATCATGTCCTTGCTAAGCAATACCCTGAAATCTCATCACGTGCTGTTTGTTGTTGGATGCATGATCTTTCTCGTGACGGGCTGAGCTTTCTTATTCTATCAATTTGATATGTTTGTCTTGGCTCCCTAAGCCAGAGACGTTCTATAAAAATCAACTGACATTTTTCTCTCCTCTACTCCATCAGCTCCTGTTTCAACGGTAACTTGATGTGCGACGTTGCAAACTGCAACAAAGGTATACAAATGAGTTTAATGAATGAAAGGTCTTTCAACTTGAAGTTTGTGTATATTTCTTTCATGTCCATTCCGCGTTTCAAATATATGAACAGTTTTATATTCCAAAAATCGTATCTTTCTTTGTTTTTGTGAGTGAACTTGCTCATATCAATTACTGTTCTTTCCGAGGTTGTTGTTGTTGTTATTATTATTATTATTATTATTATTATTATTATTATTATTATTATTATTATTATTTAGCCATTGTGAGCTAGCGATCCTGCCCGGGCTTCCTGATTCACGGGGGGATACATTAAAAGAAAACTCGAAAAACTTGTTTAATTCCTTCCTTCACGCCAGAATATTGCTTAGCATAGATTGGTCACTAAGCCTACGTCACGCATTTTTACAGACCGATCTATTTTTAGGCGAAAAACCAAAGGCAGTTCCGGTTCGGTGATGTTATGACGTCAAGTTAGTTTCTTGTGATTAGTTATCGGGCTCCTGTGGTAGTCTCATTCGCGGGAAACTCAATCTACTATAAAATCGCTTAGTGAAAACACCGTGACAGGAATATAGGGCAGTTGTTCGTTCCTAGTCATAGGCTCCTGACATTGTGAAATGACTTGCAATTATCTTCGCAAAACATTAAACGAAGTCTTTACTTTGTGACATCACACCAGCCACAGACACACAAATGAGGCAATCATCACGCGAAGAAAATGGACGCAGCCGGCGCCGGTTAAGCGTGAGAAAGTGGAGCTGGCAAGTCACTAGTCTTTAATGCCTCTCATTGGCCGAGAGAATAGCTCGAGATTTTCAAGACTATCAGACTGTCACTAACGGAGAACCAATATTATAAAAAGACAATCAAAAATTGATGGAAAACAAAGGCAATGGCAGTGTTGCTTTTTTGACACCTAATCGAAAATATAATCACAACACAGACCTGAATAACTTTAGACCAGGATGAAAACATATATTTTATTAAAAATTGAACTACGGATATCAGATTTCCAGCATTTCCATTGGCTCGCCGGACACAGGCTATCAGTTCATATTCTTGTCGTACCTAATATGAAATAAGGAACGCGTCAGCAATAAAGCGAGCTGAAAACATTTTGCCGAAAAAAATGGCCGACAAATGCCGTTTTGAACCGGAACTGACCGAGGCAGAAATCGATGCTCTGGTGGAAGAGTTGTTGATCTGGAGTTTTTAATAAAACAAATATTCTACTTGGGCTGGCTGGATATAAAATGATAATAACTAACTCGGCGCTACGCGCCTCGTTGGTTACCTATCACTTCATTTCCAGCGCGCCATCGTAGAATAAGCTTCAACTAGTCACAAGTAAAAACTCGAAACGCTGCACTGTATTTTCTTTTGAACTAGGTCTTCTCGGACCATGGTCTTTTGCATTTCCCTTCCTTCATGACCACACTCAAAACTTGAGAGAACAATACAGCCAAAGGCTGCGAGTTCCTACAGAATTTTAAATTGCTTGTAGATTATTCCCTGACCAAAAGGTTTCTTTGGACATATTTAGCATTAGTAGGAAAGGAAACGCTTTCATGTCAACCGATATTTTGCATTCTTTCATGCTGACAGAGTACCAAGCACGCCTCGCTTTGGAGCTCAGCGGGTCGGGATCTGGAGACGACGAGGATGATGACGATGATGACGTCAGCGGCAAAGCATCTGGAAACGGAAACCGGTATCCAATCGTCAAGGGACTGGAATACAAAGAGGAGTTTGTTCCCTTTGAAGAACTCCAACCAAATAAAAAGAAACCCTCAGGCCTAAACGAGACGTCTATTCCTATTCCCATGGGGGATAACGAGATCGAACAAAGCGGAGAGGAAGAAAACGGTAGCGGAACAGATAGCGGGGATTCGTTTGTTCCCTATGACGAGGAAACCAAGGACGAAAACAATGGTGACAATGTCGCCTCTTTTGCGAGAAGGCTGAAATAATAGGCTGGTCACATCAATGTGCCAAGCAACGTCAGTTGCGACTAGTCAAAAATCACACGAACGCGTCGCCCAGATGTAGCATATCATCAATGTACCACAAAAGCGCACACATATTCGCAACGCATTTCTTCGCCAAGATGGATTCTCCCAGTTATTAGAAGAGGTAGTTAATCAGAAGGTGTGCGAATTACCCCACTATCATACTCACACTGTCTAGGCTACCTTAAGTCAACCTACAACAATACGCCTCGAGTGATATCACGGAATACAGCCCTGTAGATGAAATTCATAACATCCATCAATGAGGTTGAACTTAATCACGTGACAGCCAGCGTGGCGTGCTATTCTTTTGTCGAAGATAACACTGGTAACGACATCCTTAAATTATGAAGTCGTGTCATTTAAGTAGAAATATAACTAACGTGTGCAGAAAGCACGTTACTCTGTTATCAATTAATAAGGCAGAGAAAGGCTGGGAGCTCAGTTGCCGGCCGTGTGCAAGATTAAAATTAAATGAATGGTTCCTCGAGTAAAAATTGAAAAAACAATGCAAGGAAAACAAAATGGATGACGTTGAACGTATGGGCATGCATAAGAGTGACAGCAACCATCGGACTGAAGAAAGAATGCCAGTCACGGTTGGCAAGAATATTAAACAACCAGTGTTTTGATTAGTTAGAAATGTTATTGCTTTCACCTTGAAAGAACGATACAACGTGTTATCAGAAGCTCATCATGACACGGAGACTTAAATTCCCATATATATATATATATATATACCTGTATACGTTTGGAGTTTTCTCATACTTTCCGTATGAGCGGTGAGCCACCAACTCCAGTCCGGAGTTCTTAAAAACTCAAGCATGCGTTGGGATAGCAACAAGCATATTGTGCCAAAGACCTATTTTTGGGGGGCTAATTTCCAAGATTCTACGGTTAAACCAGGCTGAACGTGACTCTTACCAAAAAATTAAGAACAACATTTAAAAAAACCCAGATAAAATATGCCGCTGACTGGTGTCGTTGCTATCGCAACTATTACGTCAAAAAGACACCAATGCGTACAATATCAGACTACAGACTTCCTCATCGTCTGTCCGGTTTATAGTTCAGGCTATTTTTCTGCCTAGGCTTATTTGTTATTTTCGTCTTTACGACTGTCCATATTCTTATGAAGGCTCAGTTCCTTGCTTAAATTCCCGACACATGGTCGTACGTAGTTAGCCGTACGTTTTTACGATTCGAAATCTTTTGTGTTTTTAATATAGGCTTGTTTTCATACCGATGCGTGCACGTGTTTTGTTAAAAACTCCGAAGTGGCTTCCTCCCAAGTATTGCCTTTTAAGCGAATCAACGTACAAAATGGGATAACAGATTTTTCCCTCCTTAGTGTTTTCGTTTTTCTTCGTTCTAAGATTGAGGAGGCGTTTTAAAAACATTACCATGTACATATGAAAACAGTTACGTTATATTCGTATAGAAGTATGGAAATATAAATAACAAAAGTTCTGCAAAAATAACTTGTGTTGATCATTGTGTGTGGAAATACGTCAAATTCAAAAACGTAAGAAAACCTGCTTTTAACGGGTGTGGCTTTACAGCTCAGTTAAAAACGGATTTTTTCTTTCAAAACTTTGAGCATAGAATGATGCCCTCAGTCCCTGCGCGGCCAATATATGCAAATCTCAAATCTGAGCTCACAGCGGCATTTTCGTCGACGCCATGGATCGCTTTAGCGGGAGTTCATGGGGCCTTTTAAAACACGCGGAAATTTGAAGAGCACGAGTGATCAGAAGCGTAACAGTTACTGGAAGCATGGACCAGAGAAACTCTACACTCGTCAGTGTTCTCCGAACTCACAGCAGGAATCAACAGCGATTCCCTGTTCCCTGGGTCTTTTTTCCTCACAGAAGGAGGACCCTGGGAATGAGGCTCGAACAGGCCTGGTTCATTCGAGACATACGATCTTTCTTTCGATAACTCGATTCAATTTTTGTCGCGGTAAAGTTGCAATCAAAATCTTGACCTACGAGCGACAGCTCTGCCTTACGACTTATACGCAATTTTACTACGATTTCTGGCCGCGATATCGCAAGACTTTCGAGCTTCGATCAGTGGCAAAAGTAGTTGAGACGGTTACGTCTGTATGGGCCTGAAAACCTCTCAGACTAAGCATAACTGTCAAAATTCGGGTAGACTTTCATATACCGGACTAAAATGGCGGAGGACAAAAGAAACATTGCTATTCCGATTAGGCCTTGTTAATTGTATATTGTTATGTTCGCTTTGTTTTATTGACACTTATCATTTCAGATCCGGTATATGAAAGACCAGCCCGAAATTCCACTAAAAGTATCAAAATAAAAGTCCCTCCTCCACAACCTCCACGTTGAAATAGAGTAGGAAATGTCTGTTCACTATTGGCAACATTGCTCTGGGGAAGGGGGGGGGGGGGATGGGGCAATTATTCAAACTAAGCAAGAAAACCAACTAAAAGTTTGAGTGTCCCAAGACTTTTGCTACTGATTCTTTATCCAAACGATGCAGTTTTACTACACCAAAAATTTTAAGTACAAACAAGAGTCCATCATCCACGAGTAAGATTTATCCAAATTGGCTTGGTCCCCGTCGGGGTCAGAAAAAAAGTGTCTATTTTAAAACCAAGTTTTGCGGGAAAATAAACAATCTTCGGCTTGCAAATGATGTCATGGCGGCCATGTTGGTTTACCGAACAATAGTGAACAAGTCTTTTGGGAATTTGGTTCTATTATTATGCAAAACGCGAGCGACATTGTACACCCGGGGAATTTCTGGGTGGGGATGTGCCGCTGGGACCCTGGAACCCTTAGCCTATACCAGAGCTACAATCTCGGACAAAACCTGTTGAGGCAAAAGAACATTTTGGGTACTCCAACAAGTTATCCAAATGTACCGCTTGCAACCTGCCCTTTTCCCTCCCCCCCAACCTCAATGTTGATTTCTCTTGGGCAGAAATATACTGTAGAACATATGATGATACTCAGCAACATTGACTGAGTGGGGGAGGGGGGTGGGAAGGGGAGAGTAAGTAGGGATGTTTAAAAATGAAGGCGAATTTAATTTGTGTTACTGTCTCAACAGTTTTTTCCGAGATTGTAGTTCAGCTGAATTTTGCTACCCTATACAAGAGTAAACTCCCACCGATTTCTGTCTAAATTCCGATTCTTGACAATTAATAATATCCAGACGTGTTTCATGATAGCCATTTATTGACACTGTTGAGGCTGAGTTACGTAAACTTAAACTATGCCGATTTGATTTTTTTATATTCTTGCGTGGGAATTTCTGGTTTCCTTAGTCTTTGTAAAATCTTCAACCGACTGGTCAGTTTCGTGAAAAATGATACCCCATTCTAGACCGAAAGGCTATGATTTATATACTCTATGCTAGAGTAAACTGCTTGAAAACCATACTCTTCACAGCGGCACATACCTATATAATGCAAGAGATATTCTTAAGTTAAAAGCTACTCGTTCTGGTAATGCGGAGGATTGGCGTAAATTCAAAAAACTTCGCAATATAGTAAACAATGAAATCAAACGTGCGAAAGAATGTCACTATAAGCATGCCCTCAATGAATACCAACGTGATCCACGTAACACTTGGCGGATTGTCAATGAGCTTATGTCTAGGAAATCACACAAATGTGTCATAAGCGAACTTAAGCTCCCCTGTGGCAATTCTATTTATGATTCTCATGAGTTGTCTAACGCCTTTAATGATCATTTTTCTTCTATTGGGCCTAAGTTAGCAAATGATATTCACACCAATGAAGACAATTCTTCTCATTTGGATTATTTAGCTGAGACTGGTCACTGCACATTCGAACTAAAACCGACCAGCGTCTCTAAGGTTCTTCTTCTTTTATCCAGATTATGTGAGTCAAAATCTACTGGTTTGGACAGAATATCTGCAAAACTCTTGCGCGAATGTGCTGACTTAATAGCTGAATCACTCTGTACTATCTTTAATCAACGCAGTCGTTTTCTTGGATTTAAAGAAAGCCTTTGACACCGTCGATCACGATATTCTTTTGTCTAAACTTGCGAAATATGGTGTCAGTGGCACTTCATACAATTGGTTTAGATCATACTTGGACTGCCGCAAGCAACGATGTTTTATAAATGGTTCTCTCTCTGGGGACCATTTCCTTACTTGTGGTATACCTCAAGGTACAATTCTGGGTCCACTCCTTTTTCTAATATATATTAACGACTTACCTTACTGTCTATTAAATTCTGAACCTCGAATGTATGCTGACGACACACACATAACTTTTGCTAGTAATAACACCCAAAGTATTAACACTGTTTTAAATGAGGATCTTGCTAGAGTTGAAAGATGGCTAACTGCTAACAAGCTTACTCTTAACGCATCTAAAACTGAGTTTATGTTGATCGGATCGAGGCAAAGGCTAAGCACGTTTCACAACCCTCCGTCACTTATTATTGACGGTGCACCTATAACTCAAGTTACCTCTACGAAATCTCTAGGTGTTCATATTGATCAGACTTTATCTTGGAATGTTCATGTTGAGACTTTATGTAAGAAAATCGCGTCTGGTATTGGAGCGTTGAAGAGAGTGAGGTCTTTCGTTCCACATGAGACTCTCCGATCAATCTTCAGGTCTTTAGTACAGCCTCACTTTGATTACTGCGATTCTGTCTGGGGATGTTGCGGCAAAACCCTAGCCAGTAAACTTACAAAACTTCAAAATCGCGCTGCGCGTATACTCACTTACTCGAACTATGATGCCAACGCTGATAACCTTATCCAAAAACTTGGATGGATAAAACTTGATTCTCAACGAACAATCCATAAGGCTGTGATGGTTTATAAGTCG
Organism: Montipora foliosa; assembly: GCF_036669935.1. NCBI lineage: Eukaryota > Metazoa > Cnidaria > Anthozoa > Scleractinia > Acroporidae > Montipora > Montipora foliosa. Next base: position 53,596,969 of record NC_090871.1, on the reverse strand, counting down.
CTTAATGGTCTTACTCCCGATTACCTTAGTTCAAAATTTGTTGACCGTAGTAGCGTCTCCAGTTACTCCTTAAGGGACACAGAGGGCAAACTAGCTATCCCACAGCCACACACAAACTATATGAAAAATAGCTTCAGCTACACTGGAGCAGTTCTTTGGAATAATTTACCAATCGAATTGAGGCAGGATGACTCCCTTACAGCGTTCCGGGCTGGCTGCGAGCGTTTCTTTTCATCAAGTTAATCTACAATTCTATACACGGCACTCATGTAAAGCAGGTTTTTATTTTGTCATTTAATATTATAGTTATATTTATTAATTACTTAGAACAATTTTGAATAATGTAGCTGTAGTCGTTGTATAATTTGTAATAATTCTGGTAATTAATTAGGTTTTTATAGTTGCGACTGATGAGTTTACCGTGTCTAAATAAAGTTATCCTATCCTATCCTATCGTACCCCCCCCCCACCCCCCCCGGATTGTACAACACCAACATGGTCGTCTAATAGCGTGAGTGTAAGGCAGGAATATACCAAATCGACTAACTCAATGTTGTACCCAATTCAAATCCTTTGGGAATAAAACGTTTTGTTCCAGATATCTCCGTATCATTTAAACGTGAGTGCTACATTGTAATGCAAATACAGTGCACAAAGAATATTAACACCGGGAGACTTGAATTGGTTACAACATTTTTCAAGAAGAAAAATCCCGTCCTGGAAATTTTGCCTTGATTAGTAAATAAACTTCAATTTCAATTTTAGTTTAAGTTTTCAATAGGACATACGCATGATGACGCCATTTGACTACAAGTACCAGAATCCTTCAGGCTTTGCTTGTCTCATGCTAATTAAGCGATTGTCATTTGACCCCACTAGGAATACAAAATTTAAACACGAAAAGAAAAACAAACTGAATTCTGGTAGTTGGAGTCAAATGACGCTATCGTGAAAGTTGCTTATTATCTAGAATTAGCTTAAAGAATCTGACGCACCCACTTTACATTGCGCGCCCACATTTTTCAGGGCCTCCGGAACTCGGAATTCTATGACTTTCCATCGGGTATCAAATGTGGTATATAATTCTGGAACACGGCCACCGTCCAGGAAGAGAAACGACTACCAACGATTCACACCAGATGCCTAAGAAGAATTCTTGGCGTCTCCTGGCAAGACCACGTTCCAAATAAAGTGATCTTCGAGAGAACCAGCCAAGTACTGCTCCTTAACATCTTACGACACAAACGTCTTACATGGCTCCGACATGTCACCCGTATGCACCAAACTCGTTTGCCCCGCCGCTGGGAACCACGAGGGCGCCGTCGCCCAGGCAGGCAACGCATGCGCTGGAAAGATACAGTGTCAAGAGACCTGCAAGACTCTGAACTTTCCTTCGAAGAGGCAACAGTGGTAGCGCAGGACCGCAAGGAGTGGCGATCGTTTGTGTTGGCGCTATGGGGGCTCGGTCCACGGCAGCAGTAATGTAATAATATAATTCTGTTTTCCACAGGAAAGTAAGCTATGTTTGTTAGAATCGGACGCTCGCATTTAGAAGTCGTGAAAAATTTGAGAATTCGTTTAATTTCAAAATTCTTGATACGGTTTGATAGCCAGCTCTATAAGCTTTAATTTGATAAAGGAGTTTAGGTATCTGCATTTTAAACCGGACACGCTACATCGCTCGGAAGCGAGACACCTTTGAAGGTATACGATAACCTTAAGTGATAAAGTGTTGTAGTGTCAATCCTTCTAATAACAAGGTCTCTTGAAAGTGTTGAAACTGGTTTGAGCCAACTTAATCAGACTTTGAGGGAAACTGGTCCCAGGATTGCAATGGATGGTAATGAACTTGTCCCTCATGCTTAGCGTCACAAAGTGTCCACTTACTCATCTCTTCAACATTAAGATTACCAGTATAGCCACGTATTCTCGTAAGTTTCCCTTCGTTATCATTTTTAGCGTGTTTGTCATTCCCTCCTTTTTTTTTTTTTTTTTCAGATATCCAATGTTTCTAGGTAGCCTTCGTTTTGTGTTTGCCGTTTTTGTTTCCTTTTTCCGTAACTGAAAATACACCTTTATATTCCAAAATGGCTTCCAATTTAATTTTAGTATTCTTTTGCTTGCTTGCAAGTTAGCCCTCGATGGTTCGTTCGAGGTCAAATATTCTTTAAAGTTTTAGTTTAAAACGAGGCAACAAGGGCTAATTTGCAATATTAATAGGCACCATTTTGAAATAAGGCGTACGCTACGCCATTTATCCCAATGGCACACCCTGTAGTTTCTCTGGGCTTGTTTGGTTTTCGTATATAACTTATTTTCACCATGTTTCTTATGATTAGTTTTTTGTCAACCGGGTTCCCGCACAGATCTTGTAGGTGTTGTATTTTTGTGAGTTCATAGTTTTTTCGTTGTTTCCTAGTCGTAAGTTCTGTGTATTGATCTCTGTATTTTCATTCACATTCTCTCAGTGAATGGCGAGAAGTAAGAGTCGAATTCAAACTTTGCAAAGGAGTCATTTACAACAGGTCAGGGCCCGGTTGTTCAAAAGCCGATTAACGCTAATCCGCCCAGATTAAAAATTAACCAAGGCGTTTATTTCTCTACTCGCAAATGCTGCTCAACGCTGATATTTGGCAAGACTTTACATTAGAAGAAGTCAATCTTGAAAAACAAAATTAAGCAAAAATAAGATTTGACCATTGAGTGACCATTCTCAATCCCATGGGTAATAATTTCTCATTCAAGATTTGTGATTAACTGGAAAGGTCTGGTTTCGCGGGAAAATCAATCTAAAAATAACTGATTCTGTAAAAACGCCGTTCCGCAAATACAGCGATTATAGGATGGTTTTCGCCCGAGCAAACACAGCAAAACGTACTGAAAAGATCACAGTAATATTCGATCATTACTCAATCGTTGCGCCCGAACGAACACAGTAATACTTGATTATTACTCGATCTAAAAGAGTTACGCCCGAACGAACACAACGCAAAAATTAAAGACCACAGTAATGGTCGATTATTACTTTAAGGTGATTCCCTGGTTTTGCATTGCGCAACCCTACTGCGCATAAGTTCTTGCTTGGGCGTACCATGGAAACGAGCCCGGTGACCCCCCCTTTTTATCATATCCTAAACATGTTACAACAGTGTGCAAAGTTTCATCGGAAATCTATGACAAGTTCTATTTCTAGGAAATCACCGAGCAAATCGTAAACTTTAGTCGTAAAATAGATAGGATCGGAGACTTCAATCATAAAATGGGTAAAAATCGTAGAGGTAGATCGGAGAATAGTACCCGTTAAATCTGTGTATACATTTCTACGATTTAGCCATAATTGCACTGCTCTCATTCCTACGATTCCATTACATTCGTGAAGGGGGTATAGGGTATTTTCGTGAGCCGTGATCGGACCCTTTTATTTCTCGTGAAACGTTAATGATTTTATTAATTAATGTGAAGGGTGATTGAAGCGTTTTTTGTTTTGTGAAATGTGAATTTGCTTCTTATGTCCGTGAAAATGAAGATCTTCCCCATTTCCGGACAAAGCTAGTGGCTGCCGTACTGAATCCTTATCAACCGTGACTTCCTGTCAAAGGTCAAAGACCCTGGGGATGAGCCTTCCCCCAGGTCTCCCCTGTAAGTTTCGACAGTCCCCAGGGTCTTATGGGAACAGTTTCAATATGGCGGAGGTTTCGGAAGTCTTGGAAGTCACATGTCCAGTGACCATCATACTCAATTTCTATGTTTTGGATAAAGAAACCAAACAGAAGGTTTAAATCCACAAAAAGAAGAACCAGAGGAGGATGAAAATGTTAGTGCCTTGGAATCGAGTCAAGAAGTTGGAGGGAATAACAGAGAACTGAATTTTCTTTTTATGGCTCCGAGAACACGATCGGGACGTATCATAAAAAGGTCCTTAGGGCTGTTTTGTGGCCATAAGAGTTAAGTCTAAGGCCTCAGTTATTAAACTGTTCTCACCTCCGTGAAATAGCCAAATGTTTGTCCGTTACTCCTAAAAATGCGGTTTTTTAGCACGTGAAACGCGAAAAGCCCGATTTAGTTTATGTTTAGTTTATGTTTAGTTTATGTTTAGTTTATGTTTAGTTTATGTTTAGTTTATTTAGTTTATGTTATCTTTCCCCCCCCCCCCCCTCCCCCCTATACCCCCCTCATTCGTCGGGTGTTACAAATTTGTTATGTAACTATTCCTTTAACGATTTCTAAACGAAAAGAAAATATGGGCTAGTATAATACTTCAGATCCCACACAGATGGCTCACTAAAAACTGACTTGTGGAACAACGCTTGAACCTCTGTATATGACAAGCAAGACTGTTAAGTCCGCCAAAGGACAAAAAACAACATGGCCGGCAATCTTTCACTTGGTACCGGACAAGCCCAGAACTGGGTACTAAAGTCTCAAGCTAAAACAACTCTACGAACTCGAACGTACACCTAGCGTGATTAAACGACTTTGTTTCTATTTCAGATTCGTGGCCTTTTGGAACACAGCAGCAGGTTGTTAGAGAAAGCGTTCCAAACTTCAAGCTCTACACTTTCGCAATGTCGGCCACTGGCTCTCTGGCTTTGGGTTTCCTTTATAATCCTACAACGTAAAATTAAAACGCATCAAACATATTGAACGAGACTTGTAGAAGGATTTTAAATGCACAACTGAACTAAAAATAAATCTGTGGCAAGCGATAAAACGCCCCCTTTAACTCGATCCTTGAACCAAGTTGAGCCATGATCAATTTCTCCTAGATTTCCGACAGTAAGTCGATAGTAATTTACTCTCGATCGGTAACCGTCCTAACCCTCGATAACCTGCATGCTTGCTCGAAGCAATATTCATTTCGTTTCGGGTCACTTTCTATACAATTTTACCCTCCATAACTCGAACTTAATTGTCAAGACTTCACCGGTTAAATCTTAGTCTAAAACTTTGTCCTGTTTGGTTTCAATCTACGTTGCATTCCAATTAATTTAGCTGCAACACTATTCAGTTTCATTTTCACTGAATAGTTCAGTAACTTCTCCACGTCACATTGAAAAGTACATTGATTTCTAAACTACGTTTTTCCTCGGCTTAATTCAGTCATTTGTTTCAACTCTCGTGAGCCAGGACTTTTAAAATTTTACTTTTAACTGATTTTCAAACGTAAAAATTCAAGTGAGAATACAGGTGTCTACCCCTGACATAAGTCTAAAATCGGTTAAATGCCAGTGGACACCTATGCATACTCTTCTGGTTAGATTTAAGTCATGAATTTTGTTCCTTTGTGAAGAAAAGTGGAATGGAAGACGGTGTGTGCGTGGAAAAATTAAAGAAGATTTAGCCCTACACTCATAAATATACATGCCGGGGAGTTGAAAAAAACATTCCACCCAAAGTGTCGTGCTTCGGTGGAAAGAGCACAATCGTGATATACGTTAAAGAGAACTTAAAACAACAAAGCACCTACTAAGCTGAAACTGAACTTAAAAATAACACAACTTACATGATAACTTGTTATCACAATGGCATCAATGAGTTGTGCATCCGTCACAGCGTCAATTTCACTCCTCGTCATCGTCACACCTTCTAGATCTAGTTGCTTAAGATCTGATAGAGCACACACCTTCTGGACAATTTCTCGAACTCCACGGCCGAGAGGATTATATCCCACCTGAAGAGTACGCAGGGATGTGACATGCGACCCAATTCCTTGAGCCAAGGCTTTGGCTCCCTCTTCAACTATGTCTGTTCTTTCTAAGTCGAGATGCAGCAGACTAGGCACATTTTTTAATTGCCTAGCTAACTCAATGATCCCTTTTCCAAGATGGTTTTTTGACAGATTAAGAGCCTTCAGCCGCGGTACATGCTTCAGTGACGTAGCAAGTGATGCACACCCTTGGTCATCCATACCGACTTCAGAGAGTGTTAGGTAAGACAGACGAGGTACATGACAAAAACTTGCACCGAGGGATCGTACACTCTCTGTATGCAGTAGGCTTCCTGTTATTTTCAACGCGTGTAAATTGGGAGCTTCTCCAAGGGAGCTGGCGACTGCAAAGGCTGGATCCTGGGCGGACATTTGCAAGTTGAATAGGAACAAACTACTCAAGTTTTCGGTGAAATTTATGTAGGAAACTACATTGTCGTCAGTTTGGACGTGTTCCATCACAACATCACGTGGAAAACAGACAGCTGTCAGTAAGTTGCGGGTGAACGTTAATTGTTCACTTGCCCACGTGGCGAAAACGGCAACTTCACTGACCAACGAAAAACAGTTGTCTCGATTTTGAGTGCTTGCGATAGCAGTGTTTTGTCCGTTGGGCAGTTCTTGCACAGCGTGCTTCATTTGAGAGGCTTCCGATAAAGGTGAAGCTAGGTCCCTCAGCAATTTGAAATAGCGACAAGCGAACGTTCTGCAAACGCGACCAAAATGAAGATAAACCTGGTCACCTGTCCTTCTTACAAAGAAATGCTCCGGCTTCAACTCTGGAACATCGTACATGCGTAGAAAAACCGAAGCTCTGATCCTTAGTCCGGAACAAGTTATTATCAATGCACGCAAATTATCAATTATGGTGACAAAATCAGCGAAGTTAGAATGCTCGAAGAACACTAAGTCTGGCAAAAACGCGGACCGGAGTAAATTCTCAGCAGCAACCTTTTTCATGCTGTTGTTACTTATTGTCACAACACCGCCGACAGCAGCTAAGAACAGAGGGTATACTTCTTGTCTGAAAGATGTCGAGCAGCTAATCAGACACTCCAAATTGACGTCACAGAACATTACTTGGTATGAAGACAACTTGTCTAAAGATGGCGTCTTGTTAAAGTTAAAATTGGTGAGGCATTCTTTCTCCCCGGAAAGCTCTAGAATGCCAAAAACAGCCTTTGCTCCCTCAACAGACCCTTCGCACATAAATTTGAGGACTTCTTTCATCTTCAGTGCTTTGCCAATCGAATCGATGTTTTCCCGGAGAACTGCCACGATATGATCCTCGTGAATCAAATACCATGCGGCCAAAAACTCCTGAATTGATTTGTGAAGAAACAATAAGGTTTTCCCTGGATTTACACTCGAAAGCTTCGCAAAATGACAGAGACCTGAACGGAACATTTTGTCGATAACACTACCGTTTTGAGAGTGTAGTTCATCCTTTATCTTGACATAGACAGAGCCCTTCAAAAGAGCTTCAAATGCAAATTTTCCTATTGCATTAATTTCGTTTCTGTAATCATTGAGGATATCTGTACTGTGCAACGGAACATCATCGGGATCTTTCAAGCTCATGTGACAAAGTAAGGTCACCACAAATCTCTCATGTAATGCCAATTTGGTTGTGGGCAATTCTTTGCGGTACCTGTCTTTCCAAATCAAGCAAAGCATAAGAAGGAGAAGAGGAATCTCCGCAAGGTCCCATAGTTTTTCTTTGCTCAGGTAACTATTGAACTCTTCAATTTCTTTTCTACTCTCCAGGAATCTCATTGCGAAGTCGTTTACTTGTTTATCGCTCAGAAAACCTCTGATTTCACATTTTAAGTGGCTAAACTTCACTAATTCTTCACCTTCCATCGGTCTCGTTGTTATCACTACATGACAGTTCCTCAGTTGTTTCCCTTCCCAGATCTCATGAACAACAGACCTTGTTTCTGTACGCGGCTGATACTCATCATAGCCATCCAAAACAAGTAACACTCTTTCTTGGTTTTCGCGAACATAGTCGTATAGACTGTCACATGAAATCGGCCCATCTGTAGCCAAAAGCTCGGATGCTTCAAAGATACCACGCACGGTCTCCTTTCCACAAACATCTCGCAGCTTGATCAAGAGCAAAAGATCAAAGTGTTGCAGAGTCTCCTCTTTTTTGTTTGCCCAGTCTACAGCAACTTTCTGAGAAAAGGTTGATTTTCCAATGCCAGGTTTTCCATAGATAATGATCCTTTTCGGGTTGACGGTACGTCCCTGACCTTTAAACATCTGAGTGTAGTCATCAAGATCTCTTTTAGTTGTACCACTTGGTGCTTTGGCATCCGTCACCAGGGATAAATTGGTGTAAATCTCATCAATATCCACAGTTTCGTCTCGATCCCAAGGCGTTATCCTCACCTGCCTCATACAAGTGTTATAATGCATGCTTAACTGATTTCGGCACTCTTCAGTCTTCAGTAGCTCTAGAAAAATAAAAGCAGTGTGACAATCGTCCAAACCTTTAGTGTCAACAGCGTGAGTTAAATTATAGAAGCACCAAGTTAATTTTGCAAGACATTCTCATTGAATTTTCATAGCCTAATAAAACGACAACGGGTGTTACTCCAAAGTAGAAAAATTTCTGTCTGTTGTCAGTTGTTGTCCAGAGTGGCTAATGACTGCATCCTGGCCTTGCATTGTGACTGTCAGGCTATTGTGCTTTCTTCAGATCCACATATGTGTAAGATTCGAAAGCGAAAACTCAACCATTTATTTACATATATTCCGTTAACAAGTCATGAAGTCAGAAAAACATCCAGTCAGACAATAAGGAAGCAATAAGGCATATTTTTTCCGAACAGGAATTCCACCTTAAGCTAACGAAATCATAATGCACTAGGAATACGAAAGAACTTACTGACCGTTACGAATCTAATGGGTCTGTAACACCTAAGGCCAGTGTTAAAAGCTCAAACTTATGTGCAACGGCGCTCTTCGAAACAAGTTTCAACAGCGCGTTGCACCGTGCAACACAAATGGTCGAATTTGTACATGTTCGGGAAGGTCGAAACTGGTCTCGAAATGTTGTTACCAGATACCCGCAAAACAAGTTGACACTAGTTTCATGGCCTTGGTCGGTTTCTGATTAGCTTACGCAGCGTGACGTAATAAAATTTCACGAAGTGGTCTTACACAGTGAAACTCTATTTTTTATCACCACTGCGATCGTTGCGACGGTTGCAGAAGTAGAAAACGGGTCTACTTGTCGTTAAACTTGTCTCGCAACGAAAGTTCATAAAAGTTTCACGAAACCGACCATGTTACACGGTGCAACACTTTCTGAAATTTGTTTCGCAGCGCCGTTGTCTCAGCTAAAAGTTTCAGCTAAAAGCTAAAAGTTTCAACGTGTACAGCGACTTAAGTTCAAATCACAAAACGCGGCGACCACTCACGAGCACGTGCTACGTGTCCTGGATGTAAACAATGAAAACATTCGCCCTTGTCACAGGGCGGCCATATTGTCCCGGGGGAACAAAAAAGCTTTGTTTTACCACGCCAAGCCTCACCCCCATGGTTTCCACTGCGAGGCTTGGCGTGGTAAAACAAAGCTTTTTTTTGGTCTCCCGGGACAATATGGCCGCCGTGTGACAAAGCCGAATTGACAAAACTCAATTTTTTAAAAAATTGCCAGTTGGGGCTCTTTATAATGTTTCTGTTAAGTTTGAGCTGTTGCTTTCACGTTGTTAACACTGGAGTGCCTGTAAACTAGCTTGATAGCTAAGTGCACTTCCACCATAAACAAAGCATTTACATTTACATTACTAAACAGAGCTAAACAAAATACACGGTCTACTACAAAATTGTCCCGGATGTTGGCATAAAATATAGGCACGCAATGGGAGCTACACAGGCGATGTCAAATCGTCTTTTGAAAACTAAAAAATGCAAAATAGCTTACGTGTCTCCAACTTGGCTGGAATTAGCCTTGGATTACCCTCTCTCAGTTCATCTAGCTTTTCTACCACTTCATCTAACCTGTCCTTGATGCTGGACTCGTCTCGACTACACTGCTTCAAAAGCTCCCTGTAATGGTCCTCCATGTCAGGATCCATGCAATCACCTTTAAGAGCATCGATAGAGGTTCCATACGACGCTCCTCCCAATCTGATCAGCGTCTCACGGATATCATTCCACCAGTCATTAAATGTTGCATCATCGACTGAAGCCTGAATGGCGTGACCACAAACTGTGTTTCTGTAAAACTTGACCCGAACTAAGTCAGCTTCAGGAGTGAGGTCTGTGGCTGCCGGAAAACTATTCCATCCAGTAACTGGAGCCGACAGACCACAGATGTTTCGAAATAGTACCATCAGCAGAGTGATATCAAAGTCCTTTGACGAGACCGACGCCTTGCTAACAGGATACAGTTTATCCCATTGTGGAGCATTTAGGACGGTTTTTCTCCGTAGCGCCTGCAAGCTGCTATGAACCACTGGATTCGACAAGACTTTGGAAAGATTTGCAGGAGGGTGGATCCTGTCAAATGTATCTCTCAAGACCTGTGATCCAACGTCGACCAGAAGGCGACAGAGGCGAGAATAATTCGCCGTCTCGCTGTTGGACGGAAACGCTGGAGTTGCTGAGGCCATAAACAGTTTGCCTGACCTGACCTACACGTCCATGATTCAGAGAAAACTGATTTTAGTCGACTGATGCAGTCATGATACACAAGCAAACCGATTTTTCCGCGACCAATATGGAATTTCGAGAGTGGAACAAAATCTAAACAATACAGCCATGCAGATCATGGGGTGCGGTAATCAGACCAGCATTGACATGGCATAGCATTTCAAACTGGCACCACAACTTTGTGCCAATGAATGCTGTTGAGCCCAATCGGGTTAGAGCAACAACTGATCGAAATAAGATTGCAGTCACAAGTTAATTTTCAACAAGAAATTTCCCTCAATGATGATTTTGACAGCCCGCTTTTCCACAGAAATGCTAGCCTAGGGTGTTGGTATTGGTGTTGGTGTATAAACGCAATTTTTTATGCCTCACAACTGAAATGCAGCTTTCTGTTAGACGAGAACTTACCACGTGACCAGCCTCAGAACTATTTAACTCCTTAGAGCGAACAAAACTCTCTAACTCCCTGGGGAAACAACAGCTTGAACCTTGGACTTGCACGTGATCACGACATGCGTCTTGAAAGCGCGGCCAATTTTTGAGCGCGTCCAACTGCGACAAAACGCTTTCAAGTACGAAGTG
>NC_090871.1:53563512-53576012 GCF_036669935.1 Montipora foliosa | reverse complement strand
CAATAACGAGTTTTTGATAGAGTTACAAACGAAGGCTAGCGCTGATTTGTTGATTGAGGAGGGTTTCGATATGGATGAGGTGCATGTTTGCTGTCATCCTCCTCACGGATTTTACACTAACGTTAGTATCTTGGGTCTCCGTTCCTACCTCGATGATGTGGATGTCAAGGACTGTCTTTCTCAATTTGGGGAAGTCAAAGGCGAAGTTATCAGATTGAAGTACAAGGCAGACCATGACCTGGCTGGAATCGAAAATGGTAATCGTTTAGTGAAAATGGTTCTTGGAGCTAGATCTATTCCGTATTCAATGAGGATTGAAGGCGAGTGGTGTAGGGCTATGCCCAATAAGCAACAGCCCGTTTGTAATGAATGCCATGAGGAAAGCCATACAAGAAAGAACTGCCCGCAAATTGAATATAGGATTTGCAAACAAAAGGGGCACATGTCCTGTATTAGCGATAAAAAGAAAGAGCAGCATGGCGATGATTTAAACCCTGTCACTGACGACTCCGGAGTTGCTGTCGATAACTCAGCGATAGTTCAGGAACCAGAACCAGAAGGAAAACCCCCGACCGAACCTGTTATTACTGAAATGGATGACGATATAATGGTTTGCGATGATACGGCACAAGGTAAGAAACGACAACATTCGTCGACGGATTCTGACTCTGAGTGGAAAGTAGTTAGTCGTCGGCAAAGGTTACGCCCAGTTCCAAACATAGAAAATGCTCGAAATCACGATAAGAAAACGGAGAACATTCAATCAGAGAAACCCACTAGTAAAGATCCGCCCTCTGGCGCAGGTACGTCGTGATATTTTTCTATATATTACGGGATCACCCATGGCTAATTTATGTTCCTTTTTCACTTTCTGGTTTGTCTTCATGACTATTTTGGCCAGTGTTAATGGACAAGGTTTGCGTCTTCCTGATAGGCGCAAGATGGCTTTTCAGTGATTCAATCGAAGAAGATTTGATATTATTTGCGTTCAAGAAACACACTGGTCTGTTGATTTGGAGATGGAAATTAAACGAGAATGGGGCGGTGACATATATTTTGCCCATGGGACGGCCCATAGTAGAGGTGTTGCTATCTTGGTCCATTCACGCTTGGATCACACTTTGAGACGACTGAAATGTGATAATGAAGGTCGGGTCGTCAACGTTCTTTTGGATCTTGAAGAATCTACAATTAACATAATTTGTATCTACGGATCTAGAACTGACATTGAACGGCGGCATTTTTTCAATGGTTTTGATCGCTTTCTTTCTGATGATTATGTTAACATCGTGACTGAGGACTTGAATTGTATTATGGATACGAAAATGGATAAACTCGGGGGAAACCCGAATGCGAGACATTTCGCTGTGTTTGCGTTGAATGACGTTTCTACGCGTTATGATCTTATTGATATTTGGAGGTTGCGTCATAGACATGAACATAATTTTTCTTGGGCTGGAAAAGACCCCACTGATACTAGTTTAATAATACGAACACGCATTGATTTTTTCTTGACGAGCAGAAATTTTGACCGCTTCGTAACTTCAGTTGATATCCTACCTTATTCTCATTCCGATCATGACTGCATTTGTTTAACTTTTGATTTCGAACACTTGGCGCGTGGCCCTGGTTATTGGCATTTTCATAACGAGCTTTTGAAAGACGAGGTTTTCGAAGCTGAAATCGAGGGATTTTGGAGGGATTGGAAGGCTCGTTTTAAAGATTTCTCAAACCCCCTAAAGTGGGGAGATAGGGCGAAGCAGCATTTTAAAATAATTGCCATCAGACGGGCGAAAATTCGGAGAAAATCGCAGTGGCATGAGCGCAATCAACTTGAAACCGAACTAGAGAAACTGCAACGAAAAGCAAAAAATGGTTCCAATCGTGATATAGAGCACTATCTTTTGGCGAAAGAAAAACTCAAACAGCTAGACTTGAGGGATTTGGAGGCAAATAAGATTCGAGCGAAAGCGCAGTTTTCAGAAGAAGGCGAAAGGAGCATGCGTTATTTCTTTTCATTAGAGAAGAAACGGAAGGCAGAGCAAACTATTCGTATTTTGACCAAGGAGAATATGGATACTGTTAAGGACATGAAAGGTCTTCTCTCCGAGACCCACGCATTTTATAAGGAGCTGTTTTCAGCTGAACCGTGTGACGAGCCGCTCAGAATGCCTTTTTAAGTGCACCATTTCCGAAGCTGTCAGAGTGCGACAGAGAACATTGTGACAGAGACCTAACTGAGGAAGAGTTATGCAAAGCGGTTTTGTCAATGGAAAATGATAAGTCACCAGGGATAGACGGTCTGACAAATAATTTCTATAAACACTTTTGGCCAATTTTAGGAGAAAAACTGACCCAGGTTTATAATTATGCATTTCGCAGTGGCCGGTTATCAGTGTCGCAGAGGCGAGGTGTCATTACGTTTTTATTTAAAAAAGGTGATAGGACTTTGTTGAAGAACTGGCGACCCATCTCGTTATTGACCACTGATTACAAGGTTCTAACAAAAGCACTTGCGAATAGATTGCAACACGTTTTCTCTGCTATGTCACTGCGTTCCGCCGCAGAGAAAACGTTTAAGTTCTAATCAGCAGAAAGGCAACAACTCGTTGAAATAGGAAGGACACGACTAGTTGTGTTTATTGGGGACGAGAAAAAGCTAACATACAAGAAATAAAGTAGTGGCGGAGAAAAAACGAATTACATCACTGTAAACTACGAGACTAAACGTAAACAGCATACTAGAAAAATTAAGCTCGGCAAGGTGCGAGCGGTAAAACTGGCTGTGTCGAGTGACTAACACGAGAGGCGACAAGGCTTAAATACCGAGATGTGGCGTAAAATCCTTAGAGGATCAAACTGCGGCCATAAATGCAAATTCCGAACATAAACACATTTCTCTGCTATGTCACTGCGTTCCGCCGCAGAGAAAACGTTTAAGTTCTAATCAGCAGAAAGGCAACAACACGTTTAAATAGGAAGGACACGACCAGTTGTGTCGAGAAAAACAAAGAACGAGAGCGAGCGCGCGTAACTCAGAGACCTATGCGCGAAGTAGCAAGAAGCTGTCGTCGGAGATTTTCACGGCAATATAATTCCTTGGCAGAGTCAGATTTCCACCTGCCGTGGTTTTTAATGACATGATCGGGAACTCCGCTTATAAGCGCATCCGAAGCGCCCCCTATCCTAAGCGAGTGCAAACCTATACCCGACGTATCAACACCGATGGCCCGAAAACTAAGCCAAAACGACTTCCCTCGCCCTGGTGTAAGACAAACTCGTACCGGAACGAAGGGAGTAACCCTTGGAAGAGGAAAAACTAAGGTTTTAAGGTTCAGTACTAGCGATAACTAAAGTACACCCTTTTTTTTGGAAACGTAGAGCTCAATATGATCTTGAAAGAAAGAAATGTCAGACCACCTAAGACGACTTAACTCGTCAAAGCGCAAAAAACCAGCAAAAGCAAGCAAACAAAAACAAACGTCTCTGATATCCCCGAGGGATGCTAAGGGCGTAGCAAATCTATTAACAAACGCGACTAAATTAAATGCTCAGGCAAAATGGGTACCCTATTCAACTTAGACGGTTTCGAAGCAACGCGCTTGCAACCTTCTAGAATAGCCAGAAGAAAAGCTGATTTACAAGGATTCGAGACCCCGCAAGCATTATGAAAAAAAGCTTATACTGTAGAACGCCTGCTGAATGGAGAAATATGAAGACCCTGATTGAACTAACGAAATTAAATACAAGGCTACGTGTTCCTCTTGAGCCGGGAAGTAAATAACCTCTGGGAAACCACTAGCCCAAGATTTCCAACGTTTGAAACAACCGTGGTAGGTCTTGAACGTGCTAGGAACCTTGCTATGGTCAAGAACCGCTGGAATGTGCGTACGCAGGCTCTCCAAAGCCGGATGGTGAACGCGTGATACCCTGGAACTTGTAAACAAATAAAGGAAAAAATAAGGCACAAGAGAAATGAAGAAAAAATGGTAGACGTGGAATACCGATTGCAATTTATTAAGCGTGGACAGCCAATAACGCGTACATCCTAAGTATAGGCAATAACAACAATATACGGAGAAAACAAAAAACCCCTTAAATCCGTACAACGTTGCCAACAAAGGCCATACGTTTACAAAAGATAAGCAAACACGCTCTAGAGCGACCGTCAATAAGGCACTAGCCTGTAAAAAACTATGAAAAAACGAACTGGAATAAACCGAAAAAGGACACGCGCTATAAAGCGCTAAATATCGTACGTGAACCGCTATAAAGCGACAAGGGACACACACGAACCGCTATAAAGCGCTACACAGCGTAGGTGAACCGCTATAAAGCAACGAGAGTCGTCCGTGAACCGCTAAAAGCGCTACATGGAATAGCGCGAAAAGCTCTGCAATAAAGTACCAATGCTTGAATAACGGCTCTAAACACGCGAGCTGGCGTCCAAATAAATAACAAGTACAGGAGCGCGAAAACCGCAAGCGCTAAAAATAGTAGGGAACCCCAAGTGGGAATCGTCAAAAATACCTGACGGGTCAGAAAATTCTATGATTAGGGAAACTGAATCCCGAGGGTGACCTAGAGGAAAGAGGTAAGGCCAAAAACTAGCAGAAGGCCATTTGGGGGCGATAAGCGTACCGCGCGCACGAAATGTTTCCAAATGCGCTAACGTACGCGCGACAAGAAAGACTGGAGGAACCAAATAGTTGTTAACGCCGCCCCAACTGGCACTAAAAGCGTCCACGCCTTCGCTACCGGGACACCAGAACTTAGAGTAAAAACGCTCGCACTTAGCGGAAAGAGAGGATGCGAAACGATCGACGTCAAAAGGACCAAAAATACTGCTAACATGTTGGAAGAAAATAGTGGAAACAGCCCGCTCATCATAATCAACAACGCGGCTAACCGAATCCGCGTAAGAGTTGAGTGAGCGTGGGATCCACTCAACTTCAAGTGAAATATCATGTGCGGCACAATAGGCGAAAATTTCGAGAGTTACGAGAGCTAAAGCATACAAACGAAGGCTGTTGCTGCCCTTGGCGGAAATAGACGCCGCGTTCTTACTATCCTCAAAGACCTTGACCACTTTGCCCGTAAGGGAAGCCCGAAACGATTTCAGACCGTAAAGAATGGCTAACAATTCCCTGGCGTTACTATCTAAACCGGACTCCAAAGAGGAAAACGCTTGAAAGAAAAGATCGAACTCCTCGCTATCAACGCGGAAGGCACACCCACCGCAGGCGAAACTGCTGGCGTCGGAAAACACGAGAGTCACGGGAAGCGAATATCTGGTGAGGGACCTCCCATTGAGTCTGGCACAGTTAGAAAGCCAGAAATCAATTTCCTGAAGGCATTCGGAGAAAAACTGATAGGACCTAAAATCCAAAGGACAATCCCACCCGCTGTGAAGTTTGACGAATGACTGGAGGAATCTGGACATAAGGAGTGCAATGTTGCCAAAACCTGGGGTGAGGGAAATAATTTGCCCTGTAACAGAGGCAACCGCGCGTGGGGTAACGGAGCGAGACCCAGATTTTAGTGATAGGAGTGCCCTAAGCAACTTGACAATGCGGCGGTGAGGAATAAATATGCGGCCACGCGAAAGATCCCAGACAATGCCCAACCATTCTAAAACCTGGGTAGGAACCCAAATAGATTCCTCCTCATAGGCGACCACGCCCGCATTGGCCAAATCGGATCTAACAGCCGAAGCAGTACTCTGAGCTACCGAAAAATCATGGAGGCATCCGGCGCCGTCGTCTAAATACAAGACCAAGGGTATGCCCCAGGAGCGCCAATGCTTAACTAACGGCCTAAAAACCTTTGTGAACACGTAAGGCGTTGACGAGAGACCGAACGGGAGCACGGCGAAAACAAAAAACCTGGGCTCTACAGAGCTACCGAGGAGCCACTGAAAGTCTAAAAATGTTTGAGATTCCTCATGAATGCTTACGTGGTGATACCCAGACTTCATATCGAATTTAAACATATAACCTGGCGAGTGTACGTAATTAAGAAAAGTCCTACTATCCTCCATTTTAAACTTAACTTTGGGAATAAACTTATTGACGTGACGGAGGTCGAGAATAAGCCGGCACTTTCCCACAGAGCTAACGGATACCGTTAAAGGATTGACAACCTTGGGAGGCGTAAAAACTTCAATAACAGAACCCGCAAGAAGCAGATCAGAAATAGCACTGTCAACAAAACTGGCGTGATCTAAGGCAGACCTATTGCTACAGAAAAACGCTCTAGGAGGCCATGAAATAAAAGGAATGCTATACCCGAAACGGATGATATAAAGAACCCAAGGGGAGGAACCGATGCTAACCCAAAAATCAACCTTGCTCCTGAGCCTATCCTTATAAACTATGGGCGCTGACCCCTGCTTATACTCAAAACCACGAGACGACAAACATTGTTCGTATTCAGAGTCGAAACAGTACTTATCTTGTGAGAGTAAGTCAGCAAATTCCTCCTCCACACGGGCGTTGACATCACCCGCCTTCGAGCCAGAATGCGAAGCTGAATAGTGAACGCGTAGAGCGCCGGAAGCCTCCTGCTGTAAAGACGCCATAAACGAATTTTCAGGAACGGTTAGCGGCGCCTGTGGAACTAGCTGGCAGCTCGCTAGATGAGCATCCGACGTGAAACCTTGCGAAACGGACCGGGCACTCCTTCCACCAGTGGCCTGAAGAACCGCAGTATCGACAAGGCCCTCGGGTGAATTCACGGTTACTGGTGAAACTGTGTTGGTTTGTCTAGGAGGAAGCGAACGGCTGTGAAAATTGCCAAGAACGCTGGCTCCCGTTGAACTGCCTGGAGTAAGGGGAGAAGAAAGGTTGAGCTTGACGATTTCGGACCGCAAATCCCTCAACATTACGCTTCGTTCTTTGTCGAACTTGATCTCTCAGAGCCTGCCTCTCTGCAGCGCGAATTCTCTCGTCGTCGTCCTCGCTCAACGAGTCGGAATTAGATTCGTAGTGTTTAACGGTCAACCAACCGGCCTTGGACGAATCCGCGATCCGTATCTTGCGGTTACGTTCCTGTAATAGTTCTACGGTTTCGTTAAGAATTGAAAACGACTCAGACTCGGGAGGTAGATCGGCCAGATGATCCTTAAGTGAAACCAGCTTGGCTAACACTTGACCGTTAAATTTGAAATTACGTTCGTTGCCGGTTTGATTAAACTTGATCTCCGACTGTTCCTTCAAAGAATTAGAAGCAGAAAGGGCGGCTGAGGCAACCTCTTGCGATTTCTGTACCTCGGACGAAATAACTGATTTGTGAAGGGCGAGCTGACTAACAACGAAATCTTTGAAACTATCAAGATCTTGCTTTGTAACAAGCTCGTCTCCCATACTACAAAATTAAGCTCTGCAAGGTGCGAGCGGTAAAACTGGCTGTGTCGAGTGACTAACGCGAGAGGCGACAAAGCTTAAATACCGAGATGTGGCGTAAAATCCCTCGAGGATCAAACCGCGGCCATAAATGCAAATTCCGAACATAAACACATCTCCCCACCATTATCCATTCCGATCAGACGGCTTCTATTAAGGGAAGGACAATAAATGACAACACGCGGCTTCTCCATGATGTGCTCGCATACGCTAATGAGACTAATACACCTCTGACTTTTATAAGAGTGGATCAGTTAAAAGCTTTTGACAGGGTATTTCATGGTTTTTTGTTTAAGACTCTGGATCGGTTTGGCTTTGGACCTAATTTTATTCATTGGATAAAGGTTCTGTACAACTCTGTTTCTAGCACGGTAAAAGTGAATGGTTGGTTCACGTCTTTCATTCCACTTGAAAGGGGTTTGAGACAAGGATACCCGCTCTCTATGCCTCTTTATGTTATCGCTGCTGAAACCATGGCGATTAATATTCGAAGTAACGCAGGGATTCACGGCATTCTCACCCCGGATTTACAACAGGAATTGAAATTATCGCAGTTTGCAGATGACACTACCCTTTTACTCGTCGATGAAAGTTCCATTCGTGAAACTTTCCGTACCTTTGATCTTTATGAGAAAGCTTCTGGCGCAAAAATTAACAAGAGTAAATGCAAGGGCCTGTGGAGTGGGGCTTTTGCGCACAGAACTGACCAGCCCCACGGCTTCGAATGGTTTAAAAAGTACATTCCTGAGAAAATCCTTGGGCAGTACTTCGGGAATGTGGACTGTACGCAGCTTAACTGGAATCATAAGGTTTAGAAGATTAAAAACATAGTTACATCATGACAGCACAGGGATTTAAGCTACAAGGGCAGAGCTTTGTTAATAAATGCTCTGATGACGTCTACTCTATGGTATAATGTCACTTCTTTACCAGTGCCCTCTTGGGTGGTTACACAAGTGGAAGAACTTATCTATGGTTTCTTTTGGAATAATAAACATCCTCTTGTGTGCAGAGACATTCTTACATTGCCTGTTAAGGAGGGGGGCTTTAACATCCTCCGTTTGGAATCCAGAATACAAGTATTCCGTTTGAATACTTTGAAGAGGCTGTTGTCTGGAGAGGATGCTCATTGGAAAAGTTTCGCTGCATATTTCTTTCGTGTTTCCAATATGAAGCTCGCCAAGTTAACCCTTGCGTTGGAGTACTCCCTTCAACGTATCAATCGCGATCTCCCTGCTTTCCACAAAGAGTTGCTATCCGCTTGGTTCAAACATAGTCCGTGCCGTGTTCGCACCCACGTTCCAGTCTCTAGAAGAGATATATTAGAGGAACCACTATTTCTTAACAAGCAGATCACTGTTGATGAAGTACCTCTGTTCTACGCTGATTGGATTGCTGTGGGTCTGACGAGGGTGAAGGACATCTGTTATGAGGCAGTCCCGGGCTTCTTACCTATCCTAGCAATGAAATTTTGACGGAACAACGTGGTCGCACTTTATCCCGAACCAGACGTGAATATAGACTGCTCGTTGAGGCTTTTCCCCGTCAGTGGATTCAGCAGGTGTGTTCCGAATCAGCACGTCCTCCCTCGCTTCAACCCCGTTTTAATATTCAAGCTTCTAGTCCGAATCAAGACTCGCTGGATATCCAGTCCTGTAAAACGCGTCATTTTTACGGTCAGATAAGTATTATGCACAAGCCAGTTATACCAGCTGTAGCCTCTTGGAAGGAGACCCTTCAACCGGAGCCAGCTTTTAATTCGAAGCACTGGGGAGTTTTGTATTCTCCCTTAGTTTCTAACAAATAAGTAGACATTGACTGGCGTATTACCCATCACGTTTTACCGACTGCATTGTCGTTGCATAGAATGGCGGTTTATGATTTACCTTTTTGTCACAGATGTGGCCTTTTGGACACACTTGATCATGCACTCGTTACAGTTAAGAATTTTTGGTCTTACGTGCAAACCTTCATAGACAAACTCACACAAAACAATTTACTGCTCTCAGCTGCTGTTAAGCTATTAGGAAAAATTCACAAGCCGAGTGATCCCTTCAACAAGAGGTCAATGGATTTAGTAAACTGGACACTTACAATAGCCCGTTATGCTATATTCCTATCAGCTGTATATCACAGAAAAGACAACCAAACTATGCCCCCAGAAGCTATTTTCACGGCATCAATTAAGTCGCATTTGCGTTTTCAATTTAGGTTACATTTACTTCGTCGTTCCCATAATAATTTTCAAGATCTTTGGTGTATTCGTGAAGCCTTTGCAAAGGTGTAAATAATAACATAGTTTTCACCATCTAAAAGTTTAATTTAGTACAAAACAAAGATCCAAAGTAGATATATAACTGACTGATACATTGTATCACCCTTTTTAAATGTAAATAAAAAGCTCTTCTGAGCCTTTTTAGAGAAGAAAAAAAAACATATGGCTCAGGCAGCGATTAATCTCTCCCTCTTTGGATCGAAAGCAGAACGGGAGACCCCAAAGAAAGTTTTTGCAATTTTTTCTTCTCAATACGTATTTTACGAATGAGCATGCGTTCTATACTAATGTCCTCATCACATGAACAAAAGCAAGGAAAAAATTCACAACTATAGACTATCCTTCGTTTTTATTACACTAATAGAGGAGCTACCGTAGTCAAGGGGTAAATCACAAATGGCTCAGGTACCGATTAATTTCTCCCTCTTTGGATCGAAAGTAGCACGGGGGACACCAAATAGCGTTTTTGCAATTTTTTTTTTCTCAAAACGTATTTTACGAATGCGCATGCGTTCTGTAAAATTCGTTTCTAAACATTTTTTGAGTAAAAAAAATAATTAAAAAAAAAGCAAAAACTCGGTCTGGGGTCCCCCGTGCTACTTTCGATCCAAAGAGGGAGAGATTAATCGGTCCCTGAGCCATGCGTGACTAATCCCTTGACTACGGTAGCTCCTCTATTCATGTAATAAAAACTAGGGATAGTCTACAGTTCTAAATTTTTTTCCTTGTTCTTGTTCATGTGGTAACTATAAGCAGAGTTAGTACAGAACGCATGCGCATTCGTAAAATACGTATTAACCCTTTGGCTACTAGAGATTTGGCCGAAAAACACGTTTTGAAGCTAGTTGAAGGGTTTTTTGGTCACTGTCGTGCTGTTTAAGAGCTAAACCTACCCTACAAACCCGTTTCCAGGTTATACACTCCGCGGGCCTTTTCAGCCAGGTTTTTTGGTCACTGTCGTGCTGTTTAAGAGCTAAACCTAGCCTACAAACCCGTTTCCAGGTTATACACTCCACGGCCTTTTCAGCCAGGTGCAAAATAAGCGCTTGCAAAGTTCGGCATGCGTAGAAAGCAAAATTTCGACATAGTTTTTGGGTTTAAAAGTAACACAACACTTTGGACTTTCACTTTTCGCTTTCTCTCCTTCCCTCTCTTTTCGCTTTCCTTGCCTCATTTGTTTTTCAACTTGCTGGGCATTTGGTAGGTTTTATTTTGGTAGGAAGAGTTTCTGAGAAACCTTTCATCATCTTAGAATTAGGTGCTCAGAAAGGTAGGTGGGTAATGGAGCAAGCTTTTCATGGAGACTTCAGGTCAGTGTTACATGGTTTCTTTTGGCCGTTTCTCCAGTTTCCTTGACTGGTAACCACACTACTAATTACACCAAGGTACGTACAGAACGCATGCGCATTTCTAAGATATATATAAGCACATGATCCTTCAATTTGTAAATGACCGTTGAACGGTCTATAATCGCCGTTGCTGTTTTTTACCGTTAGATTTTACAGTAAAATTCGTTTGTAAACATTTTTTGAGTGGAAAAAAAATAATTAAAAAAAAAGCAAAAACTCGGTCTGGGGTCCCCCGTGCTACTTTCGATCCAAAGAGGGAGAGATTAATCGGTCCCTGAGCCATGCGTGATTAACCCCTTGACTACGGTAGCTCCTCTATTCATGTAATAAAAACTAGGGATAGTCTACAGTTCTGAATTTTTTTCCTTGTTCTTGTTCATGTGGTAATTATAAGCAGAGTTAGTACAGAACGTATGCGCATTCGTAAAATACGTATTAACCCTTTGGCTACTAGAGATTTGGCCGAAAAACACGTTTTGAAGCTAGTTGAGGGGTTTTTTGGTCACTGTCGTGCTGTTTAAGAGCTAAACCTACCCTACAAACCCGTTTCCAGGTTATTCACTCCGCGAGCCTTTTCAGCCAGGTGCAAAATAAGCGCTTGCAAAGTTCGGCATGCGTAGAAAGCAAAATTTTGACATAGTTTTTGGGATTAAAGGAAACACAACACTTTCGACTTTCACTTTTCGCTTTCTCTGCTTCCCTCTCTTTTCGCTTTCACACCAAAGTACGTACAGAACGCATGCGCATTTTTAAGATATATATAAGCACATGATCCTTCAATTTGTAAATGACCGTTGAACGGTCTATAATCGCCGTTGCTGTTTTTTACCGTTAGATTTTTCAGTAAAATTCGTTTCTAAACAATTTTTGAGTGGAGAAAAAATAATTAAAAGAAAAGCAAAAACTCGGTCTGGGGTCCCCCGTGCTACTTTCGATCCAAAGAGGGAGAGATTAATCGGTCCCTGAGCCATGCGTGATTAACCCCTTGACTACGGTAGCTCCTCTATTCATGTAATAAAAACTAGGGATAGTCTACAGTTCTGAATTTTTTTCCTTGTTCTTGTTCATGTGGTAAGCAGAGTTAGTAGAGAACGCATGCGCATTCGTAAAATACGTATTAACCCTTTGGCTACTAGAGGTTTGGCCGAAAAACACGTTTTGAAGCTAGTTCAGGGGTTTTTTGGTCACTGTCGTGCTGTTTAAGAGCTTAACCGACCCTATACAAACCCGTTTCCAGGTTATACACTCCGCGGCCTTTTCAGCCAGGTTTTTTGGTCCACTGTCGTGCTGTTTAAGGGCTAAACCTAGCCTACAAACCCATTTCCAGGTTATACACTCCACGGCCTTTTCAGCCAGGTGCAAAATAAGCGCTTGCAAATTAGTTCGGCATGCGTAGAAAGCAAAATTTCGACATAGTTTTTGGGTTTAAAAGTAACACAAAACTTTGGACTTTCACTTTTCGCTTTCTCTCCT
>NC_090871.1:53531012-53556012 GCF_036669935.1 Montipora foliosa | reverse complement strand
AAATAATTGAAAAAAAAAGCAAAAACTCGGTCTGGGGTCCCCCGTGCTACTTTCGATCCAAAGAGGGAGAGATTAATCGGTCCCTGAGCCATGCGTGATTAACCCCTTGACTACGGTAGCTCCTCTATTCATGTAATAAACACTAGGGATAGTCTACAGTTCTGAATTTTTTTCCTTGTTCTTGTTCATGTGGTAAGCAGAGTTAGTAGAGAACGCATGCGCATTCGTAAAATACGTATTAACCCTTTGGCTACTAGAGATTTGGCCGAAAAACACGTTTTGAAGCTAGTTGAGGGGTTTTTTGGTCACTGTCGTGCTGTTTAAGAGCTAAACCGACCCTATACAAACCCGTTTCCAGGTTATACACTCCGCGGCCTTTTCAGCCAGGTTTTTTGGTCCACTGTCGTGCTGTTTAAGAGCTAAACCTAGCCTACAAACCCGTTTCCAGGTTATACACTCCACGGCCTTTTTAGCCAGGTGCAAAATAAGCGCTTGCAAATTAGTTCGGCATGCGTAGAAAGCAAAATTTCTCCAGTTTCCTTGACTGAATTGTGCTCATTCTGGTATACTTTGAGAGATCTCTTCTTCCTGCACAAGTTAGTGGACAAAGCTTTTCCTGACCGTTAAAAGCCATGTGTTCTTGATGCCGACCGAAAGAAAAGCGGGCTCTGGGGACGATGAGCCTTTGCCACCCACCTCACTAGTAACGCATACGCTTTCCCCTAACTTTTCTAGGGAACCATTTTGGACAGTAAATTGAATAGGTCGAGTTTTTAATAGTCTGTGTACATCCGCCTCCTCGCCTGGAAAAAATCGGTCAGAGAGACGTCTGTGTAATGGCGATGCTTATCGTGATCCACACCGCGAGTGGTTTCCCCGGAATGTCGGGGAAAACGTTTGATTGGTTGTTATGTTGATGTTATGACGAAAGCGCTTTCCTATGTTCTGATTGGTGAATTGATGGTTTTCCCGCGAGTCGTGAAAACACAGATTGTTTGAGACAGCTATCAAAAATAATATTTTTTCGTTTTACATTTCGGCTATCCCAAAACGAAAATGTGATCTGATCAATGATGCTAGCTGCACCTTTGGCGAGTGCCTGTGTTCTTTGTTGCGTTGCTATTGTTAAGAAAGGGGATAAAATCTAGTCGACGGATGTACCGACTTCAACGTAAAATCGGAGATGTCACGCCTGGATTTCAGCGTAGAATTTAATCCTTCTTACATTTGTCGGTGTTGCCTTGTGAAATTAAAGAAAACCAGGGAACTTATTTCCACCTTGAGAGAAGTCAACGATTCTTTGCGACAGGCATATACGTCAAATGCGACACGGATTGTTCATCGTGCAGTGAAATAGCAGACAAACCCAGGGATTTCAGGTAGACGACTTGATCTTCCATCAGCGCTTTTAGTGGCGATATGATAACAATCTTACTGCTTCCACGTGTTCTTTCGAAGACTTGATCGGCTACGATTGGAGCAGCATAAAAGATAACTGACTTTCCAAATCCTGTAGGAAGGCTTGCATATACGTCTTTTCCTCCCAGAAGTTCTTTCAAACATTATTCTTGCTCTGGATAGAGTGAACGAATATTGAAAGTCTCGCAAATACGGTCGACAGCTCGTTGGAAAGTCACGCTCGATGACACACTGGATGCCATTTTGAAAATGAAATCAAAGGAGACTGCCATTTTGGTCAGCGAAAAGGAACAAACTTAATTTATGCAAAAGTATTCCGGAACACGATTAGCGTCGGCATACACAGGCAAAGTACATCAACTGAAAACTCGGGCCACAGACAGAACAGTATGTATGCACAGATAGCAGAGAAGTAAAATATATTGTAAATTCAACGGCAATCATGATGCCAGAGCGTTGAGTTTTGGTCAGCATTTTTCTGCATCTGCGTGACATTTCATTTCACAAGTCATTTTAAATTTACTTCAGTTTAACTTTTTGTTAATTCTACACTTGTTTTCTTTTTACCGGTCATCGCAAATTAAACTTTTGAATTAACACATTACTCAAAAAATAACGAAAATATAGCCTGTTCCAGGTTCCCAGATAGTCGGGAAAACGAAAACAGCCGCGTGGAAAAAGCGAGTGGGGGCTTGGGTCCCCACTCATTTTTCGCACGATTTTTTTCTCTTTCCCTACTAAATAATGCTGCATGCTCTGATTAGTGCAATAACATGCTCGCAAATTCACTCATAGCAATCACTTTTATTAAAACTTGAAGATGACTAATCACTCCTTTGGGTACATAAAATAAGTTACACGTTTAATTCCTTTAAGGTCAAATAAATAATACACGCTTTTCAAAGAGATATTGTTTAAAATAAAATTGATGTAAACTTTGCAAGTTTATCGAGAATCACTTTTGTTCAAACAGCGGAAGCATCAGGATACTGTTGATGTTCCGTCAGTCAGTCAATCATATGCAGTGAACTAAAGATACAATCCACGGTCAAGAGGCGTTACAGGGAACCTGCACTTCAACGAAAAAATAACCTTAAATCACAGAAAATAACCGTTACAGTCAAGTCAGTCTACAGTATTTTCAAAGAAAGTGTTTGTATCCGAAATAAATAAGCTTTAGAATTACCTATTTTTGTTTTCAAATTTCACGGGCGCCGCCATCTTGAATAATTGTGACGTGTTACGGTTGCTCTATTGTTATTAGACAAAAGGTCTTTGTGTTAGAACAATAGGGCAACCGAAACATCACAATTATTTAAGATGCCTGCACCCGCGAAATTTGAAAGTGAAAATAAGCGATTTTAAAATTCACTTTTCTTGATATAAACACTGTTTTAAAAACAAATTTCGAACAAATTTGTTTGTAAACGTAATTTCCTTCGGTTTAAACTTAATTTTTAGTAAGAATGGAAGTTCCCTTTCAACAGGGCCGGAAAGCGCGATTTTGTCTAAAATGTTCTGAACCCGGCCCTAAGCGGTGGCAATCACACACCATGCTAAGCGAAAATCAAATACAACTTCTTTGGATCTATAGCAAGAATGGGTTTAAAATCGATATCTATTTCAATCAAAAAGTTAAAATCAGCGGAGTAAAATATAAGATATGGTGATTACAACGTAATACTTTTCAAAAGAAAATGATCAATTCACAAACGTTGGAGAACGATTTTGCAAAGCTAACTTAAGACAGTCAGTGGAAACAATGTATGACAATAAATTTCACTTTTCTGTAGCTCCAAACAAGAAGGTTCAAATGGATAAAACGCTAATTTAAAGGAAAACCTAAGAATAAAGTATGTAGTTCATGTGGTTGACTTTCTAGTTTTGCGTAATGGGCTAACTCCGGGGGTACTGCGGCGAGCCAACGAAGATGAAATCGGAGTTTTTCGGCGAGATGGAGAGATTCCGGCGTAGGCTGGCGTGCTTGTCGGTATCTTGTCGGTCGGGAATTTGACTGGAGGTGAGGCAGATTTGGTTCGGCGCATGGGCGAAGTTGAGTAGCTTGCATCTACAGAGTCTTCAAGTTTCTGAGATTCGCGTTCTAGCATAGCCTGTTCCAGGCTCTCAGATAGTCGAGAAAACGAAAAGAACTGCGTGTGAAAAGCGAGTGGGGGCTTGGGTCGAGGCGAGGCGGGAGAGCCTGTAAGCATCTCTTTAAATTCTTTATTCCGGTATACCAGCTCCTGGTATACCCTCTGATTGGTCAATTTTGACAGTTTACATCAACACTTTCGTCATCATTTCGATTCACGCGCGGAGCACGAAAGAAAGAGGTCAACTCTGTCGCCGAGTGTCTAAAAGTATTCCCAAACGTACGTACAAGCCCTCAGATTCGAGCAAAAGTTGTGTCTGTTCAACTTTAATAAGTCGAAAAAACGATCCGTTTGCAATGCTTCCAACTGGTTTTGGTAAAAGCATAAATTTTCAGTTACTGCCGCGCGTTGCGAAAGCGCTTCAATGTTGTAATACGACATCTCTCCACACCGCTTACAATATAGCATCACCGGGTACGATATATAGTTCGCACTTGACACAACTATTATTTCCCCTGCACGCCACAATTGTTAGCATTCAACGGCGCTCTCTGAAAACTCTGACGAACGAGAAAAATACAATATTTTGTTATTCTTTCTTATGCAAATACTTGGCTGCGTATTCGAATTCACCAGCTAGGGTCAATGAAATTTCTGCCTTCATCGCCTTCGAAAAAATGAGCACAAAAAGAAAAAACCACTTTGAAAGAGCCCAGAAATTTGCCGAAAACAGGCTTGTATTTCCGTTGTATGTCTTAAAGCTTTCAAAGATCAAGCGATTTCAGGAAGCGAAGGTGATGGCTACGTGTCTGTATACTGCAAATGCAATTAAAGCCATCCACATGAAATATCAATCTTTCACATTCATTACCGGTTGTCCTGATGCATCAGAGCTGAAGTTTATTGATGAGACCATCTTATCATCTAGGCCAGAAACTTCAATGGTCGGGTTTCTGTTTTCCTTGGAAAAGTCAACAGAGCGTCAGGAACTCGCAGCTTTCGAACTGGTCGTGTCTTTTGGTCGAATTTGCTAAATCTCCCGTCGGTGATTTCCTTGACACTCGTTTCCCGGTTGCTTTAACGGCCTTCGTTCGCTTGTAAAGTTATTTTCCTAAAAGTGCCTTAAATTCTGGCTAACGTACTCGCACAAGTGAGAATTAGCGCATCACCTCTGAACAACAATAAAAGAATCGCGCTTGAACTCGCGTGGGATCACACAATGCCGCCCTTTTTCGACACTTTGACATTGACATTTTGGCATGCGAAAGGTTATTTGCAAAGTGGGCGGAATGAAGAATTTAAAGAGATGCTTACAGGCTCTCCCGCCTAGCCTCGACCCAAACCCCCACTCGCTTTTCACACGCAGTTCTTTTCGTTTTCTCGACTATCTGAGAGCCTGGAACAGGCTAGTTCTAGCACCGATGGTTCGTATACAGTGTCACGTGCTACGGTGTGAAGTGAGTCCTCCAGTTTGCCTCAAAGATCCCGTATTTCATCTGATTTCTGTACAGTCCGCGTGATGTAAGAATGTTTCTTTTGAATCTCTTTGGAAAGCTGGTCTTTCAAGGTAGCCACCTATACAAAAAAAAAAAACTGGAGGATTGTATTAAAATACCTCCAAAGCAGAGAAAAGTTGCAGGTGGCAAAATTAGGTTTCGGTATGGGTATAAATGGCAAACCTGTTCAATCGAGCCAATTCACTTGTTGGCGACGGTTAACCGATTTGATGGCTATCTGATATTTTTTTCGTTAACTATCAACCATGATGGAAACAATGTCCTCAATATGAGCGGTAACGTTAATCACATTTATAATCACTAAGAGCTGACGTGGTACGATCTTGAATACTGTTAACTTCTTATTCAACGTTAGCAGTCGTTGATCATACTCTTACGTCCCTTTCTCCAGCAGTATTTGCATTGATTTCGACTTCTCTTGGGACATTTTCATGTCCCAGGAGAAATTGCAAACAATAGTTATGCAAAAGTTCTGGGGGGGGGGGGGAAGGGGGGAGGGGGGAATTAACATAGGTGTATTATGGGACTGTGCAAGTAGTCAATACAAACTTAATTGACCACTCACCAGAAGGGCTTTTCAGGGCCAATGAAACAAACTCAAGACAGAACAGAATGCCAACCGGCCGGAGGAGCTGAGATGTTGCACCCCGGATCCCCAGATATCAAAGCAAGCGCCCTAACAACTGGGCCGCACTGCCTTTACAGCAAGTAACGCCGTTTTTGCACTTCAATTGAAAACAAACAAACAAACAAGCCGAAACATACTATGTCGAAAAATGAAAGTCATTAGATGCATGCCAAATTTGATATCTAACAGGAAGTGTCTATACATATGATATCTATTTCCAACAATAAAGGGAATGTTAGGGTAAATCAAGCTGTTTATCCTTTCTTGAAAAGCATAGTTTAGCGGACACTTTGTAAAATTGATTGTCTGTACTAAAAATGATTTTTATAAACGTGATATTGCATTTGGGTATAAAAGCAAGGAGAGATTTCGTGACGCGTGCATCTAATTGTACTTGCTTTCCTGGACAAAGAGCGAGTCGTACTGCAGAATACGGCTCCCTAAACGGCTCCAAATTATGGCGCCCGTAAGAGATTTGACCAAAAGCAGATAGTAACCTGTTCCTCGAGACCCTTGACTCGCTGCTTGTGGGCTCGTTCTCTGGCCACCTGTGTCTTCTCGAGTTGGCTTTGCGACTGCTTTGATCTCTCACTTTCCAGTTCTACCTCTTGGCGATGTCGGCTTGTCAGTTCCACCAGCCTAAAAGTCAAAACAATATATAAATCCCAATGCACCAGTGGTCAGCGCTTCGGACACCCGACCCCAGGGTCGCTGCATGGAGGCCTATCTCAAGAAACGTTCCTCCACACACACACACACACACACACACATACGCGCCCCTGGCTACTTGTGGGCCATATGTTTCCCAATCCCCCTTGTGGGGACTACGTCTTCTTTTGCAGTCATCCAAACAATATTTGCTACGATTGTTGCTTAATGTCTCATCTCTTCATACATCTCTTCAAATGTTGTAAAACCTTTAATTTTTTTGTGAGGACTTAGTTGTGAGGACGTAACAAAATGTTTAATGCTTGTGAGGACATCTGGTAATACCCTACTTGTGGGAACAGGCCAATACACAGCTTTTGTGGGGACTTCGCTATTTGCGGGGACATCTGCCGATACCCTACTTATGGGAACAGGTCCGAATACACAGCTTTTGTGGGGACTTCGCTATTTGCGGGGACATCTGCCGATACCCTACTTATGGGAACAGGTCCGAATACACAGCTTTTGTAGGGAATTCACTATTTGCGGGGACATCTGCCAATACCTGATTTATGGAAAGACGCCAATACAAACATTTTCAAACAGATTTGATATACGACGATGTTCTCGTGGTTGCAATATTAGTCAACCTGTTGGCTAAGCCTTTAGGTTAACGATAAAATGATATACCGTAAAATTCCGAAAATAACCCTCGTGGCTTATATTTTTCAAAGGCCTTTTTCGAGGGGCTTATCTACGGAGGGAAACTTGCGTTTCCGAATCGACTGGGCTAACCTTATAGTTGAAAGTGAATTTACTGTTTTTGCTTTGTTTTACTTTGTATTTGAGGGCAATTTTCCAAGTACAAGCTCCCCGGGGTCTTATATTTGGAGGGGCGATTTCACGGAGGATTTTTTGCGTTACCGCTTTGGGAGGCTTATATTTGGAGGAGCTTATTTTCGGAATTTTACGGTATATGAATTGGATCATTTATGAACTGCGGATATGAAATCAAGTGAAGCTATGATATTCGCATTTGTGAACGCAATTTTTGCAATTGCGTAGAGAAGCCTGAAAAATTCAGGACTTCAACGGGGTTTGAACCCGTGACCTCGTGATACCGGTGCGACGCTCTAACCATCTGAGCTATATGGAATCAAGTGAAACTATCATATTCGCAGTTGTGAACGCAATTTTTGCAACCACGGTATCGCGAAGTCACGGGTTCAAATCCCGTTGAAGTCCTGAATTTTTCAGGCTTCTCTACGCAATTGCAAAAATTGCGTTCACAACTGCGAAAATCATAGCTTCACTTGCCTTTTTTATTGACCAGCCCCTGAAAAAAATAAGAAAATGGCATTAAAACCATTGTTGCCACTGCCCAGGCCTGAAGAAGGAAACAAAAATAGGAAAAAGAGACAATTTTAATAACCAGGCAAATTTTTTTTGCATTCATTTTGTAGGTCATACAGTTGCTGAAAGCAAGCAAGACTCAAACAATTTCTGACTAGGATTTCAAGCTACAGCTACAGCTATAACATTTTTCTTCGTTTACAAGACTCATTGCAGTCATGAAGGAACAATGTTTCCCACAATTCAAGTCTCTAGTAGTGAGTTTGAGGTTTTCTTCATGGCTCGGACCAGGATGATCTTCTCATGAATTCGTTCTCGTGGTCACGTAAACTCATAGTGAGCAAACGCACCCGAAAAAAAATTATTAAGTTTTGCTAGAAAACACCTTTGCCGGACAACTGTAAAATCTAAACATTTCGAGAAGATCAGCGACTAAAGAAGAATGATTACGGAATGCACAACACTTTTTCTATGCCAAGAACAGTGAAACCAACATTTTTTTCTATTGCTTGTTTTTATTGTCATTTCCAAATTTAACATGTGCTTAAAATAAAATGTACCTCCACACAAGACAGCATTTTTGCTGTAAAAACAAGTTTTAACACTAAGATCCTACAAATATATCTTTAAGCAAATTCTCCTTCCTTAGAAATAGACTTCCGTAGCTCCCAGTACGGACATTAACAAGCAATGTTTAGTCCATCACTAATATATTTCAAATTAAATTTTCACCTTCTTTTCTTTTGGAGGGGAGGGGGTTGTTATTTTTCTTTTCAGGGTTGTTTTATTTGTTTGTTTTTGTTTTGTGTTTGTTGGAGCTTCGCTGTAATCTTAATGTACTGCACAAAATTTACTCTAACCAGGCGACACACATAACATGAAACAAAACGTCGGTATTGGATCCTGCAAGACCGTGTGGGCACAAGTCACAAACTGGACAAGCTGTGGACAGGGGAGGTTGAACAAAGAAAAACGATTTGAGATTAAATGTGTCAAAACCATTTATTGCGCTAAGCAGAACTAGCATGTCTTCCTAATTGCGAGCAGTAATTCACCGCATCAAGCCTAAAGACAAACTAATTAAGCCATGAGCAGTGCATTTCACCGCTCGAATGGTTGCCTAGCAGCTTCTTTGAACCTGTAAATTTTCGTCTGAGAGAACCATAATTAAATCCTTAGAGTCCGTCAGTGAAATCGCTGGCGAAAAAACAAACAAACAAACAAACAAAAATGCGTCTTCTAATTACCATAGGAAAGGCAAAAACACTCACAATAAATACATTTACAAGATCCAGGTCAAAAATTTCCCTTCCTGAGAAAGTCTCTCCCCCTTCCACAATTTGTCACACGTACTGCAATGTCAGCAAAATTAGCCGTCACTTTGACCCACAGCCACTCTGAAAGACACATGGTTCCATTCCTGAATTTACATCAATGCAAGAAGTTTATGTTAACGGATTTGACCCATGACTTAATAAGACTGTCCAGGAGCCCGGCTCCTGGCTGGTCGTGCGTCAACTTTGGTTAACTTTTTAAAGTGCTACTACGACCAAAAAAACAATTCTTCTTGGATTTGAAAACTATGTTAACTAAACACAAAGTGATTCAAGTATACTATGAATAAGTAATCACATGATTTTTCTTCTGCAATTTGGAATAAATAGCACTAAGACTACAAATTGCACTCGCCCTACGGGCTCGTGCAATAGGTCTTTTGCAACAAACGATCACATGGTACAAAATCCGCCATGCTGGAGGGAAAGCTCATTATTATTCCCCCACTGGGACATTAAAGGTTAACAAAGGCAAGTCAAGCTTGACTGGTTCAGGTCTCTTTATTTTAATGTCCCAGTGGGGGAATAATAATGAGCTTGCCCTCCAGCATGACGGATTTTGTACCATGTGATCGTTTGCTGCAAAAGGCCTATTTTGGTCGGCTTTGACTACAAATTGCACTCGCCCTACGGGCTCATTCAATTTTGGTCGTCTTTGAAAAAATTTACTCGTGCTTATTTATTCCAAACTGCAATCGAAATCATGTGATTACCTATACAAAAATTGAAGCTAAATTATCTCTAAACAATGCATGGTTACCCCCAATTTTCTTTTTGGATACCAAGATAATTTTTTAAGATCAACTTTCCCTGCATAATTTTAAACCGCGCAAAAATATTCCTGTATTAGTAAGCATCACCGATAGGAAACCCGAGTATCTCGATATGCGCAGAACGTATGCGCAATGACAATAGTAGACACCGTCCTTAATTCAGCCGCGTACATACGTATTGTATTCTTAAACCAGTGAGTCTGACGAAAAAAAAGACAACGATTTTTTGATCATAGTAGCACTTTATAGTCACGTAAAAACGAAATTTCGAAAACGAGTAACAAGGGGCCAACTATTCCTTTCCTTAATCAATCTGAGGCCTCTAAAACGAGTAAAAAGGGGCCAACTATCCCTTTCCTTTAATCAATCTGAGGCCTCTTTCTCCAAGGCCCGTCAGTTACAGGTCCCGAAAAGCCGTTTTTTCTTTCTCAAATTTACACTGAATATAAAAGTATTTAACAATTTAAAATTCAGACAATTTAAATGACAACAAACCAAAGAGAGCAAGCTGGTTTTTTTTTTAAGAGCCGTTCTACTTTCCTTGTAGTTCCACAAAGTTAGAGTAGCTTGGTGTAGCTAATTTCTCCGAGCATTTACCCTCCCAACCATGATACACCACAGAAGACAGACCACAACACCGGGAACTACATGCCCTGCTCTTTGCGACAAGTGTGCGGGTTCTTTTACGTCTCACAGGATTATGAACATTGAAGGGTTGTGAGACGGGACCTCCGGCTTATCGTCCTTATCCGAGAAGACTAGAGAGTCTAACCATTTGCAGATGTAATTACAAAGGCAGCACTTTCTCCTCAGTTATTTAAAGACCCTGAGTGTTGGTCCGGCCGGAGTTGAACTCACGACCTCCCGCGTGACAACCCGATGCTCAACCAACTGAGCCACCGGTGCGCGGTTCTTATCCGAAAAAATAATTAGGGGTAACCACGCATTTTTCAGAGATAATTAAGATTCGATTTGGAAAAGAACGCGATACATTACTTTGTATATTAAACCTTTTTACATATATTGTTGATTATTTATTTTCAAAAAAGGCGAGGCTACCTCTAATTTTCTTTTTGGATTTCAATAACATTTGTTAAGATCTGCTTTTCCCGCATATTCATAAATCGCGAAAAAGAACCTTTAAGTAAGAATGCACCGTCCTTAACGCGTCCTCATTATTTATATTTTTCTCTCCTCAGACTCCTACCCCCTATACATGTAACACAGATTACTTAAAGAAGAGAGTTATTGCAAGCAATGTTACTTTGGCTCTATTGAGAAGCTCAGGTTTTTTTTACTTCAGTCAGTTGCAAGATTTTCCAGTTTTCAAAAGGCCATTTGCAAAACATAAACGGATCACTTACTTTTTTACTTTGGCTTTCTCTTGCTCCTGTTTTCTTTGGCTGAGTCATGGCATGTACTTGTTTCCTTAGTGGCAGATGCTCTATGTACTAGAAAAAAATACATGTCGGAATTGACAAAATCGTGCACCGATGGCTCAGTAGCCTGCGTAGCAAGCGTCTCCAGCGGGCGAGAAACGAATTCATTTTCCTGGCCGCGAGAAAATAGGGCTAGCGCAAAAAAAAAAAAAATTGGGGGGAGGGGGGGAGGGGAGGAGAGGAGAAGGAAACGCTTGCGGACAAACCCCTTAATTATGAAAACTCCCGTTAGCCCACGAACGGGATCTCTGATTGCACGACTCGGAATTTTTGATTGACACCTCAGTCCCTCATGTCAAAATAATGTATCCCCAGTAGCAAGCGAATAAATCAAAGAAAGTTACTCGCTTTTGCTGGACTCGTTTTTCGCTCGCTGAAATCACTCACTACGCAGGCTAAATGGGGAAGAGACCTTCTTTTAAACTGAGAAGTGTTACATCGAGCAGTTAGCTCCGTTGTCGATAAAGGATTTAGCGGTGGCTTAAAAGAAGAAGAACAAATTTCGATTTATTAAACAGCTCGACCAAGGGGGAAATTTGCTCGTCCCGCTGGTTTCGGGAAAAGCCTCATTTTCTACGAAAGCAATGCCTGCGTATTAAGGACGGCGCCTACTATTATTATTGCGCATACGTTCTGCGCATCTCGAGATAGTCGGATTTCCTATGGGTGGTGCTTATTAATACAGGGATATTTTTGCGCGGTTTAAAACTATACGGAAATAGTAGATCTTAGTAAGTACTCTTGGTATCCAAAGAGAAATCTGGGGGTAACAATGCATTTTTGAGAGATAACTAAGCTTCAACTTGAGACAGAACGCCATACATTGCTTTGTATTTTAAAGCTCTTTACTAATATTATTTATTATCTTTCAAAAATGCGTGGTTACTCCCAATTTTCTTTTTGGATTTCAATAACACTCGTTCAGATCTACATTTTCTCCATAATCATAAACCGGGGCAAAAATACCTTTGATTTAGTAGGCACCGTCCTTAATAGACCATTTTCGAATTCTCACGGCTGGATTGGATCTAACATGGAATGGAGGCTAACGCGGGCAGATCTTTTCAAATGCAAATTAATTTGCCCGCATTAGCCTCCACCTCATGCTAGATCCAGTCCAACCGTTAGAATACGAAACTGGCCTATTAAGACTTAATTAGTCCTCTCAAAAGTATTGCGAACGATCAAATCAAGAAGGCCTTCAATTAATGGGGATTTCGGCTCATCGGCTGACTAGTAAACAGACTCCTAAATGATTAAATCTCACGAGATCCTTGTGTTTTGCACGGCTGTGGAGCTCCTGTAGTGTATTTTCAATGCCAACGCTTCGGGATTTCGAAGCCTTCACATTAGGGCCGTTTTTACGAGAGAAAATAAGCCGCGGCTAACTCTGGCCGCGGCTTACGTAAGCCGCGAAAGGAACTATTTATACGAGTATAAACTCCCCGGCCAGGATAAGCCGCGGCTTGAGAAAGCCGTGAACGTAGATTTTGTACCATTTATACGGGGTGTTCGCGGCTTAAGTAAGCCGCGGCTTATTTTCTCTCGTATAAACGGCCCTATTATTGCAGAAGCAAGTGCGATAGACTATTTGTAGCTGTTCCTTCAATTTTAACATCACTTTCTGGAAAACGTTAAATACACAAGCACCAACAACAAGGTGTTATTATCACCGGACAGAAAATTGTGTTGGAAAACCTAGTAATTTCGGCGGGCTTGTTAGACAACAACATTCGTTCGGATTTCAGGTACTCTGAAATTTACTAGAAGCACTTTTGTTCACAGCATTTGGAATATTTGCCTTAAAATCTTATCGTCGCGGGAAATTTTTACGAGAACATTTCCATAGTTGGGTTTGGAAGCCGCCTTCAGGAAGAGTATCTATTTACTAATATTGGTCAACATT
This sequence comes from Montipora foliosa, assembly GCF_036669935.1. Lineage (NCBI taxonomy): Eukaryota > Metazoa > Cnidaria > Anthozoa > Scleractinia > Acroporidae > Montipora > Montipora foliosa. The sequence goes on along the minus strand of NC_090871.1, from coordinate 53,542,902 downwards.
ATCGTTATTTACCTTGTCAAATTGCTTTAGATTCTCTTGCCCAAAGTTCAGTTTCGCTGTGAAAGACCAAACATTTTCTTGGTCAATTTATGACATGCTGTTTTCAAAATGCAGGGGCCGGTTTGTCTGCGGTCAACGCTCATGGCCATCCCTCAAACTGACATTTCCCTTCTATTCAACTTACACGACGTACAATCTACTTTAGACCTCAAATCTACTTCAACGACACAAACATTTTAAACAAGCAGAGAAGATTCACAATAGGCGAGGCAAAGAGTTGCACCCGGATCGATGGCTTCTCCTTGCAGTTTCCGATACCCACTAGAGTAACGAGACAAGCTCCCGGAAAGTCGAATTTTTTAGAGTATTGACATAGTGGTACCCAGCAAAACAATTGAACGCTAATCGTCTTCAAAGGGGTTTTTAGACCTAAATACCGTAGATCAGCGCGGCTTAGCTTAGAAAAGCTATTTCTTGTTGAACTAAAGCTCTAATTCTGCGTGTTTTCATTCTCTTTACAGAGGTAACCTTGTCGTAATAAGATGGGATACTAGGTCGTGTAATTGTTACGAAATGTCCAATGTCATTTTGATGGATGCCCATGAGTGTTGACTGTCTGCAAGCCTTTCCTTCTTGTCTCGCCCCACTTTTCGCGCGGCCAACACATTAAAAGTCTTCCATATCCCCCCACGAAAACGCTTGCTACGCAGGCTAATGGCTCAGTTGCAAGGAAGTGAACAATTCCCACCCTGGCCAGAGTTTTTCTCTGTCCTTATGTGGGCCCATTTCCATGAGTAAATAAAATTGTAAATGCTTTCTTTATAGTGGAAGTACACTTAGCTATTAAGCTAGTTTACAGGCACTCCACTGTTAACAAGGTGAAAGTAACAATTCAAACTTAACAGAAACATTATTAAGAACCCCAACAGGCGGGAGGCAACCAGTTGGCTATTTACAAAGCGTGGTACAGTTGAATCCGGGACAACCGGAAACAAATCCAAACCAGAGGTTAGAACGGGATTTGAACCCGGAGCAGCCGCATGCAAACCCAACGCCCTAACCACTGGACCACACTGCCTCCACAAGTGAGTAGGGCTAACGCTCACATTACACTCTAATAGTTAAGTCTAATGGATCAGTTGGTTGAGTATCGTACTTCCACCCGTAAAGGCTCGAACCACCGCCAGACCAACATTCGGTTATTAGAGTAACTGAGGAGAAAGCGCTACCGTCGTAATGACATCTGCAAATGGTTATACTTTCTAGGACGACAAACCGTGGGCCCTGTCTCAGAACTCTTCTTCACAACCCTCTGGGACAAAAAAGAATCCACACTTTATTCGCAAAGAGTAGGGCATGGAGTTACTGGCGTTGTGGTCTGGCGTTGTGGTCTGGCTGGTAGAGTAAATTTTCGGAAATATGACATGTAGCTACTCTAAACTCCGACCGTAAAGAAAGAGATGGTGATGATGAAACCATCACAACAGTGACATGAAAAGAAAGACTGAAAGACAATAACGTGCCCACATTCTGAAAGATTTTGCATCATGGTTGAGATCATCTATGTGTAAAACAATCAAGGTAACAAAGGCTTGGCATCAAACTGTAAACAACAGGCAAAAGAAACATTCCGGCTCTGGTGAGCTCAAAAAAAAAAAAAAGATAATCTGGTACTTGTCATTGTCTTGACAGTCTGAGATGGTTTAGTAAGCAGAATGAAAATCAGGAACCATCACACCAAAAATGCCAATTATCCACACCTGACAAGGTGTCTTTAACCGCTCTGTTAACGCTGTTGTCAACGTCATTACCTTCCAAATTAACTGTTGGAAGATAACGTGAAGTGCTACTTTCTACCCATGCAAACCATGTGAGCGTTAGCCCTACTAATGGAATTGAGCCCACACAAGGACAGAGAAGAAGTCTGACCAGGGTGGGAATTGAACCCACGACCTTCGGGTTAGATCACCGCTGCTCTACCGACTGAGCTACAAGGTTAGACAGGACCTGATGAGTACGGGCTATTGACCCATAGCCCTTGTGGGCTACGGGTCCAATAGTTAGTTCTGTTGAAATATAAGTGCCACACGGCCAACGTTTGCAAAAACATTTACCTTACCTCAGTGTGATACTTTCAATTGCCCTTCATCCTGCAAAGACAGCAAAAAAAGCTTCATAACAGCCAGAGGTTACATGTATGTTTTATGCAGATTTTGTGTATAAAAATCAGTGGATTGGGATTGCAATCGAAGTGGGCTGACGAGTATGGGAAAGAGGCCTCTGCATGCCATGGGTCGAAACTCACTTTCATCCAACCGTCGTCCACGACCTCAGATGGCATTGTTCAAAATGCATGCCCCATGATATGTTTGCTGACTGTGACTTGAGCCCACTGTGACCCACGCATTCCTTCAGTAATTCCGCTGTTGTTAAGTGAGCCCGCACAACACAAAGTTTAACTTGAGGATAACCGCGGCGCAACACAGTGAGTTTCAACCTGCAGCAGAGGTCTCTTTTCCCGTACTCATCAGCGCAGTGAACAAAACAAGAAGACACCTCTGCTGGCAGGGAAGTTCAAGTTCTACAATCATTTGTGAAAGTTTCAAGTAAGTAGTAACTCTCATGCTGCATATGTCAATAAAAATAACGCCTGAATCCCTTATACATGTATTTGAACCATTCATGTGCAAATTTTGATAAATTTTGTGAAACTGTGTTTCATAATGTTGACTGATTTACAGTCAACAGGGTCTGAAAGGGGTTTCGCGTGATCCGTGAGTTGATGCCAAAAAAAACCTTGAATCGGGAAAACTGAAGAAATACAGCTGTGATTCGTGAATAATATATTAACCGTGACGCGTGATCCTTTAAAGTTTTAGTGCGTGAATCAAGATTTCTGCCTTTATAATGTCGTGAACATCAGTCAACCCTTCACGAATACATGTAATTTGTCTGTCAAGATGGTTCGAAACGGGTCTTCTGTCATTGTCATGTACTGAAATAATCTACCGTTGCTGTGTTTCGTACTTGACCTCTCTTGACTCATTTGTAGTTGACATGAACTGAGATGAGAGAAGCGTTGAAAGACGACATGTTGTAATCATCTGTCCAAGTCAGTGCCAATCAGAGCTTGCTTCGTTAGAAAATGAAAAGCTGCCTGTCAAATTTGTAACATGTGTTCACGTCCGGGTCGCCTGGACGTTTTCACATGCGAATTCTTGCAATGACGAGCGCCCAAGTAATCGTACCGTCTAAACTAACTCGAACTTTATGACAGGTCGTTAACATCATAAAAAAATCAACGACCACGGAAGTTTTGAAGTTACAAAACAAAATGTGAAAGACAAGAATTGTATAGTTAGGATATAAGAACAATGAACTTCATTTATACTTTATCAAAGTCAAACAAAGAGCGAAGAATCGTCGGGTTATGGATTCCTGGAATCGTTGATTTCATCACCAACTTTTTGTTGCCTTCCCATCTCAGGGTCAACTGATACGACCCAGGGGCGGATCCAGAAATTCCTGAAAGAGAGGGCCGAAGAAATTGCGGCGAGAGCACTAAAGGAATTCAGAATGTCGAAAGCAAAGTTCAAAACTGGCACGCAGATTTGAATACTCTGTTCAAATTTCAAAACAACTGGTCGCGCATGACATACATGTCATGATGTGGCTTGACTGTATTCATTTGATTGTTCGTTGGAGTGTGTGATGAGTAGATAACTAGCCCTCAATTTTTCTTACATTATACATTGGTTTAGACCCCACCTTCAGGATAAAAATCCCACAATCAAATTCCATTGTATTGCTTTAAGGGTCCCCTCTGCAATGTTCTGCTTCCATTCTTGGGTGTCGCATTCCCTTCCAATGAATATATGACCTTTCTTTATGAAACCCCTGCAAAATGTGCCAAAAAAGTTGATAAAAAATGATGCTTGGTAAGTGATTGACACATTAACTCACCAAAACCAGCCGCATATGGGAAAAAGGTCAATTGCTATAGCATAGTTAACCTATTGGCCCGTGGGAGTGAGACTTAATGCCAGACGATTTTACTCGTCAATTTCAAACTGGTGGTTCAGGAGTCAGTGGGTTCACAAAATCAGTCAGAATTTAAGATAATCATTTATTTATTCTTTTTTTTTTTTTCGGAAAATTACGGATTGAAATACACAATTAATTTTATTAATAATTCAATCTTTTGGATAAACTTACCAATAACACTTTGCACCATCCCTAAAGTAATAAAGGAAACTTCCGAGGGATGGATCATATAATTCTTCTCTTGTTTCTCCATCCTTATGTGAGATTAGTTCCCCTTTATACTCGGGAAGAAAAATCACATAACAATTGAGACTATTTACAACAAAATAACAAATAAAATAAGAGCTGGACAAGTAACAATAATATTCATTTACAAGCAATAGAGCGATTTTCAATTGAGTGTCGTAAAACCAAAACCAAAGTAATTACTTTAGCCAATCAGAAAGGACGGAGACAATCCGATAAACCAATCAAGAATTGGAGTAATTACACGTAACCGACACAAAGCGCGGAAAAAATGTCCACGCGCGAGCCACGATTGGTTTTGGTTTCACTTCTGATTGGTTGAAAAAGTAGCGCGAGAACTTTGAACCAATCAATGAGTGAAGTAACGCAAAACCAAAGTAATTATCTAATTACTTTCGACACTCAATTGAAAACCACTCTAACATGTGAAAAGGTCTAATTAGTTGCCGTGGTTAATGCGATTTTTGGAGTGGAGTTCATGCCTTTTGTTAAGGCCGTGCGGATTAGGTGTAAACAATAACTATTGTGTCATCCAATAGGCTTCTCTGTAGTAGTAACTGGCCTAAATTGAAAAACACCAGAAAACAGTAAACTTACTGATCATGTTTCAGCTGGTGTTAGCTAATAAATATAGCACACGAACGCTCTTTTGCTTCTTTTTTTTTGTTTTTTTTTTTTGTTTTGTTTTTGTTAGGTTTTGTTCCTTTCCAGTTATGCGCCGATCAACTGGAAACTTCAACATCCCCTCCCCCCTTTTTCCGGGCAAACCACGGGCATTTAAACTTTTGAAGATTGGACTGTTCAAATTCCCGCCCCCTTGGACCAAAGTAGTGTCCAAATGCCCTACTCTGTCGTCAGATTTGTCTGTCTGTCCCCAACTTTTGAAGACATTTTTTGTCAAGTTTCGATTTGATCGTCGCATTATAATAATTGGCTAGATTGCAGAATACCCGACCCACCAAATGTCCTACTTAAAAAAGCTGCCACCGCGGTCCCGCAGTCGAGTTTAACAATGCTGCTTGTCCGCAGTGGCATGGGACAGAAAATGATATTCATATAAACAACTCTGTTCCTAAACCGGGCATTCTACAATCGCTCCACTTCTTAAATTTCATTTTGTTGTTCCGTTAACTACACTTTTCACGAGATTGTGTGAAGAAGAAAGGATTCGTTTACTGATTAAGCCTAAGCGCTCGCTTCAGTGATTAGGCCTAAGCATTCTCGTAAAATTTAGCTTTCATTTTGCGGTTCAGTTAACTACACTTTTCATGAGATCGTATGAAGAAGAAAGTACTCGTTGACTGATTAAGCATGAGCGCGATCGTCTGAAGAAGAAAGCACTCCTTTACTGAAGAATTAAGCTTAAGCGCTCGCTTCAGTGATTAGGCCTAAGCATTCTCGTAAAATTTTAGCTTGCATTTTGCGGTTCGGTTAACTACACTTTTCATGAGATCGTATGAAGGACAAAAAAGCACTCGTTTACTAATTAAGCTTAAGTGCTCGCCTCAGTGGTTAGGCCTAAGCATTCTCGTAAAATTTTAGCTTTCATTTTGCGATGGCAGTGCGTTTTACTGGTTACCCTTTAACAGTTTCATTCATCGACTTAACCTCGTCCCAGGGTCTCCCTTCTTCCCTTCCAAAGAAGGAAAGAAGAGAGGTTGTCATCGACTACGGGACTGCGGACCGCGGTGGCAGTTCATTTTAGTGCTTTTCCTTTAACAGTTTTCATTCAACGACTACGGGACTGCGGAACGCGGTGGCAGTTCATTTTAGTGCTTGTCCTTTAACACTTTTCATTAAGCGACCACGGGACTGCGGACCGCGGTGGTAGTTCACCTTAACATTTTGCATTTAACGACTACGGGACTGCGGACCGCGGTGGCAGTTCACTTTAACATTTTGCATTTAACGACTACGGGACTGCGGACCGCGGTAGCAGTTCATTTTAGTGCTTTCCCTTTAACAGTTTTCATTCAACGACTACGGGACTGCGGAACGCGGTGGCAGTTCATTTTAGTGCTTGTCCTTTAACACTTTTCATTAAGCGACCACGGGACTGCGGACCGCGGTGGTAGTTCACCTTAACATTTTGCATTTAACGACTACGGGACTGCGGACCGCGGTGGCAGTTCACTTTAACATTTTGCATTTAACGACTACGGGACTGCGGACCGCGGTAGCAGTTCATTTTAGTGCTTTCCCTTTAACAGTTTTCATTCAACGACTACGGGACTGCGGACCGCGGTGGCAGTTCATTTTAGTGCTTGTCCTTTAACACTTTTCATTCAGCGACTACGGGACTGCGGACCGCGGTGGCATTACACTTTAACATTTTGCATTTAACGACTACGGGACTGCGGACCGCGGTGGCAGTTCACTTTAACATTTTTCATTCAACGACTACGGGACTGCGGACCGCGTTGGCAGCTTTTTTAAGTAGGACATTTGGAGGGCCGGGTATTCTGCAATTGCTCCTAATAATTATTGCCAGTTTGTATTACTTACCGAAGTTTTTCGGATACGAGGCGCACTCGGTTATAAGACGCACCTTTAACTTTTAAAATTGATGGCATTTACGTCACAAACTGAAAATCTCATCAAAATACTCGGTTCTAAGCCGCAATTTGGTTCAACTCATCGCTAGTTATGCTGTCTCAACTGAAGGTTGTAGTGTAAGTCAAGAACAGTGGCAAAATTCGCGACGAACGTTGGTGCGAGGCCACCATTTTGGAATCGCAGTAAGGGGAAGACTGGGACGAGTTTAACATGCAAGATGGCGGCAAAGGATCAAACCTGGGAAAGAAGTTTCCGGTTCTCATCGTTGACAAATGCTTCCCCAAGAACCATCCATTGAACAAGATCTTCAATTGGCACACACTGAAACTGAGCTAATCTTGCATGCCAAACATGAAAACAATAATTGGATCCCACGACAAAAGAGTTCTTTCAGCATACACCACCCAAACACCTGGAGAACAGCATGACACATGTAACTGCGAAAGAAAACCAGAATGTCCGCTTGATGGTAAATGCCTCCAAACTAATGTTATCTATTAAGCCATTGTCACCTCCACTGACACAACGACTGAATCATACGTTGGACTAGCAACTGATTTTACAGAACGCTTCAGAAATCACCATTCATCTTTTAGGCATGCCAGCAAGCGAAACGAAACAGCTTTAGCTAAAGAAGATTATGAAAAGACGATATCAGCACTTTTTTAGTGTCAAACTTTTTTCACAATTTCCATCTGAAAGCTGAAAAGTTCGGTATTATCATCCGTTTGTGCCCATTCTGTTGTTGGTTTTGTCATTCTCTTCTAAAGCAAAAACTTGTAAAAGATCAGATTTAATGACGATTGGCGATGTGACATATATTCCTAATTATCAACTGCGCAACTTTTTCATTGAGCAAAGGATTAAAAGTGAGTTCGGTGGTTACGGCTGTTGTATCCGAGTACTAGTTGACCAAAAAATTGAGCAAATTGTACTTAAAATAACGTGGGTGACAAATTACTCCTTAATTTTGGCGCAAATTTTCAGCGTTAATTTATAATTTCACATGTAAAATTACTGTTGCCGTGGCAATTTTTGCTACAGTGCCAAAATGGCGTCCAGGTTTGAAAAAAACCCGCGTCTTACGAACGTAATTTGTAACCCGTGATGTTAATAGTTAATCAAATGGTGTACTCGTGATATTAGGGAATAATTTCACTTGCGTTTTCTCCAAAGTCAAATAATTTCCCTCGCCTGAAGGCTCTGGAAATTCATTATTTGATTTTGGACAAAACGCGCGAAAAATTATTTCCTAATTTTACTCTTTATTACACCCATTTAGAAATCACTCGGTGATTGGCTCTCAGCAGTGCGAGTTATTCTCATATCGCATTTTTTTTTTTGCTCGACATTGCGCCATTTCCCCAGCCAATGAGAATGGGCCACTAAAACAAAACAACCAATCAGATTTCAAGGCTTGTTTAAGGTAACCAATCAAATTGCAGGAAAACGAAAGACAAAATCATTGTCTGGCCAATTTTGCAACTTTCGTTCCCGACTGGATCAATAAAATATTGGCACTGTCTAAAATCCTGTATTTTAGCGATTAAATAATTATTGTGTGATATCTAAATGGATGTAATAAAGTGGTAATGGAACTATGTGTCGTGCAATTTTGGTCTGAGATCATACTTGTGATTTCAAATCGAATTCGCGCTGAGCGCTCGTTTTATTTTGAAATCACACTTATGATTTCAGACCAAATTGCACTCCACTCAGTTCAATTACTGTTATTCACCAATTGATAACCCATACTAATAATACTCTATCAAGTGGAGAATAGTAAATACTATAACTTTTCAAGCTTTCAACTTTTACTCACAAATTGTAAACAACTTTTCCTTCCCGCCATCTCAGATGTACAGAGGTTTCAGGTTACAGAGGTCTCAAAGGTTTGGCTGGCTTCACTCAGACGTTGAACTTCATCGACCGATAGATTTGTGTAAACGCAGCAGCTAAGGCAACATGACAAGGCCATGTAAGTCCCGCTCCCCGTCGAGCGAGATTTCCCGGCAACACTTTGGGAAGATTGGCAAAGGAAATCTGAGCCAAGATCATCACTTTAGTCAAGAGAAAATGAGGGGACAGAGACGGAGTCTCAGGGCGTTGGTCGGGATATGTCATGTCCACGAAAGTTATTTTTAGACGAGCGGAAGGCTTTGTTCTAGCGGAAGTCTGTCTTCCGAGACGTCCGCATGCAGTCTTGTCTCGCTCTCAGGTTCTTAGTGAAGAGAGAAAATGGCGGCGTACGTGGAAGGCTAATGAATATTTATTTGCTTTCAAACATCGAACCGAGGTTGGCCTGCATGCGGACGTCTCGGAATACAGACTTCCGCTAGAAAAAAGACTTCCGCTCGTCTAAAAATACCTTTTGTAGACATGACATATCCCAAGGGCTGGACCGGGAGCCTCCTTCTCTGTCCCCTCATTTTCTCTTGCTTTAGTTTAATTAGCTAGAGCGAGAACTTAAATTAAACTTAAATTATGTTCTTGGGTTGCACGTCACGCAAGTGTAAACATAAATCGCTTACCACTTAAGAAATTGAGTCAAGAAATGGAAATGTTATAGAAGAGGAATAAATAAACAACGGGTCCAGGTCTCAGTGCTGTGCGATGTTCCGTACTTGAGTTATTCGGCGAAATTTATTACTCAGATTTGTAGAGTTTAGTACGGAGGCGCCATGTTGGTGTACTGCTGAAGTACACCAACACAGCGGCCGGAAACCTGTAGAAACATCTGGAGTTTGGCTGTCTTTAACACTTTCTGCACAATAATGAGCTAGAAAACATTCGTATAGACATGTCTCCTAGTATATTGGCTGTTTAGGCCACAAAAACACGAGGGAAATAGATGTTTTTATGCAACTGGCATGTTTTTCGAAAGCCGTCAACATGTCACGCACTCTGAAAAACTCTGAAATTCAAACTGCTCTATTTTCGAAACGAAGCACGGTACCGAGCTGAAAACATGCAAACAGATATATTTTTAAAAACTGTGTGTGCCATAATTGTGACAATCTTCAACAAAAAGCGACAAGGTAGCGCGAAAAATCTCTCTAACTCGAGAATAACCGATTGCGCTTAGCGAAGGAGAACCTGAGGAAGAAAGTCTACAAACCAAATGCTGGTCTGGATGGACAGGCAATTTGGCCAGCAATTTCTCTGTAATAGAAACAGAACATGATATCTTATTTGATCTAGCAATAAAAACAAAGTGCCCTTTGCGACGCTGATCGTTTTTACGAACAGGACAAAAGATTGACATGTGATCTGGAAGGATTATCTTTTTCCCATTTCTTTCAGTTTAACCATGCGTTCTTGTACTTCACATTGGTCGAAACTGCTCTAGAACAAAGCACAAAGGCAGGAAGGGAATCGGCCAATTCCTTCAGCTTTTTGGACTTAAGATCCTGCTTATGTTTCCAGACACCAGCCTGAAGTACATCTAGAAAAAGAAAACAATTGAACCAAAAGAACAAACGTAAAATCCTAAGGAACACTGTACAAAAATACTCAAAATGAGCTGGAAAAATCCACTTTTAAAGCGAGAACGTTAAATTTGGGTATGCCAGAGAAAGCGGACTTTTTCTTAGAAAAAAGGTCTGATCCGTAGCCGGGACAAAACATGTCGCGTGACTTAGGGAGGTAAAAATAATCTTTCACAAAATCTGGAAACATGCCTGGACGAGCCGGATTACATAACAAGGGCCAAAAGGAGCCGTCTTCCACTCAGGAACAATCAGAGTGCCCTTGGCTTTGCAAACTTGAATATGAAACAAAAATCTGCGCTAACAAGGCATGTGGGCGGACAAACACAATTGTCCATTGTGAACAATACGCACTACATTCTGATTGTCTGAGAAAAATCGTGACTTTCTTTTCGGCAATAAAACTCTGGGAGCTTTTTAGAGCCAACTATACGGCCATTAATGCCCAATAGGAAGAACTCAGACATCTCTGCAATTCATTCCACATTCCGGAACGACACTTCCGTTCGTTGTAAAAAATAACATGAGCACCATAGCCAGTTTCACTAGCATCGCAGGTTAAGAACTGCGCTAGACGACAAAGGTCTATTAATCGGGTAGCCATTAAAGGCGTCAACATGAGCTAATCGAAAATTTCAATTCTTGTAAAACTCCTTCGTTTGCGACAAGTACATTGTTCCAGGATTGCCTCAAGTTGATGAAAAAATACATCTGCCTGGTAAATAACCTGGCAACAGGCCCAAGAGCAACAGAAAGTGAAATTACAAATCCGGAACACTTGCAACTCTTCTAACTTTAAAGTTAGGAAAATCATTAATTAACTCAGTCAAAATTGACTTCAGCTTAACATTCTTTTTCTCTGGAACTACGAAAATCGCGACTTTCTTTCGGCAATAATACTCTGAAAACTTTTTAGAGCCAACAATACGGCCATTAATTCCCAATAGGAAGAACTCATACATCTCTGCAATTCATTCCACATTCCGGAACAAAACTTCCGTTCGTTGTAAAAAACAACATGAGCACCATAGCCAGTTTCACTAGCATCGCAGGTTAAGACTGCGCTAGACGACAAAGGTCTATTAATTGGGTAGCCATTTAAAGGCGTCAAAATGAGCTAACCAAAATTTCAATTCTTGTAAAACTCCTTCGTTTGCGACAAGTACATCGTTCCAGGATTGCCTCAAGTGATGAAAAAATACATCTGCCTGGTAAATAACCTGGCAACAGGCCCAAGAGCAACAGAAAGTGAAATAACAAATCCGGATACACTTGGAACTCTTCTAACTTTAAGGTTAGGAAAATCATTAATTAACTCAGTCAAAATTGACTTCAGCTTAACAATCATTTTTCTCTAGAACTACGAACAACATACGAGCTGTATCTATAATAACGCCAAACCCCACCCCTAATTGACGGGGCCTCCCAATTGGATTTCTTCTAGTTACACCTCCAACCGGAATTTAGTAGATCAGATTTGACCAACTTGCTCGCAGTCTGCGCGTCAGGTAAGGTTCTGAAACCAAAAATACCGTCATCAATATATAAAATGGCGA
>NC_090871.1:53523512-53526012 GCF_036669935.1 Montipora foliosa | reverse complement strand
GTCGAGTGTTGACACCCAATGCAAAGCCAAGCTCAAGTAATTTCCGTCGCTATCGAGAGGGAGATTCGCGCGACGTCCTCTGGTATAAAACTTATGGCTTATACCTCCGTCCTCGGGCTTTATCTCTTACTTAACTAATAAAATTACAAAATGAGATTTACCATATCTGCATACAGGTAATTGGAAAATTGATAGCGCTTATTACATTTGTGAATTAAGATATATTAAGAAGCTCTTTTCTTTTTTGAAACATTAAATGGATATATTTACGTAATAATTTAGATGTAACCTTGTTTTCTGCTGTAAGTAAATACTTCGTTTTCTCCTTATCACTTCAATTGGTGTAACAAGCGCCAGCGTTTGAAATATGCGAGTGCAGCTCCCTTCTTAAAGTGGTATACCCCCGACAATACATGAATGGGTGAGTGCGTGAATGATTGAATGAATGGATAACTTTATTTATGAGTCAACAAAAGGTATGCAATTGCTGCAAATTCTGTGGGGACACCTAAAACAAGTTACAATCATCAAAACTATGTACAAAATAAAAATTACAATAAAAGCTATAAAACTAAAAATAAAACTAAGAATAAATGGTAATGGTAATGGTAATGAATTTATATAGTGCATTTTCTATTAACATATTCAAATGCGCTTTACAAGCGAGGGATCTATGGGTGAGATCGGACATCAGCATATATAGGCGCCGCTGGTAGCGGCTATCAGTCCATTAGGGATCTCACCCAGCACATGAATGAATGAAATGAATAAATAGTCAAGTTGGACACAGATGACATTTGCACCCTCATCAATGAAAATGATTAAACCCCTGTTTCCAATGAAATTTTTACAGTGGACGTATTTATCGTGCCGGTAAACGAAGAATCCGTTTTCAGGTTGAATCCGCTTACAAGTAAATAATGAAAAGAACACAGTCGGGTTAAACTTGTTCGTCGGTGTAGTGTAGTGGTGAAGATACAGAACTATAGATCTTGAGGGTTCGAGTTCGAGTTCTGGTAAGTGTATAGTACAGTTCTTTGTTCCCCTTTCCTGTTGTAATGTTGAGAATGAATGGAGAAGTATGAATACAAAAACCGATAAAGGGCGGATCGTGGGGGAGGAGAAGAATAGGGTGGTTAGCCACCCCCTACTTTGACTCCATTTTTTTCTATTTATGTGCCCTTTATTGTATTTATATTTTTGCTGGAACCAATACTGTTTATCTGACGTTGCTCTTTTGTTAATGCCAAATAGAAACAAAGTCAAAATGGCCGCCTCAATTATCCGTATTTGGTCAGAGTGTATGTTGCCGGTATGATTTGTTCTCCGGTTTAATCCATTTTACTTAGATTGAATTGGTGATCCGCGTTTTACGCAATCCGATGAAGTGAACAAACTTTTTCCTTTTAACCCAACTTAGGGCCAGGTTAGGATTATTTTTGGTTCTTATACATGGTTATTAAACAAAAGTAAATTATGAAAAGAAATGTGCTGGTTAAGAATGTTCGTCGTTTCAGCGTAGTGGTGAAGACACAGAACTATATTTCTAGAGGGTCCGAGTTCCAGTACCGGTAAGTGCGTAATACAGGGTCGTAACGAGGTATATATTTCCGTAACTGATCCCATACTTTGGATTCAAAATTTGGATTCCTGATCCGAAAAACGATGAAAATTTGGATCCCTGAACATGCAAAAATTTGATCCCTGATTCCATGAAAAACACTGCTGATCCCGATAACACGCGTTGTGATTCCAAATCCCGGGGCTGTGATCCCTCATCCCGGCCCTTTTCAGGCCTTTGATCCCTGATCCATACCTCGTTACGACCCTGATAGTAGACTTCATTCTAAAATTCTTTCCCTACTATGTTGATATGTTGAGACTGAATGAATAACCGATAAGATGATACGAAACATTAAGAAGATGACTTGAGATGCGTATTGGGCGTTACAATTCAAAGTAATCTCAAATGGAATTTGCACATTAATGAGGTTGTGGCTATGGCGTCAAAGGGCATCCTTACTGATATCCAGCAACAGTAAGGAAGTAGAAAGGTAATAGCATTCCCTCTGTTTTTTTTATTTACTAAATTAACATTAACCTGCATTGCAGACGTAATCTAACACCGGTTAGCAACGTCTCTGAAGCAGCACCAAGATCCTTATTCTGGACTCCCAACGGACTCAACGAACAAGCGCTAGTGCATTTTTCCCCTAAACCTGATTGGCTAGTGCCAGTCTTGTCTAACAACTGTTTATCTTAACAGACCAAACATGGTGCATACTTAAATCCTGGTATGCTGCTGGGAGCCCAGTACAAGGATTTCGGTACTGGTTCGCACACGGACCAAACCAGAGGTTTGGTTTCGACTGTGGCGCAGGCTAAATTAACATGAACTTACTTGGAGACACTCAGAGAGCCATAACTTTAGGGACTGGTCAAAAAGTATAGGGGGGGGGGGGGGGGGTGGGCCGGAGCAGAGAGGGGGTGGGTCATGAGG
>NC_090871.1:53513512-53518512 GCF_036669935.1 Montipora foliosa | reverse complement strand
CTGCCTAAATTGACTAAAATGGTTTGATGCAGCTTTCAATCTCTAAGGTGTGGCATGGTCTGTCTCAGAGCTTTGATATTTTTTTGAAGATCCTCATGTGGCTCAATCCAGCTGTGAATGTCAAGACCTCACATGACGTGGACTTTGAACCTGCAATTGCCATCAAGTCTGAAACCTTGGGGCAATTCCACAGTGTCTTGCGTACTGCAAGTAAAACTTAATTAAGTGATCATATCTTTCAACTGTGAAATTATAATTTAATGACTGAACTTTGGTAATAATATTTCAAGGCCTGATACAGGCTTAGGTATGGGTACAGTAAGACAAGAGAGGTACAGTAAACACCTGCATATAAGAACGTAGAATGTTATGAACCTGTTACGTTGAAATTTCATAAGAATCGTGTTATCCCAAAAAAATTAAACAGGATGTTATTTTATAAAATGGCCTTGAAATTTCAGGCGACTGCAACAACAGCTCTCATTTGTCATGCATATTTTCAAAATTCTGGCCTTTATTGTTGGATAGCAAATAGGCCTTCAGGCTTTGTGGGCCTCTACGTTTTAGATCTTACAGTTTCATATCATGACTTCATGTCTACACCATACATGTAAAGAACAGAATAAGGTGTAGTTTTGCTTTGCTGCTATTAGTGAAAAAATGTAGAAATGACCCTTACAGCCACCTGCCATAGAGTAGACATCCATTGTGGAAATAAGAACCAATTTAACATATTGACCTCTGAGAGTGACAATTAAAAGAATTTTCTCATCAAGGGGGAGCGACCTTGGGCATTTGAGGTGTGAACAGGTTAAGCACCTAGATAGTCTAAAACTGCTATAAATACCATTTTTATCAGAACCCATTTAGCCTATCTTGGAAAAAATCTAGGTCCTTATGTGCGACTGTTTACTGTATGACACCTCTCCTCATTTCTACTGGCAGGAGGTGACAGATGAAATTAAAAACGCCACGGCCAATGGATTCAGTGTAACCTGCCCATTTGCCATTGATGAAAAAGCAACGATCATGGACGTGCGGAAGAAAAACAACAAAAGTCTTGTGACTAATTCGAAAGCCCACAAAATACCAGTGCAACTTCTAGAGCCATTCTTTGTTGCATATGTTAGACATTGTAAGTCCCAGCACCTTGCTTTGTCACTAGTGTACAGTTCACAATACACAAGTGTTAGCTCTTCCTCCAGGCAAATAAATTTATTGGATATACTTTAAGATGGGGAGAATATGGAACTTAATTCTGATCTAGGGGTCAATCCATAACCTTTTTGCAACAAAAAAAAATTATCATTACCTAAATTTGTAAAAATTTGTAAGAGTTTACTACTGATTGATGCAACTCAGCATTGATGCTTAAAAATGAAGTACACAGTCCTGTAATGACATTCCTTGAATGATAATAATAATTCAAATATATAGATACATGTATACAATGTGCCCTCCTGGTTGTCACCATAATGGCTTTATGGCAACTCCTGAACTTGGGCACAGGATGTACGGTTACACATTGTTGGATTGCATTGTGGAGTCACAAGAGTGCTCAAACTGCAAGCAGTGAGCGAAGCATAATGCCAATACTGAACATGTACATAATTTGTATACACTTAAGGGTTCAGAATTTCGACAATGTTCTGATCAACACGTTTTTTCCCAACAGTGGCTGGTATTCAAGAACAACCTGGGTGCGAGGCACCAAAACTACCAGACCTCACATCAGAAAATGTCGATGAGACTACGTCTGATTGCGATTTTCAAGAACTTGTACATATAACCGATACAATCGCTATGAAAGTCAAAGGTAAACCTCAATAAAATATGAAATACCTGCTTTACAAAGCCTTTCAAACCACACTTGACAAACTTGCTACTTTCAGCATTTAACCAGAAACCTACAAAGGAACAAGATAGCCCTAGAAGGCCAACCCAAGCAGAAGTTTTGAAGGTACATGTATAAATTAGGCAAATGCTATATGGCATTCAATTTTTATGAACACATAGCTAGTTGGGCAAGATTAGCCATGGTACCGTCAATGGGTAAGAACACTTCAACAACAATTGACTTAGTTACTAAAATTCAATATTTTCAAGGTTTTGTCACCAGGAAGTGAGACAACCTACCGAACCTACACACCGAAAAGGAAAAGGGCCTTTGAAAGGGTGGGTAACTTCAAAGAAGTTAATAAGCAATAGAACATAAGGTAATGAGGATACCTAAACTTCGAGCCAGGATTCGAGCTAGGATCCGAGCCAGGATTCGAATTGGAATAAAAAAGGCAATGTTCTGTAAATAATAAAAGGTAAAAAGGTCTATTGACTGGGAAGCGGATTAAAGCCAATTGATGCAATGGTAATCATTGTCCATTAAATGTTTGGGGATATGACAATCTAGCATGTAATTTAACAAAAGCAACACTTTTAGTAGCAAGTCTTTCTTCAGGTATCTGGAACCCAGTGGGGAACTTAACACCAAGTCTATGGAGTGGAAATAGCTGTGAGACAAATAATTGTCATAAAAACTGATGCATCGGCAGATCTTGTAAACATTTTAATACACAGTTTTTAAGTGGAGACGTATAGTGTCTCAAGTATAGGTGAATCGCAAAACTTGAATATCTGTCTTTCAATTTTTGTCACTTTATTAAAAAATTAATGCAAACTTGAATATAATGTGGAAAGAACTGCTCTGGAGATGACAAGAACTAAAAATTCACTCTTGTGCTTTGATCTGAAATAACATTGATGTACAGTTTTTAAAGAGGGGTATATTGCAAAATTGAAACAATGCTGTGTAACAAGTGAACTTCTGATCAAACATTATACTATGTCACGCTATTAAGGGCAAATCTTGGGTTCATCATGAGTTTAAAATAAAGATTTAGGATAAACTACAGAATACAAGGCCACTTCTAAAGAAGTATTACACAACATTCTCGGTGGCTCTGTAGTCAACTGAGAGCCCTCGAGCGGTCGAGCCAATAAAACTTATATCTTGCTTATTCTTCAAACAGTGGAACCGATTGCGAGTCGTGCCGCCAAGTCACTCGCGTATAAGTGCTTCAAAAGTGGCCCTCAATTCTGTAGTTGGTCCAACGTTTTATACTAATTTGAACAACGCGAAAGATAGTCCAAAGAAAAAAACAAATTAATCACAATTTCACCTCACCTATGTCACATCAACTTCGCTTCCGTAGTCTTCCGCGAAACCTAAGTCTTGCAACTTTCGCTTCGGCTACACCAGACACACGAACCCTTGCCTAACTGACCAACCAAACCTTGAATAAAAAAACTGAAATTCACGAATCCTTGACGTGTAATTTATAACAATGTACGATGTGTGGTTCTTCCACGTGACGAAGCAGGAACGAAGTGTGACATTTGTAGCATTCTATTGATCTCTGATTGGTTACCACCGATACACCGAAGATACAATATAACCAATCAGGAACCACCTTGTTAGAGCTGCGAGTAATAGTAGCTGAGTGAACTTTATTTATCTAGCTGTCCATAAAATGAGTTTTCGAAAAGAAACAACGCGATTTGAAGTTTTTATGGAACATTTTCCTCGATTAGTTGACTGTCTCAAAATAGCGTGACGTCACGCGCTCTCGCATCCTTAGCGTTGTCTGGTTTGTCGTAGGTTTGATTCCTGCCCAGGACTTGTCCTACCCCCGTTGCCCGTTTTCAACACAACTTGTGTTGTATCAACTCCTTCCCTCGGGCCCATTACACATTTCCATCATGCGTGTATGTCGGTATTGTTTTTACATTTATTTTGTAGCGGTCACGGTCATTCAGTTGTAACTCACGCACGCACGCAAACAATTCACTCATATTGATTACCCATTAATTTCCTTGTAGCTGGGTTCCTTGTTCCTGCTGCACACGTTCCAACGAAGACTTTGCCAGGTAATGGGACACTCCTAATTGATTATTTTTTTGTTGTTTGATTGAACTATACTGCTTTCTGTTCTTTAATTAGTTGTACATTGTAATCACATAATATGTCTGATCAGCCTGCTTTAGATTAAAGTCTCATTGTTTAATAGCAAGAACAAGTAATGCATGCGTAATAAACTTCCTACTCGCCTCTCTTTTGCTTTCTTTGGATTAAAGTCAGTAACTATGTCGGCACACATTCCTTTTATGCATAACTTAACTGTTTATTTTCTGAGTGATCACGATGGCTGGTTGTCACGAACGCACGCACGCACCGCGCACGCAAACAATTAACCGATATTGCTTACCCATTAATTCATTTGCAACGACTCGAGGAACATATCAAGGTAATAAGTAACATTAGCTTGAGGGTGTAATAAATTATTTGTTTCTTGTGTGATGGAACCATAAACCGCCCACCATTCTGAGAAAGTAAGTAAATGATATGTATCTTGAATTATTCCTGAACAGAGAAGGTTTTGATCCGCTTCGATTCAAACTTGAGGGTGCCACAAAGCAAAATGACGATTGAGAAAGCATTCAATCAGTTTTAGCCATGACAAACTCTTTATGTCTACTCGCTTTAAAGTCTTACATAAAGCTAAGCAAGACCAGAGCCTCGTATAATGTATAATGTATGCGTTCTCATTACAACTTTGACCCTTGCCGAGCGAAACCATGTATTTTTTGAGTTGTTCCGAGCAATGATGAACAGTCACCTCACCTCGATCCGTTCCCTTGAGAACTTTTCAGCTTTCCGCTTCAGTTCCACTCTTTTTGCATACTAGGCATAAATGATTTGTGTTATGAAAGTTAAAATGGATAACCACATTAAATCATCAAATTTTGCAGTCATTTCTTGTTGTCGAGGACCTGACTGTTACTCATTTCTTAATAACATGAACAAATAATAATTTATGTGTGATAAACCAGTTCTGACGAATTTTGCGTTACTTTTTGTTGTTTTCTCTTTACTCAGTTTGGATCAAGTTACTGACTATGTCAGAATTCCTGATATGTTTATTTTATAAAGTGATCATGATCAC
>NC_090871.1:53488512-53508512 GCF_036669935.1 Montipora foliosa | reverse complement strand
GGACGGCGACTTTTTCGGTATGGGGCCTTGCGAGCGAGTGAAAACGACTCCAAAATGTCGCTTGTTTCAATCGCTCTTTTTGAAATAACGAACGAGTAACTTGAAAATCAAAACATGGCACAGCTAGAGTAATTCATTCACCATTTAGCACTGTTAACGGTACAATATACCAAAACTGGAATTTTGACCAAATTTTAAAACTTGACCTTTCAGATTGATTACAGACCCTTGCAAAATAAATCTGGAATATTCTGGTTATTTCCAGAATTTTGCTTAGAATATGACAAAAACAATTTCTAGAAATTCCTAGAATTTACCAGTTTCCTTTTCTGGAAAATTCTAGAAAATTCTAGAATGTTAATGAAACATGCTAATTAGGGAAGAAATTGCCAGCTTTATTCCAGAAATCATAATCTGGGATCAAATCAGGTTTTTCCAGCTTTTTCCAGCTTGTTACAAATGCTGCTTTCTAGAGTTTTCTAGACATTCCTGCATGCTATTAAATGAAAGCATGTGAAGATCATGTATTAATTTCCAGCTTTTTTCAAGGTCATTTCAGTTTTTCATGATTTTCCTGTGCCTTTTCCCACCAGTTAATTTTATTCCTTGATGGTTTCAGCTTTTGGTTCCTTTAAGGCAATTCAGCCATTGGTAACTTTTTAAATTTATAACGAGTAACTTTACTAAGCTTCTTACTGTAAGCAGTCAAATGCACAACAAAAACAGGCATCATTTTCTTGTCTGTATAAAGAACTACCAAAGATCATTGAATACTTTGTTTAACTATAAAGTTATTGGTCATTAGTGGTTTAGTGGTAATCAGGCAGTCATGTTTTGTACCTTCCCTTGTAGAACCAGACACTGTGTAATCTATGTAAATCCTTTGTAACGACCTTATGTAAATGGTATTTTATGATATACATAAATTGGATACAGAAGCCTTATTCAAAGGCTATGTTATATACGTATGCCTCATGTATATATTTTGAAAGGAAATGCTATGTTTTAGCTAGTCAAATGGAACCTTTACATAGCATATGTAAAGGCTATGTTATGGGGTTTTTGTGTCCAAAAATAAAAATAGTTTCAACATAGTTTCTACATAGATTCGAAACAGAAAATACACAACACATACATAATTATCCTGCTCCTATAAAATAATATTCCAGCAAATCAGAAATGTGCTGGAAACTACAAAAAATCCATTGTAGTCAAGCTATTAACAGTTATTACCATAGCTCACAGACAAAAACAATTAGACGACAGATTTTAAAGCAGTTATATATTTTTATTGCGTGAACCTAAGCATTTAATTCATGCCAAAATCTTTGAATTGGGTTCTTGTTTTAAAAAGTAAAAAAAAAAGTAAAGTGGTGCATTTATATAGCACCCTTATCACTAACGTCTCAAGGGCGCTTTACAATGATCAGTTTACCCCCAGTGGACTGGAAGCATATACAGGCGCAAATTGCAGCCGCTTCTAAGCAGTCCATGCATGCTGGTACTCATTTTACCGACCTTGGAAGGATGGAAAGCTGAGTGAACTTTAGCGGGAAAGAAGGTCGCCAAATATTCCAGTCTCGGCAGAACCGGGAATGGAACCCGGGACCTTAGGGTTGGAAGGCAGAGATCTTACCACTGCGCCAACCCCTCTTTTAAATTTAACTAGACCCTCCGTGAGGGTACACTGGGTTACCTGTGGTACGTGCACCGTTCCAGACAATTTTTTTCAAGTTGGGGGGTCATTAAGACCATTTAAGGGGTCACCCAGAAGTCATACCAGCAGAGGCCCTTTGGCTCACAGGTCCTCACACGTTCGCACGACGAACAGATCCTTTTCTGAGGTTAAAAACCTGGCTACCAGCCTATTAATTAATTATTTGTCGGAAAGAAGAAATTCCTGTCCTCTTTGGAAATTTTAGACACGCCTTGCTTACATGTGGTAGTGAAGTAACACAGCAATTTATTACTGGGTTGCCTATGGCAATCCAGTCGGAAAATGGGTAGATTTCCGTTTTTTTTTTAGTATTTTTTTCCGTGTCGGTAAAAGTCTTGCCTGTCACTCCCCTGCTAAGTGGTGTCTTTGTGCATAGAGTCTTCTTTGCGTATTTTGTTAGGTTTGAGGGGGCTGGGGTAATGCATAGCTTGCTCTGCACAATTAACCTGTAATGGCGTCGGAAGTCATTGTAACGCGAATGGCGTTTTAGTACATCTTTAAAGAAAATATACCCATATGGAGCTCAAGAATGGAACGTCAAGACAGGCGGTGAAACATAAAGATCTGGAATCTTAAAAGCGACGAGTAATGGACTTCGACAGCGTGAATCTTTCGCCCGTCTAGCCGAAATCAAAATGAGCTGTACTTTTAATATTTCGCCAAGGTGGTGTTACGTACAACACTGAAACCAAATGGAAATTTCTCTGGTAACTTACGGGTGCAACAACTTCAGAGAAGGAATCGAACACCACAAGTAGATCTGTGATCTCTGTTGTGTCTCACAGTGTTTACTGAAGTCGCATCTATTTAAAGTTTGCCTGTTTGTCTGGCAAGTAACATTTATTTTGTACTCAACTCTGCAAAGGTTAAAAAAAATTGGAAATGTGACAGTGAAAAATTATTTGAATGAAAGCTTGTTGTCTCTTTTGTGCTTTATTATGTACGGTCAAGGTTCTTTCGAAAAGGGTTTGATGTGAACTGTCAGAAATTTATTTAATTGCATATGCTTTGTGATTGTGTGTTTCGCTTGCACGCACGCAAGTGAAATAGGAA
Organism: Montipora foliosa; assembly: GCF_036669935.1. NCBI lineage: Eukaryota > Metazoa > Cnidaria > Anthozoa > Scleractinia > Acroporidae > Montipora > Montipora foliosa. The sequence goes on along the minus strand of NC_090871.1, from coordinate 53,505,742 downwards.
GGGTTTCTTGCCTCTTATAGCAAATATGTTGCTTGTTTCGATAAATGTTTCGCTGGAAAATATTTCTGTGAAATTTCCAGCTTTTGTAAATTTATCATGTTGTGTATAAATTTTCGAGCTTAGCAAATTTGCATACATGTGTTGAAATGTGATTCAGGTCTGTTGGAAGCGTGCTTGAGTTTCAACAAAATGAGCCCCAAAATCAGTGAAAAATTGTGACGCAGATGAATAATAAAGTAGCTGCCATTTCCAAAATGATGGAATTACCTGGTGATAAATAACGTCGAACGCGTCTTGGAGAGTAAATTTTGACTTTGCATAAACAAGAGTTGTGCGATTGTGATCTTTGTTTTGACTTCGCTCATTTCATTGTCAAACTTTAAAACACTTGACAGAAAAAGAAACTTACAAAAACCCGGTATCTTGTCATCATTTGACACATATGCTTCACTGTTTGGCGAGTAAACATGCCGCGGTAACTTAATCACGGCGCCCGCTGAATTCCGGCCATGTCACTTTCGATTTGCCGATTTATTTGAACGTAGCAAAAATCTCCCAAAATGTTTGTCGCTGATCGTAACTTTTTATATTCTATATTCACGGTTCAAAATTAATGTTGTTTTCATGTCGTAAATATGTTATTCTCGATCGACCGTCCTGGAGACTTCCTTCTGCTCTTTCTAAAAACTGTGTATCAATAGTTATTTACTTTTGCATCAATATTTGTTTTTGCATAAAGCAAGCTAACAAGATCTGTACCTTGCTGAGTTCGCATTTGTTAGCGTTAATAGTATTTTCGGTCCGATGCTTCTGTTTTATGAGGGGTATATTGTTTTTGTCTCCCATCCAAACACTAACCCCGCCGAACAGGGATTGACTTCAGTGAACTTCGGCATTACAAAGCTGTCAGATGCTCAGCGGGCACGCTTAAACTTGTGGTGAAAAGAAGTTTATCAACATGTCAGCCCAGAAGCTGAATGTTTCTCACTTCCCATTTATTTTCTTCAATCTTTCTGGGTTCAGTACTTTGCTAGTAACCACATGTCTTCTCAGACTATTTACCCAAGACTTCTACCATGGCACTACAATGATAGACAATACCAAAACAATATCGTGCACTGTTAGAGCTACATATTACGCAAGGACAGATCTGTTTCGTCGTACGAACGTGTGAGGACCTGTGAGCCAAAGGGCCTCTTCTGGTATGACTTGAAAAAAATTGTTTGGAACGGTGCACGTACCACAGGCAACCCAGTGTACCCTCACGGAGGGTCTAGTTCCATATAAAATGTCAACTGAGCTGTGTGTTGTCTTCCAGGAGATTCAAGTTGTCCTTGCGTAATATTTAGCTCTAACAGTGCACGATATTGATTTGGTATTGTCTATCATTGTAGTGTCATGATAGAAGTCTTGGGTAAATAGCCTGAGAAGACATGTGGTTACTAGCAAAGTACTGAACCCAGAAAGATTGAAGAAAATAAATGGGAAGTGAGAAACATTGGCTTCTGGGCTGACATGTTGATAATTTTCAAGCTCCCTCACATCTTCTTTCACCTCAAGTTTAAGCGTGCCCTCTGAGCATCTGACAGCTTTGTAATACTAAAGTTTACTAGAGTTAACCCTGTCCGGCGGGGTTAGGAACTGGATGGGTGACCTCAAACATATACCCCTTCGTAAAACAGGAGCATTGGACCGAAAATACTATTAACGCTAACCAATGCGAACTCAGCAAGGTACAGATTTTGTTAGCTTGCTTTATGCAAAAACAAATATTGATGCAAAAGTAAATTGAGACACAGTTTTTAGAAAGAGCAGAAGGAAGTTTCCTGGACCGTCGTTCGAGAATAACATATTTACGACATGAAAACAACATTAACTTTGAACCGTGAATATAGAATATAAAAAGATCAGCGACAAACATTTTGGGGAGATTTTTGCTACGTTCAATTTTGTTATTGTACTTTTGGTTGCACAAATTAATCGCAAAATCGAAAGTGACATGGCCGGAATTCAGCGGGCGCCGTGATTAATTTTGTGTCAAATGATGGCAAGGTACCGGGTTTTCGTAAGTTTCTTTTTCTGTCAAGTGTTATAGAGTTTGACAATAAATGAGCAAAGCCAAAAACAAAGATCACAATCGCCCAAACTCTTGAGGTTGACCCCGGGGTTGACCATTGTTTCTGCTGAGTCAAAAATTTACTCTCCAAGACAAGGTTATGTATCACCAAGTAATTCCATCATTTTGGAAATAGCAGCTACTTTATTGTTCATCGGCGTCACAATTTAGTTATGTCCAATATACACAAACGGATACGATTCGTCAATTCCAATAGTCCATTGGTACCAATGGTAGGATTGGTACCAATAGAAAAGAATGTCATTCCAATGGTTCTGTTGGTGAATATGCATTTCATTAAGGGGACTTTCACTATTTTCCCAATTATGATGGTCCATTGGTACCAATCGTACCAATAGAAAATGATGTCATTCCAATGGTTCTACTAGATAAATTATTTTCTCATGTGGTCTGGCTAGGTACAAGGCAATTCTGATGGTCCATTGGTACCAATAGAAAATGATGTCATTCTAATGGTTTTACTGGTGAAATTATTTTCTCATGTGATCTAGCTGGGTACAGGGTAATTCCAATGGTCCATTGGTACAAATGGTACGATTGATACTAATAGAAAATTATGTCATACCAATGGTTCTATTGGTGAAAAAAAAGTTCGCTTTCACACCAAGTAAAGGCACGCAATAATTATAATGATTATTCCTCGTTCTACAAGCCAACCACAAAAAACAAGTTCGCTTTTACACCAAGTAAAAGCACGCAATAATAATAATAATTATTATAACGAGATGCTTCCGTGAAGCATACACTGGGTTGCCTGTGGTGCGTGTTACAGAAAATCAGAAGGCACTGAAGAATAACAAATAAAGGAGAAGCGAGAAACATTGTCTTCTGGGCTGACATGTTGATAATTTTCAAGTTCCCTCACAACTTCTTTTCACCACAAGTTTAAGCGTGCCCTCTGAACATCTGACAGCTTTGTAATACCAAAGTTCACTGAAGTTAATCCCTGTTGGGCAGGGTTAGTGTTTGGATGGGAGACCAAAACAATATACCCCTCATCAAACGGAAACATCGGACCGAAAATACTGTTAACGCTAACAAATGCGAACTCAGCAAGGTACAGATTTTGTTAGCTTGCTTTATGCAAAACAAGAACATCATTCTAAATGCTTATTTACGCAAAAAGTAGGTTCTGGAGGTAATTTTGAGAGAGGAAATCAAGGTTACGCGGCAGACGGCAAATACAAACTCACGATTTATAAATTAACTTAACACACCAGAAAGACGCTAACCTCATTTTGACAAGATAATGCTTTACTATTGCCATAAAAACTATCCAGTTACGTTCGCATATCATAAAACATGATGAATTCATAAAGGCCACCTTTTCCAGCGAACAACTTTTGAAACAAACAACATATTTGCTATTAGATGCAAAAACCCCTTCCTATTTCATTACGTGCGTGAAGAGAAGAAACTCAATCGTTTCAAATATGCGCAATATTGCAACAAACTAAATTTCAGGATCAAACCGTTTACATGAAGAACCTTTTCCTTGAATAATGAGGCACAAAATAGATGACAAGCTTTCTTTCAAATAATCCTTGGCTGTCACATTTCCAATTATTTTTTTTTTACCTGAAGATTGTGCAGAGTTGATCACAGATCCATGTAAGGTGTTCGATTCGTTCTCTGTCTTTGTTGAACCCATAAGTTACCAGAGAATTTTCCATTTGATTTCAGTGTTCTACATAACAGCACAGTTGGTAAATATTATTTTAAGAAATACAGCTCACTTTGATTTCGACTCGATGGGCGATAGATTGTTGTCGAGGTCCATTAGATGTATCAAATTCAAGCTATTTCCAGCTTTTGAAAGAACCCAAAACTTGCAAAAACTGGAAAACAATTTCTGGAATAAAAGCTGGAATTTGACTCTGAAAATGTGAATTCTACATGCATGTAAATCGTTCCTCATTTTGAAGACAACAAGGCATCAAATCAAATGTTATTCGCTTCAAGTTAACGCTTACCTTTTTACTTGAGTTGTTGTAAGCATTTCCTTGCCTGGATCAGTATTTAAAGAGTAAAACTAACAAAAAAACCGTCACCACAAAAGAGTGATCGTAGATGAAACGTTTGAATACAACCGCGCAAAACCTGTAAGAGCTGGACTGGTTACTGCTGACTGCTGACCAAAACGAAAAGGACTCACTAGTTCCCAGTCCGGTCTCTCACGTGTTATCCAAGATGGCGGAGGATGACAATCTTTCTACGGAGCAAGATTCGAAAGATACTGGAGTTTATTGAAAGGATTAAGTGCTGACTTGGAGTGTGTAATTTTCGAGAGTAATGCATCATGTTCCTTTTGGAATAAGGCCGATTATGAGACTCAGAGAGCATCAAACAAGGTAATCCGTTGATTGGTGTTTCTCACAATCTATTGAATACATCGGAATAAATTTTTTCATTTCTCCGTGTACAGAGTGCTTTTATGTTCAAAGTTTGGAGCCTTTAAAGGACATTCCGTAAGCTAAGTAAATGTATTAACTCGAAAGATATCACATTCACATTCATAAGCTATTTCAGAGATCTATGTGACCTTTAAATAGTATTGCAATAGTAATGGCATACCTTTACACCGACTGAACTATGTAATGTAGCAAGTTACATAGCTATTACATAGCAATTAAGGAGCAGTAAATAGCCTTTATATAGCTCAACATAGTTATATGATCAACTTTACATAGCGTTTACATAATGTCTGGTTCTACAAGGGAATTTTCTTACTTAAATTTTATACATAATAAGAAACTGCATGCTAAACATTTCTTTAAGTTTTTATCTGAAAAGAGTTGAATTTATAGAATAGAAACTGTAATAAACTAAAAATTTGTTTCATTTGAGAAATGTGAAAATTGTTAACAAGCTGTAGACTATTGCTAGTTTATTTCCAGTTTCCTGCAAGAAGTGAAGACTGGAAGAAACTGTCATTTCCTGGCAGCACCTGATAAATGTATCAAATTCAAGCTATTTCCAGCTTTTGAAAGAACCCAAAACTTGCAAAAACTGGAAAACAATTTCTGGAATAAAAGCTGGAATTTGACTCTGGAATAAAGCTGTCACATTTTAGAAATTTCTAGAAATTTCCAGAACTTAACAGAAAGCTTGAAATTCATTTTGCAAGGGGTCAGTGCCAAATTTGTGCGAAATTTGACCGTCAAAAAGCATCTTGGTACATGGCTTTCTCAAACGAGACTATAATCACCGGAATAAGCAATGTTTCCGCTGCAATTAAATTCAATAAATTTTTTTTGGGTAAATGAAACGGAGGTTTTTTGAGGCTCAATTTCAACATGCTGTTTGTCAACAAAAGTCGACCTTTGACCACCAAAGCAGAGGCAAGGTATACTGAAATCACACACGCTAATCTCGATTTATTCACTAAACAATTCGAGACTCTAGGTTTACTGACACAATACAACGTGAATTGACTGGAACTACTGTAGGTCAAGGGGAACATGTCATTGAAATGTAACTGTCTTGGTTTAAGAGTGACATATCCGATAATTAAAATAACTGACCTAAAAATTTGCATACTAGCAAGATTCATTCCATTCCATATTTTTGCGCAAACAAGTTTCCTTAATTCACTTTGTGAACATACCTGCAAAACAAACAAAGAAAGGTATCCCCCTTTATGTAAGCATACGCTTCTTGGATTTTCCTCGAAGCCCTCAACCAACCATTGAACCAGTCCAACGCTTCATGACTTTCGTGAGTTGTGCCGTAATTGTGTCGTCAGAGCTGTCACGCAAGAGATAAGGACAAGCACACAGACCATTATGACTGCATGCGGTTCTATTCTGAGTTTGTTGGGGGAATTTGTGGCCCAAGTTCTGACAATCCAGCAAATGGTCAATGCGTAATAATAGCAAAATGTGATAAGGACATTAAGGCACACATGAGAAGTTATAAAGTGTTGGATTCTTCTCTGGATACAGAGGCTGGGCTTTTGCTCACACGTGCGGGTGAGCTTTAAATTAAATCACTTAAATTAAGATATTGAGCAGAAAATCTCTTTGCGAAATCTACCTATTACAGACTTAATGTCAAAACCCGGCAATAAGAAATGGACCCTAAAAACACTGCTGCCACAGTGCTGCCGCAGTCCTGTTGTTGGATATACCTCGTTCATTAATCCATGAGCACTGCGGCACTGGGCACAAGCCACTCTACTCAGCTCAATTTAACCATAAGTCGACTAAGGCACTGCAGCACCAGCCATTCTACTGAATTCACTCTATCTGACGCAAACTGCGCAAAAACCACTTTCGTTCAGTTCGGCACTGCGGCTAGCGTCGTGAACGTAAATGCTCCTTTGTGGACGGGTATTCAGCAATCGCTCCAATTGCGAAAATCGAGTAAGCAAGATATGTAAGACCATGTAATCATGTATCGTTGTACGAGACTGCGAGCACTCACTCTTCCAGTTGTCCCTGAAGCGAGTACATTGATCAGTGCAGCCAGATTGTATCACTGCCCGTGAAACTAACGGTTATTATTTTCTTATTAATTGCTTTTAAAAGGTGTTTTTGATATAGATGATTTGGGTACGACGATATGCCCACGGCATTATGATCGATTTGGAGTCCGATGGAGATGTAATAAGAAAAATTGCGCCTGCCCACATGAATGGGCATCACACATAGCAGTGAAAGGGGAGCGCGGATTAACCTTTGCTCAGTTTTAAAAACTTGACTTGCGCTTGACTTGCTGTTCTAGTGAAATTTCAACTATTTATAACCGAAGTTGTAGCACAGTGGCGAAGTTACCATGAAAACAAGATAGCCACTGAAAAACACGCTATATTTTATCTTTAAACGCGAATATCTCAAAAATGAACTCGGTGACTCCCATTTTTTTATTGCTGGAGAGTAATTGGCACGCTAAGACAAAACTCATTGCAAAGTTTAAAAAAATTCTTTGCAGCAGATTCATAGCCACCTTCACAATTGGGAATTTTAATGTGGTTCTGAATCTGCTCCAGACTTTTTTTTAACTTCGCAAAGAGTTTCATCTTAGCCTGCTAATCGCTTTTCAGCAATAAAAAATGGGGGACTCATTTAGTTCCTTTTTGAGATACTAAGTGCTTTAACACAAAATATAGGGCGTTTTTAGATGGTTCTTCTGTTGTCATGGTAATTTATTACGTCACAGTAACATGTGCATCTTGTTTAACGATTATCAGCAGCGTTTCATGTGGTACCATAACATTGCCGTTAAGTGAAACAGCGTTATAGAGTTAGTCCGTCTAATGAGACATTCCCTCAAAAATGGTTGAAGCTGGTTTGAGCCACCTTGACACGCACGCACTAGTTTCTGGATAGTTTATACATCAGTGTTTTCGACACATACAACGGAATTAGCATGCTTGTGGTCAATATAATTCTCTAAAACCTGCAGACCACCACACCGTGTATGTCTTGTAGGTTGGAAAGGATTTCTTGTTCGTTAAAGTTCAGAGAGAGAGCGAAATTTATTCATAATCTAGGTGCAAGTTTCATTCAGAAAATGTGATTAAAATATTTTTTCAAGAAAAACAAAAAAATTGCGCAAGGTGGCTGTACGGCTGTGAGGGTGCATATATTTCTTATTTTACTTATTATTTTTATTACTATGATATTTATGTAATAATATTATATAAATTATACATAATACTAGTATAATGATAATACTATATAACGCCCGCTCTCATTGGTTTAAACAGTGTGCTTTATGACAGTGCAAAGCACGGAACAAACGAAAGCTCACGCCATCATCCTCAGAAATGGCAGATAAATTTCCGAATTTTTCCTTGGGTATTATTGAACAGTTTGTTTTCCAGTTGTCATATCGGAAACATGCAGGTTTTCATGGGCAACAATTCGGCCGGTTTTCACTGAACATAATTATTTAGATCCTCTTTTTTGCTGTTTTTTACGGACTGAAACATAGAGGCACTTGTTTTTCCTGAATAAGTCCGACCGGGTGACTGAATCAGTTGGAAGGCTCTCTGGGTATAAATCGGCGTCTCAGTTACCGTGACTAACTGTACGAAATCAGTCAACTGATTCACTTTAGTAGGGAACGAGAGCAACAAGGTGAAAAAGAAATTTCTGTTAATAAGGTTTATAGAACAATGCTCTCAGCAAATAGGACAAGCCGGCAATGGACACCTTTTCATTTCTCTGCTCTCGAGTTAGAAGATCCAACTGAATCAGCCGGTTACCATTAATTTACAACTGAATCAGTTATTGACATGAATAGCGCCGGATAATAGCGGAAGACCATCCCTACGATTTTCCTCGCACTCGCAGTAACTTTTGCTGTTCTCCGGGTCAACTGAATAAGTCGGGTTGTGTGACTGAATCAGTTGGAAGGCTCTCTGGGCAATCAAGCTTTTCGCGTACGAAATCAGTCAACTAAACAAGTCCACGAGACTTGACGCAGTTATCAGTGAGACAACTTTTTAGTATATGGACCTATATGCAAAGAGATATAAATGCATCACTGTTCATATGCTTCTGGAACTAAGGCGGCCAACATCAGTGAATAAGCAAAGGAAAACTATACGTCACGCCAATTTAAACGACACCAACACCAGCGCAAATGTTACGGGCACGTGTCTACAATGTAATTCAATTCACAATCACAATAATTGAATTTACCAGAGAATGATTCAAAGCTGTTTTTTCTCCTTGTTCTTTTATTTTTCCTTTCTAGTTCCCCGCTGAAGCTAGGCTTCCAAGGCAAATAATTATTTACAGAATGTAAAAAAAATTTGACTTCGACTTGGCAACAGCTATGGATTGAATTGTCGATATATGATCTCTAATTAGATTTATTTAAGTGCTAAGACGCGGCAAGAAAAGCAGTCGATGTTTCTTATTACAAAGGTTCTAAGGAGCGTGCAATTCATCGCAAGAGCTCGTACATTAAGGGCTTAATAAGTGTTTGTTTGATTGGGATCAAATCCAGATCTGCCTGCAAATGCCAACATTCATCCACAACGGGCGAAGTAAGTACATGTAATTGCTGTTTTTTCTTTAATTATCAGTGCGCGTGTGTAAAAATTATAAGTAATGCAGCTTTCTCAAAAAATAGCATGCCTTGACTGCGATTTGGCTGGTAAGGAACAAGTCCGTATTGCAAGTCATTTTTGCTCCCATAAATTAAACAGTGATTATATGAAAATTGTCTGCCTGAAGGTCACAAATAGTTTCAATATTGACGGTGAGTCAAAGATTGCTTTATGTTCATAAAGAAATTAAAGAATAAATGATGTGTAAAAAAGTTGGCACGAACACAGGGCTCTCCCTAGTTTTCAGCACAACTGGTTGGGGCCTTTTCAAACCGGTAAAGCATTTGGTTAATGTTGGACGTTCTGCAACGGATAAGCGACTTCTGAGCGTTTGCAGGCGGTAATAAGTGCTCTTACAAGAGGTAGATTTTACCGGTTACCACCTAATAAGGAGAACCCTGGAACGTGGTTGCTTTTCATTGGCTCGGACAAACCTGCTTCAGTTGTGGTTTGATTTAAGCCAGACATCTTGTCATCACAAGAATTACGATTGGCGGAGAGGGTATGAAACAGTCAACTGCTTCAGTACTGATAAGCCACCACTTGATATTTGATTCCTACTGGTTAAAACTGTACTGAATCAAACATTCCAGTTTGTAATTTTACATTCCAGTTTGGATTTAGCCGGTGTTAAGGGTTAATCCGTGCTCCCCTTTCACTGCCATGTGTGATGCCCATTCATGTGGGCAGGCACAATTTTTGTTATTACCTCTCCAAATCGGATCAAGATGCAGTGGGCAAATCGCTGTACCCAAATCTTAAACCTGATTCGATAGGCAATGGGAAGCCAATGAAGTTCGTAGAGAGCTAGTATAGTAAATGGTTAGAACCCAAATGAAAACGAACAGCATACTTAAGACTCCATTGGTAGTATGGTGTCCAAGTGGCTACCCACATGTACGCATTGCGTACCTACTTTTTTAAACAACGCCGAGAAATACGAAAACACAATAGTTTCAATGTCCTGACTACAGGATGCTAAACTGGCACAGCAAGATTAATTGAGCAGTGAGAGGGAATAACTGTCTTAAGCCAATTTTCGAAATGCCTTTCTTCATCAGGGTTTCCCAATGAATGATTTTGGCATATGGAGAAAAAGAGGGAAAGGCATAATTTGAATAACCGGATTATGCATCTCTAGTATAAAAACGGCCAATTCTGTCCTGACGAGCAGCCTTTCTCAATGGAAACGTGTGAGCAGTTCAATTAGCTCATTCAAAGTCCCTGGATCAAAATACATGGAATAACCAGGTATCCAGACAAAAAAAATTGTGACGAAAAAAAAAGCAATTCCGACATTGGGTAGATTTAGACATGAAATAAAAATTATGAGTTTGATGTCAATTTCAGAAAATTGAATAATACACTCTTAGTGGCATCCCCTCCTGTTAGGAGCTTTTAATTAGCTTTAGATAAGAAAGATGAAATGGGATGCCATCGCTTTTCTATAGGCTGTTTTTCCCTCATTTACATAATAGAATTTTTATTTTTAATGTTCGGTGATTATTATTGTATAAAACGCTCTTAGTCTGTTAAATGCCCAAGTATTTATTCTGTAACAACTGTCTCCATTAGCCGAAATCATTCCTTGGGAAACCCTGATGAAGAAAGGCATATTTCTTTCGAAATACTAGCTTAAGATAGTAATTCCTTCACTGTTCAATTAATCTTGCTGTGCCGGTTTAGCATCCTGTACTCAGAGCATTGAACCTATTGTCTTCTCGTTCATTTATCTTCTAGGTGCACCCCAGATTTCTGAGAAAAACTTCCTGGTTTTGATTATCAGCAATGGTGGATAAAAAGTTGGACCTTTTGGAGCGTCATATGCAAGAGCTTAGCGTTGCAAGAAAGGAGGGAGACAGACAAGGCAAGGGTTTGGCTTATTTCAATCTTGGTAGATACTATCAGGGCACAGCTGACTTTAATCAGGCCATATCAAATTACACAGAAGCATTAGCCATTTTTAAGGAAGTGGGTCTCAGGGCCGGAGAAGGAAAAGCTTATTGCAATCTCAGCAACGCTTATCAAAGTCTTGGTGATTTCAAGCAAGCCATAGAGTACCACCATCAACATCTTAGTATTGCAAAAGAGGTAGGGGACAGGGCCGGAGAAGGAAGAGCTTATGGCAATCTCGGCAACGCTTATCAAAGTCTTGGTAATTTCAAGCAAGCCATAGAGTACCACCATAAAGATCTTAGTATTGCAAAAGAGGTAGGGGACAGGGCCGGAGAAGGAAGAGCCTATGGCAATCTCGGCAATGCTTATTACAGTCTTGGTAATTTCAAGCAAGCCATAGAGTACCACCATCAACATCTTAGTATTGCAAAAGAGGTAGGGGACAGGGCCGGAGAAGGAGCAGCCTATGGCAATCTCGGCAACGCTTATCAAAGTCTTGGTAATTTCAAGCAAGCCATAGAGTACCACCATCAACATCTTAGTATTGCAAAAGAGGTAGGGGACAGGGCCGGAGAAGGAAGAGCTTATGGCAATCTCGGCAACGCTTATCAAAGTCTTGGTAATTTCAAGCAAGCCATAGAGTACCACCATAAAGATCTTAGTATTGCAAAAGAGGTAGGGGACAGGGCCGGAGAAGGAGCAACCTATGGCAATCTCGGCAATGCTTATTACAGTCTTGGTAATTACAAGCAAGCCATAGACTACTACCATCAAGGTCTTAAAATTGCAAAAGAGGTAGGAGACAGGGCCGGAGAAGGAAGAGCTTATTGCAATCTCAGCAACGCTTATCAAAGTCTTGGTAATTTCAAGCAAGCCATAGAGTACCACCATCAACATCTTAGTATTGCAAAAGAGGTAGGGGACAGGGCCGGAGAAGGAAGAGCTTATGGCAATCTCGGCAATGCTTATGACAGTCTTGGTAATTTCAAGCAAGCCATAGAGTACCACCATCAAGATCTTAGTATTGCAAAAGAGGTAGGGGACAGGGCCGGAGAAGGAGGAGCTTATTGCAATCTCGGCAACGCTTATCAAAGTCTTGGTGATTTCAAGCAAGCCATAGAGTACCACCATCAACATCTTAGTATTGCAAAAGAGGTAGGAGAGAGGGCCGGAGAAGGAAGAGCTTATGGCAATCTCGGCAACGCTTATGACAGTCTTGGTAATTTCAAGCAAGCCATAGAGTACCACCATAAAGATCTTAGTATTGCAAAAGAGGTAGGGGACAGGGCCGGAGAAGGAGCAGCCTATGGCAATCTCGGCAATGCTTATTACAGTCTTGGTAATTTCAAGCAAGCCATAGAGTACCACCATCAACATCTTAGTATTGCAAAAGAGGTAGGGGACAGGGCCGGAGAAGGAGCAGCCTATGGCAATCTCGGCAACGCTTATCAAAGTCTTGGTAATTTCAAGCAAGCCATAGAGTACCACCATCAACATCTTAGTATTGCAAAAGAGGTAGGGGACAGGGCCGGAGAAGGAAGAGCTTATGGCAATCTCGGCAACGCTTATCAAAGTCTTGGTAATTTCAAGCAAGCCATAGAGTACCACCATAAAGATCTTAGTATTGCAAAAGAGGTAGGGGACAGGGCCGGAGAAGGAGCAACCTATGGCAATCTCGGCAATGCTTATTACAGTCTTGGTAATTACAAGCAAGCCATAGACTACTACCATCAAGGTCTTAAAATTGCAAAAGAGGTAGGAGACAGGGCCGGAGAAGGAAGAGCTTATTGCAATCTCAGCAACGCTTATCAAAGTCTTGGTAATTTCAAGCAAGCCATAGAGTACCACCATCAAGATCTTAGTATTGCAAAAGAGGTAGGGGACAGGGCCGGAGAAGGAAGAGCTTATTGCAATCTCGGCAACGCTTATAAAAGTCTTGGTAATTTCAAGCAAGCCATAGAGTACCACCATCAAGATCTTAGTATTGCAAAAGAGGTAGGCGACAGGGCCGAAGAAGGAAGAGCTTATGGCAATCTCGGCAACGCTTATGACAGTCTTGGTAATTTCAAGCAAGCCATAGAGTACCACCATCAAGATCTTAGTATTGCAAAAGAGGTAGGGGACAGAGCCGGAGAAGGAAGAGCTTATGGCAATCTCGGCAACGCTTATCGAAGTCTTGGTAATTTCAAGCAAGCCATAGAGTACCACCATCAAGATCTTAGTATTGCAAAAGAGGTAGGGGACAGGGCCGAAGAAGGAAGAGCTTATGGCAATCTTGGCAACGCTTATGAAAGTCTTGGTAATTTCAAGCAAGCCATAGAGTACCACCATCAACATCTTAGTATTGCAAAAGAGGTAGGGGCTAGGGCCAGAGAAGGAGGAGCTTATGGCAATCTCGGCATCGCTTATGACAGTCTTGGTAATTTCAAGCAAGCCATAGAGTACCACCATCAAGATCTCAGTATTGCAAAAGAGGTAGGGGACAGGGCCGGAGAAGGAAGAGCCTATTGCAATCTCGGCATCGCTTATGGAAGTCTTGGTAATCTCAAGCAAGCCATAGAGTACCACCATCAACATCTTAGTATTTGCCAGGAAACTGAGGACCCAATAGGGCTGGCAATCGCATGTTATCATATTGGTCATGTTCATGACTTTTTTGCCTCCTTTAGCAAAGCTCTTAATTACTATCGTCTAAGCGTTTATTATTTTGATGAAGTTAGGCGTCTTCTTCAGTCAGGGGATGCATGGAAAATAAGCTTTCGTGACACAAAGGGGTTTGCATACACCGCTCTGTGGACAGCACTCTTGAAGAATGGAGAGGTTGATGAAGCTTTGTATGCTGCTGAGCAAGGACGAGCACAGGCTTTGGCAGACATTTTAAAGATGCAATACAGCATTGATGAGAAACCTATGATGAAGGTAACTATCTCTTTGGTTATGAAAGATCTGCCTTCACAAACTGTTTTCACAGCACTTGAAGGGAACACGATCAGCTTCTGGTTGCTAAGAGATGATATCAGGATAAATTTTAGACAAAAGAAAATCGAAAATGGAACTGCCAAGTCTCTGGTGAAAAGTACGTTAGAACAGGTCAATGCAGGGGCTGTTTTGCGATGCGAGAATCGTTCTCTTGAAAGACAAGGTAGCGACTTCTCGAGCAGTAGGGATGGTGTTGAAGAAACCTTTCAGTCTTTGAGCTTCTCTGTGCACTCTTTGCAGCCCTTGTATGATGTCTTAATCAGTCCTATAGCAGACTTGATCCAGGGCGATGACTTAGTGTTTGTTCCTGATGGACACTTTTGCCTGGCTCCTTTTTCTGCAATGAGTGACTCTGTCAGGATCCGTGTGATTCCCTCGCTGACTGCTTTAAAATTGATCACTATGGCACCTGACAACTTCCAAAGTAAGAATGAAGCGCTGCTTGTAGGTGATCCGTGCTTGAGCGAAGTCACTTACGGCACTGGTGAACCCATGTATGGACAGCTGCCTTGTGCAAAAAAAGAGGTGGATATAATTGGAGAACTTCTGCAGACCGTGCCTCTTACAGGAAAAAATGCAACCAAAGCTGAGGTGCTGAAAAGAATGAAGTCAGTTGCCTTAATCCACATTGCTGCACATGGGGATGACGGATCTGGAGAAATTGCTTTGGCCCCAAATCCCAAACGCACATCCAAGATCCCCGAAGAGGAAGATTACATGTTATCGTTGGGCGATGTTCAAGCAGTTCGCCTTCAGGCAAAACTGGTTGTGCTTAGTTGCTGTCATAGTGGCCAGGGAGAGGTAAAATCTGAGGGTATTGTGGGAATAGCCAGGGCTTTCCTGTGTGCTGGTGCCCGGTCTGTTCTGGTGTCACTCTGGGCAATCGACGATGAAGCGACCTGGATGTTCATGGAGAGTTTCTACCAACACTTGGCAGATAGAAAAAGGGCAAGTACAGCTCTTCACCATGCCATGAAATCTCTTCAGGGGACAAAGAATTATTCGGCCATAAAATACTGGGCACCATTTGTGCTAATTGGCGATGATGTCACCTTCGAATTTGGGAAGCTCAAACACGTAAAGAATGGTAAGTGCTATTTAAATATAACTTTAATGACTGAATCACTGTACTTTGTACATGTTTTCAATCAGGAATTTGTCGAAAGGAGCAGGTACGTTCTTCACAGAGAAATGGCTTTATAAACGGTTGCCAGAGTGGATATTTTTACTCGAACTGCTTTGGCTAATACCTAAATTAAATATTGTCTGCATTCACCGAGTCAGCTACTTCAGCATCCTGCAGATAGCTAGCTGTTTGAGCCCGTGTTATGATGGAGTGACTGTGAAACTGATCGGTGATTGTCGATTGCTTATGTCAAGTGAACTGAGTTATTGAGGTCTTCAAGTGTACATGTCAAAGTAACAGCGAATAGGAATTGTTGCTATTAACTCTAGCACAAACAGTTAAATGAATGAATTAAGACAATTGTTATATTATTTACTTGTCAATCAGAACGAAATTCATTTTTGCCATTTAACCCACTACTTGTTTCTTTCTTCCTTGTTTTGTTTTTTCAGAAACGATGTCCAAAACGTGAGAAAAACTTACTTGGACTGTGATACGTCGATATGTTATTTTCCTTTCCTCGATTATATGAGTTATTGAAAACAATTCAAACATTGATACCTCAGTAGCAGTCAGACACAAGATATCATGCCTATTATAGTTAAAGTACCATGAGATTTCAGTAGTATTAAGATACTGTCCAAGTCCTTACATTTGTGCCTTGTTTTGTAAGCATCTCTTCCAGGATTAGTTAATCACTTGATAGAAATCAGGGGTTTGTTTCCATAACTGAGGATCTAGCCGTCTTGTTATTTTGGCCCTTGAAAATAACTCCAAGCTTTTGCGGTATGTTTGTCAGGCGACATGTATACTCTTTAAGCTTGCTATATCAACTTTCCATTTACAATATCATTAAGTGACAGTCTCGGAGAATGTGTATTTTCTGTGTTTCTGTAAGGTTGGCCAAAGCTAAATAAGCAAATTAATTGTTTCGGGAGGCAAATGTCTAAATGTTTGGAAATTACAAAAATTTTAATGTAGCGTTCACATTTAAATGAGACGGAAATTCCTGGAACAAAACGTTTTATTCCTAAAGGGTTTGAATCGGGCACAACATTGAGTTAGCCAATTTGTTTATTGTTTATTTTCCCGCAAAACGTGGTTCAAAACCAGACACTTTTCTGACGCTGATGACGACTAGGACAATTTGGGTAAATCTAGCTCTTGGGTGATGGACTCTTGCTAGGGCCTGGAACCAAACAAAGGGAAAGTTCTTTACTTTAAAGTTGTACATGTTGATTTTGTGATATTTTGTCACAGAGGGACTGGACCAATGCAAAACAATTCAATAAAATGGGCGATTTCTTAAAACTTCTAGAAGGTAAAAAGGTGTGTGGGGTAAAAGTTGCCTGATCTCTTAATTAATTGTGTGCATTTGAAACCCCTGGGGAGGTGGGACTTTGCCCATGCATATGCTTGCGGAAATTTTTTGAATTTTAAAAATGGTATGACTACCGAGTCACGTCATTTCATACCACTTCGCACCATTGCAAACGTTGGTCAGTAACTCTTGAGTTGACAAAGGTATTAAAAGGGAAGCATTCCATCCTTTCTCCATGTTAAAACTGAGGGCAAAATGGGCACCCACCTCCTAAACCGAGCACCCCAAATTGAGAGTAAGGTCTAAGGTCTACTTCTCCGCTACCATGGTCACGTCGACCACGGCTGAACATGCAAACAGATTCAATCCGAGCTAAAGTCTTTGTCTAGCTCTCCTCCACTTATGCAAATTTGGAGTATTTTGTACCTGTTATGAACGGTCATCACTTCTTTCCATCCCTCAAACTGACATTTCCCTTTTTATTCAACTTATACGACGTACAGTCTACTTTAGACTTCAAATTTACTTCAACGAAACAAAGATTTTAAAAAAGCTGAGAAGATTCAAAATAGGCGAGGCAAAGAGTTGAACCCGGATCGATGGCTTCACCTTGCAGTTTCCGATATCCTCTAGACCAACGAGACAAGCTCCTGGAAAGTCGAAATTTTTAGAGTATTGACATAATAGTACTTAGCAAAACAATTGAAA
>NC_090871.1:53466012-53473512 GCF_036669935.1 Montipora foliosa | reverse complement strand
TTTTCTTTTGCTTTCACTTGGCTGACGAGCACGGGAAAAGAGACCTCTTCCATGTGTCCAAACTCACTGTGTTGAGCATGCGCAGCGGTTACTTAGCGACCGAATCCTCTCGTGATACTTCATGTTGTGCGGGCTCACTTAACAACAAGGAAATTACGTACTGTAAAGGAGTGGGCAGGACACAGCGGGCTCAAGTCACAGTCAGCAAACATATCATGGGGCATGCGGTTTGGAGAGTGCCGTGCAAGGTTGTGGACGGAGGTTGGATCGAAGTGAGTTTCGACTCATGGCAGAAGTCTCTTTTCCCGTACTCGTCAGCCCAGCGAACGGAAAAAGAAAAGGGTACTCTGCTAGCAGGGAAATATAGAACAACGCACAATCGACGCACCTGACTTATCTCAGACATTAAAGCCGTCTGAGATAAAATACATGACATATTAAACTGGGACGCACTGACACCACTGATTGGTTTTTTAGAGTACAACGTATTTAAACTCTAGCCGTCCAACAGAAGTGGACAAAAAGTCCTATAAATGAATTGGTACGAAAAGGTTTGGAGTAAAGGTAAAGAATGAACGATTTACTGTTAAACGTTCACGTTGTTATTTGACGTTTTTGCTTTGCAGAGCACGACAAGAAATTGTTCAAAAATGCGTGCTGCACAATTAATTTTCCCCATTTTGCCAATAATATTACATACCGCTTTTTGGCTTGTCTTTTCCGTAGCCCTATTGCACAGTATCAATACGGAAATAAACCACTTTCACAAATGTCGACCACCTTTACATTCTTTTGAATTTATGTTAATTCGACCTGCTGCCCTCATTTTGAAACAAATATTCTTTTGAAATTTGCTCGTCGCAGCGAGGCTAGAAAGACTTATTAGCATTAAAACAAAAGAATATTTGGGCGCCATTATGAAAGAGGTCTATACACCCGTACTTACTTTTCAACAAGGTATGTGGCGAGCAAGTAGGCAGGAATCTCCACCAAACCGGAAGCCGCGAAATTCAAATAAAAATCTCCCGCCAAATTTCCAGAGTTAAAACTGAGCCCGCAGTACACCATGCTGGTCATGCACCTACGGAAAAAACCCAAAGAAGCTCATTAACAAAAGACATTCAGAACATTTGGCATCGTTTTAAGAACGAAGGATATATCGTAACACGTTATCCATATACCTTAACTGGCCCGGTATTCTAGAATTTGAATAATCGATCAGTGTTTTGTGACATGAGAAACGTCACCACCAGGGGCCACAAAAAATTATATCATTGGTTAAAAGAAAAAGAATACTCGTGCTACACGTCTGCACGTGCAGCACGCTTTTTAGCACATATTCTTGCAGTACTCTTGATAACGACGACGTCAAATCAGCAATTTTAAGTTTTTGACGAGAGAAGTGAGCAGAAAATAGAGAGTCTTTCATGTTCCATTTTTGCTGTGAAACCTATTCCAAAGCACAAATGGAACATGAAAGACGCTCGTACCAAATGACTTTTAGGACACTTCGCCTAACAATGAACGACATAAACCAAACTAGGTAAAGAAATCGCGAAAGACTTAAAGCGCGTTCGATTGACCCTATTTCGGAATAAGAATACGTGGAGTGATGATTAAAACAGTATGTTTGGCGCGTTTTGAAGCAGCAAGGATAATAAAAATATCTTTAAAATAGCATTTTAGCCGATGTTCGAAAATAATATTTTGACGTGAATCTCCGTAAAAACGAAGGGAATACGGTGAATCGACCGCACCCTTAAGATAGTGCAAAGTTATATTTTGAGGTGACGTTGTTGTTGGGTAAGCGGCACACTTTTTGAGAAGTTTTTAAGGTCCTCGAAATTGTAAGCGTCACCTAAACATCAACAAAAGAAAAGTCGACCAACTGGATTTGAACTCCCGACCTCAGCGATCAATGTGCGTTATGTCAGTGGCCCGGGTGCGATTCCCAGACTTGGCGTCACACCTGGGTTAAGTTGGTTGGTTCTCTACTCTGCTCCGAGAAGTTTTTCGCTCTCCTCAAAAAAACAAACTACGATTTGATAGGTATGGATTTCATTTCTATACAATTTCGCCAATAAGCACTGACCCCAGCGCTAAATGCAGTTGATACTCAAATTTGAGGTGTTATCAAGGACGTCAGCACTTGAGGATAAATTTTCATTTTCTTCCCTAAATTAAGTGCTGTTCAGACGAGTGTCATTTTTGAAGAACTACCTCACCGTTGTCATAATAAAAAGATTGAAATAGTCACGAAGCGATTACAATAACCCGAATTTATATTTTGAGATGACGTTCTCGTTGCCGTTGCCGTTGTCGTTAGGGAGCGTAAGCAACGACAACGGCGACCTTAACGAGAACGTCATCTCAAAATATAAATTTGCGTTATTTTAATCGCTTCGTGACTATTTCAACGTTTTTAATATGACAAGGGTGTGGTAATTCCTCAAAGATGACACCAGTCGGAACGGCACTTCATTTTAGGAGAGAAAATGAAAATTTATCCTCAAGTGCTGACGTTCTTCATAAAACCAAAAACTTGGCTATTTCACGTTGTTGTTTTGCTGACGACGGCAACGAAATGGACAAAAGTGAAAAACGCACGTGCAGGGCGTGCAAAGCTATTGTTTTTACCCTCTAAATATGCAAATTTGTGACGTTCTCGTTGCCGTCGCCGTTGTCGTTGCTTAAGCTCCCTGTTGTTACGCTCCCTAGACGCTCCCTATTGTCTGTGCTTTGTAACGGCCGAGGGAGGCTGGGGAAGCCTTCGGCTCGATTTCCAACACTCACTCAAATAATCGAACGTTTTTCTAGAAGGCGAGACAAAGCATGATTTGACTTAAAAACACTGGAGCTCGACGGACAAAGAGGAGTAAGTTTGCTAGCAGTCTAACAGCGTAGTGGTAAAGCGCTTAACTTCCTACTATTCTTGACATTCACAACAGGAGCGGAGAACTCCTCTTAAGCGCGATTATTTTAATTAAGACGAGTCCAAGTTTCAGATTGTAGGAGTGATCCCTCTCAGTTCCAAGGGAAATAATTAGTTCTGTAACGAAACAGACTGCGAGTAGTCACTAATTTCGGCGATGGATTGTGAGACGGGCAAAATACACGCGCGCGCAACAATTGCGAGGAGACGCGACGTGACGCGAGGGGAGCTTGAATTTCGGCGCTCCCCTCGAGTCCCGTGTACTCGCAATTTCGCGCTTGTGCGTGTAATTCGCTTCTATAATCCATCGCCGAAATTAGAGACTAGTCACAGTCTAGTAAATAAATAAATAAACAAATAAATAAATGATATACATATATTTTAATTTTGGTTCGTTCAACCGCTGTGAATTTGTAAGTTCGGGTACAAGGGCTCCTAGTTATTTCATAGCGAACTTTGCGAGAATTATTCGAACATGATTTTGCTAACAATCAGTGTACCATATTCTCTTATTCTCTTAAAAAAATGAAAATGGTTATCTCCAACCTCGTTCCCAGGGTCTCGCCTCTCTGCTTTCTTGAAAAGAGAGACCCTGGGAACGAGGTTAGGAAATCTCTCGTCTGCATTTGCCATTCCGACGCTATTTGCTACAACGAGCAAGATTGCCCAAATAAAAGATAACTTGGAGCCTGTTGAAGTCTTAATTGACGTAAAATCAAACGTTTCCTTTATTATTTGCAGGTTGATAATTGAGACAATTGTTGTAGGGAGTATTATGGAATCTTTATCAGCTGGAGCTCATCAAGGGGTAATTCGTTGAGTCCACCCTTTCTCGAGTAAAGTTATTTTTAGGAACAGGTTTTTGGCGCGAAAAATATCATATTTGCCTTGAGGCTGAGATAGCTTTGTTTTGATTGCCTTTTACAACAGTGGGCGTGCTGAATCTCCCAAGGGAAGCGTTCTATAAATAAATCAACTCTGGAAATGGTTGATTCCTAAGCCAAATATGGTAAATAGAGGCCCCACTTGATGAGCTACTGATATTAGAGAACAGACTGCGAGTGGGAGTAGTCTCTTATTTCGGCGTGCGAGTGAGGAGTGGGAGAATTCCCCTCGCGACGCGCGTCTTACGAATTCCTCCTGCGCGTGTTTTTCTACCGAGCTCCCAACTCGCTCTCCGAAATTAGAGGCAATTCGCAGTCTAATTGGAGAACATATGAAATGATACATATTTCCAGGTTGAAATGAAGGTATATATATTGATTTTGAAGAAAATTATCATCGCCGTTAGACTACCACGACAAGCCCATGTGAGGAAACTTTATTAGGCAACATATATATACTAATGCGTTTCGTAATCTATGGCCAGCCCCGAATTTACGCATGGTTCTCCGAGGAAGTTCACTTCGGCGCCCTAAGGGAGCCTTGGCGACAATACTCACTTAAGCTTGCTTATTTCTCAATTATGAGGTAAAAGTAATTGCAAAATATTTGCAATGATAACGAAGCACGATTGTAATCAGTTTTCCCGAATTTCATGCTAAGTATTCTTAAGTTAATTGTTTCGAACGCATAATAACAGGTTCCGAAAAACAAGGAAATGAAGAAATAAATCAAAACAGTTTTTTGAGCCTGACTAGGAGGATAACAAAACAATAGCAACTTTCGCAAGTTTGTATGTACAAGGAAGGGTAACGTTTTTGCAAACGTTGGCTGTGTAGCACTTATATTTCAACAGACTTAACTATTAGAGGGTAATGTGAAGTGCTAGTTTTCTACTCATATAGACCATGCGAGCTAATCTCGTACCCAGATCTCCCACGGTCATACGGAAGGGAGATCTGGTAAAGTTCGATTTCGAGCATGCTCAGTGCCAGCGAGGCCCGAAATACGGGCTTTTCTATCACTGCGCATGTTCGTACTCTCTGTTGTGATTTTGGGTGATTTTGCGGAATAAACATGGATTTCGAGAGTATTCTTGAAGAGATTCTTTTGGGTAGAGGACAAGGAAACCTTAAACTCAAGCCGAAACAGAAAGAACAGCTACAGGCGATTGTTTTTCAACGGTCCAGATTGTTTAACTGTCGGAGCAACTGCAGAATCACTGAAACGAGAGCTTGGGCGTAATCAATAAACGAGTGCTATTTTCTTCACACGATCTCGTCCAAAGTGTAGTAAGCCAAACCGTAAACTGAAAAGCTAAAATGTTTAAGAGTGCTTAGACCTAATCACTACAACGAGCGCTATCTTCTTGACACGATCTCGTGAAAAATGTAGTTAATCTAACTGTAAAATTCACAATTGATCACTACTTAATTCGCGAGTCACGCTTTAAGAACGCGAAATACTGTTTTGAATAAATTACATATTTCAACTTGAATTTCTTGAATTTGTTAGTTTCTGCGTTCCGCGTAGCCAGCTACACAGAACTTTATTCGAGAGGCAGGGTACGTGGGGCTTTCGTCGGTACCATTTACACAAACGTCGCAAATTTTTAAAATGATTTTCCTCAACTGTAAAGCTTTTCCGGCGTCGGAAAAAAAAAAAAACTTTCCTCCGCATTTATTCAAAACAGCACATGCACTTGCGGAAACTAAACCTTCACTTTACCTTCACTGAAGTGCCCCACGAAATAAGCAAATCAGAGCGTAGATTGCATTGCCGCAACCTTTTTTTTAGTAGCCAATGAAAAAGGGTATATTGTCGAACTTTGCCAGATCTCACATTTCCAGTGACAGAGTGAGATCTGGGTACGAGATTACATGCGAGCGTTAGCCCTTCTAATGCAATTGGGCCTGTTAGATATAAGTTCAAGGTAAATTTACTTTATTCAACGTCGGTAGTTACTTCAGTTACAAAAATGGTATCAACTGAAAGCTAACGGTGCGCCCTAACGGTGCGCCCTTTACCCCCCCCCCCCCCACCACCACCCCCTCCCTCTGTCAGTGCTCCGTTTTACGGATATTTAAAGCCATAGCTACACGAATCAGAGGAAAGTCGAAACAGACGATAAAGTCACCGAGGATCGAACTGGGGACTTTTCGCTCCGAAAAACGCGCACTAGCCAACTGAGCGACGACTGCTTCTCCTCCTCCTCCTCCTACAGAAATGCGCCAGCAGACTGGACACTGTATGCGACGCTATGTGACGTCAGAGAAAAACCATGTGCTTTTGAAGAGAAGTTGTAACGCTAAAAAGGTCAAGTTTAAACTGTAGAAATACACGTGGAATACTTCAACATTGTGTGGATTTCTTGTGCAACAGAGGCCCATACGAGAACAGAGAAAAACTCTGACCAGGGTGACATTGTCATCTTAAATTCCCACGACCTGCTCCCGTCTGACCTTGTAGCTCAGTCGGTAGAGCAACGGTGATCTAACCCGAAGGTCGTGGGCTCAATTCCCACCCTGGTCAGAGTTGTTCTCTGTCATTGTATGGCCCCAATTCCATTAGTAGGGCCAATGCTCACATGGTTTATATGGGTAGAAAACAAGCACTTCACATTACCCTCTAATAGTTAAGTCTGTCAAGTTTATATGGCCAAGTTCTAATACTTTGTGGAAACTGTAAATCAAACGTTATGATACGAGGGAAATACCGGGAGAAAATCCTTTCGGAGTCGAGTGAAGAAGCAGCGAATAGGCCGAGTTCAATATATCAATATTCAGGCGTGGCTACGAGGCTTTATGGTCAAATTTCACGGTGGAGTTCTGTTTTCTTTGTCTCATAAGTCTCAAGGAGGAGTTCTAAACAAAACAATCGTGGAATTTAACCGTAAAGCCTCGTAGCTTACCAGGTGTGAATATTGACATATCGAACGTGTGCTATTAGGAATGCGGGACTCAATCCCAGGCCACCTTAGAGGAAGGCGAATGCTTTCACTGCGCCACACCTGTTCCCCCAAAGACGAAAATTGTTGTGAAAAAAATTGGGAAACCAGGAATTTAGCAAAGTGTTTATAGGATTTAAAACTCGTGAGCAAAGGCCAACCAAAAGATCTAACTTTGCATTCCGGTCTGACGGGTTTGCAGCTAATGATATACTATTTCCTGTCTTGAAGTAACTCGTGAAAGTTGTTCTGAAAGAGAACCTTTGCAATAAGCCACCATCTCTGTTGTCGTGTGACGGTTGTCGAAATCTTCTTCTCTGGACTACACTCAGAACCGGATGAAAAATATAAATTACCATCTGAGAAACAAGAAACCTGAACCCTTGTTTATCAAATTGGCTTTGAAGCACCATTGACCTTCCTGCTCTGGGTCTCACTTGGTATATTAAAATTTACTTTCCGTCGAGTGGGCGGAAGTGTCGTAAAAATTCGCAATGGATGGTTTACGATAGAAATTTGTTTGGCGTTTACGGGCAAGGCAAACGGTAGCCTTCTTCATTTCAAAAAAGGTATTCCCCTTTCTTGAGAATTTGCTGTCTCCCTCTTGTTTTTTTAGAATCTGTTAGATAAGTGTAGCGAACAGGCAAGAAAGCAGCCGAAATCAAGCGTACAAGTTCCCAGATTTTTGGTGGAACCTTAAACTTCAGCCTGCCGTTCGCTGTAAATCCTTGAAGACCCA
>NC_090871.1:53438512-53441012 GCF_036669935.1 Montipora foliosa | reverse complement strand
TTTGGAACTGGGCGTAGCCGTTGCCGACGACTAACTACTTTCCACTCAGAGTCAGAATCTGTCGACGAATGCGGTCGTTTCTTACCTTGTGCCGTATCATCGTAAACCATTGAATCGTCATCCATTTCAGTAATAACAGGTTCGGTCGGGGGTTTTCCTTCTGGTTCTGGATCCTGGACTATCGCTGAATTATCGACAGCAACTCCGGCGTCGTCAGCGACAGGGTTTAAATCATCGCCATGCTGCTCTTTCTTTTTGTCGCAGATATAGGACATGTGTCCCTTTTGTTTGCAAATCCTACATTCAATTTGCGGACATTTCTTTCTTGTATGGCCTTCTTCATGGCATTCAATACAAACGGGCTGTTGGTTATTGTGAATAACCCTACACCACTCGCCTCCAATTCTCATTGAATACGGAATAGATCTAGCTCCAAGAACCATTTTCACCCAACAATTACCATTTTCGATTCCAGCCAGGTCATGGTCTGCCTTGTACTTCAAACCGATAACATCGCCTTTGACTTCCCCAAATTGAGAAAGACAGTCCTTGACATCCACATCATCGACGAAGGAACGAAGACCCAAGATACTAACATTAGTGTAAAATCCGTGAGGAGGATGACAGCAAACATGCACATCATCCATATCGAAACCATCCTGAATTTTTTTCCTTGTTCTTGTTCATGTGGTAAGCAGAGTTAGTACAGAACGCATGCGCATTCGTAAAATACGTATTAACCCTTTGGCTACTAGAGATTTGGCCGAAAAACACGTTTTGAAGCTAGTTGAGGGGTTTTTTGGTCAGTGTCGTGCTGTTTAAGAGCTAAACCTACCC
Source organism: Montipora foliosa (assembly GCF_036669935.1). Lineage (NCBI taxonomy): Eukaryota > Metazoa > Cnidaria > Anthozoa > Scleractinia > Acroporidae > Montipora > Montipora foliosa. The sequence continues at coordinate 53,440,175 of NC_090871.1, read as the reverse complement.
TACAAACCCGTTTCAAGGTTATAGACTCCGCGGCCTTTTCAGCCAGGTTTTTTGGTCCACTGTCGTGCTGTTTAAGAGCTAAACCTACCCTACAAACCCGTTTCCAGGTTATACACTCCACGGCCTTTTCAGCCAGGTGCAAAATAAGCGCTTGCAAAGTCCGGCATGCGTAGAAAGCAAAATTTCCACATAGTTTTTGGGTTTAAAAGTAACACAACACTTTCGACTTTCACTTTTCGCTTTCTCTCCTTCCCTCTCTTTTCGCTTTCCTTGCCTCATTTGTTTTTCAACTTGCTGGGCATTTGGTAGGTTTTATTTTGGTGGGAAGAGTTTCTGAGAAACCTTTCATCATCTTAGAATTAGGTGCTCAGAAAGGTAGGTGAATAATGGAGCAAGCTTTTCATGGAGATTTCAGGTCAGTGTTACATGGTTTCTTTTGGCCGTTTCTCCAGTTTCCTTGACTGGTAACCACACTACTAATCACACCAAAGTACGTACAGAACGCATGCGCATTTCTAAGATATATAAAAGCACATGATCCTTCAATTTGTAAATGACCGTTGAACGGTCTATAATTGCCGTTGCTGTTTTTTTACCGTTAGATTTTACCGTAAAATTCGTTTCTAAACATTTTTTGAGTCGAAAAAAACATACTTGAAAAAAAAAGCAAAAACTCGGTCTGGGGTCCCCCGTGCTACTTTCGATCCAAAGAGGGAGAGATTAATCGGTCCCTGAGCCATGCGTGATTAACCCCTTGACTACGGTAGCTCCTCAATTCATGTAATAAAAAGTAGGGATAGTCTACAGTTCTGAATTTTTTTCCTTGTTCTTGTTCATGTGGTAAGCAGAGTTAGTACAGAACGCATGCGCATTCGTAAAATACGTATTAACCCTTTGGCTACTAGAGATTTGGCCGAAAAACACGTTTTGAAGCTAGTTGAGGGGTTTTTTGGTCAGTGTCGTGCTGTTTAAGAGCTAAACCTACCCTACAAACCCGTTTCCAGGTTATAGACTCCGCGGCCTTTTCAGCCAGGTTTTTTGGTCCACTGTCGTGCTGTTTAAGAGCTAAACCTACCCTACAAACCCGTTTCCAGGTTATACACTCCACGGCCTTTTCAGCCAGGTGCAAAATAAGCGCTTGCAAAGTCCGGCATGCGTAGAAAGCAAAATTTCGACATAGTTTTTGGGTTTAAAAGTAACACAACACTTTCGACTTTCACTTTTCGCTTTCTCTCCTTCCCTCTCTTTTCGTTTTCCTTGCCTCATTTGTTTTTCAACTTGCTGGGCATTTGGTAGGTTTTATTTTGGTAGGAAGAGTTTCTGAGAAACCTTTCATCATCTTAGAATTAGGTGCTCAGAAAGGTAGGTGGGTAATGGAGCAAGCTTTTCATGGAGATTTCAAGTCAGTGTTACATGGTTTCTTTTGGCCGTTTCTCCAGTTTCCTTGACTGGTAACCACACTACTAATCACACCAAAGTACGTACAGAACGCATGCGCATTTCTAAGATATATAAAAGCACATGATCCTTCAATTTGTAAATGACCGTTGAACGGTCTATAATTGCCGTTGCTGTTTTTTTACCGTTAGATTTTACCGTAAAATTCGTTTCTAAACATTTTTTGAGTGGAAAAAAAATACTTGAAAAAAAAAGCAAAAACTCG
>NC_090871.1:53376258-53410912 GCF_036669935.1 Montipora foliosa | reverse complement strand
AAAAGCTTGACTACACGATTAGCTCTATCGTTCTCTTCTTGCACCTTGCCATAAACTTTAAACCGTAATATGTCTGGAAATGGATATTATTATTAATCAGACTCACTATGAAAAAATCTGAGTGGTCGAGCGCATTCAATCAATTTCACAATAGCTTGTGAACTTGACATGATAAATGTAATATCTGCTGCAGTTATTACATTTATCATGTCAAGTTCAACGTCTGCCTGGTACTAAGCCTTGGAGTGTTCTCCTCAGAAACAAAAAGGCTGAACGCTTCGCTTCTGTTTCTGAGGATGAATTATGTGAAAAATGTATAATAAAACAATTATTGAATTCGGTTTTCGCATGATACATGAATTATCAAACCTTGTGTCTGTGTTATCTGCCTCAGCCTTCGGCTTCGGCAGATAACACAGACCTCGGTTTTGATAATTCATGATATCATGCTCAACCTCATCCAATAATTGTTAATATGATGTCTGGAAATGGATATTAACCCTTTGATACCCAAACCGGCCCAAATGGCCATACTTAGTATTTTACTCTGTCTAATGCCAGACGATTTTACTCGTCAATAGGGAACCCCGAGGAGTCAATGGGTTATTTAAGCACTGAATTTTTTTTTCAGTTGGAGCATTACATGAAGGGTGGTGCCAGTCCAGGAAGTACAGGATACACAAGCACACTTGCTGCTGGGGAGCAATCAGTTATTGCAGACAGTAATTTGGTGGCAGCAAGTTGCATATCTGAAAACAAAGCTGGAGGAAGAACATAACAAACTATAACGCAAATGCAAGCTTATCAGGTGGTCAGCAGCGGACAGGCTCAACTCATTCAAAAAGTTGCAGCAGAAAGTATTGCAGTACAAACGCAAGTGTGGAGAGCTGGAGACTTCAGTGAATGAGTCAAAATCCTCTGAGGAGGATGCAAAGAAGAAAGTAAGACAACTGTTTTGAGTTTCTTAATTTAAATGTACATGTACGTATTTGCAAGGGAGAGAACTGGGTATAGTTCTTCTGTAGAATGTTTTCACTGTAACCTGATTTGTGGCCATGCTTGTGTACTGAAAAAAGAGAACAAGAGAAATGTGTTTTCTTGACAGTGCTGTTCAACTCCCAAAATAATTTGTAACGTACATGTACGAGCACCAATGTGGCTGTGGTTGACACAACATCGTGTGGAGAGGCTTAAAATTCATTAAAATGGGGTTATGCTGTAAAAGATGAAATCAACGACAGTGGGAATGCCACATCATACTTACAGCTGTAGGCTTATTCGCAAACTAAAGGCAATACCTTTGAACTCTTTTTGTGTTTTGGATCTTTCTTTTCCATTTTGGTACAGTATTGTTTTGAGTTCTCTAGAGGACAGTAGGGCAAAGCAGTTTACCAGTATTTGCCTGCTTTCGGCCTTAGTTGCATTCATAGAAATGCTGGATATAAGTCATGGTTCTCAATAGTCTAAGAACTCGTAACCCATGACACCTGGTACGGGTGTCACTAGTAAGTGTTATGGCTGTGAAAGCACCTTGATCAGTAAATCAGTTAGTCCATCAATATTGCAAATAAAAGAATGATTTTTGGAGTGAATAAATGAGTAGAGTAAGCGATGCACAAGAAGTTGTTTAGAGAAAATAAGAGAATAATTATTACCCCAGAATGTCCCAAGCTACTTGGTCTTCGGCCATGTACTTCGGTGTTATGGTTGAAAATTGCACAGCAACAGCCATTCAGAGTTCTACAAATGTGTGAAAATGGGTTCTTACAATGTACATGTAAGTCACTTATCCTTAAACTTACTTTGAATGGTTTCATTTTGGGCAGCTGTTATAATAAAAAACGGCCTCTAGCCTGTGTTCCCATCAAATGACTTCATGAAAGATTGTATATTATTATTGGGAAAGGGTTTGAGGAAATGTGGCAAGCGAGAGAGATGAGTGTATGAACTCTCCTTGCTTTAAAACCACTTATTACATGTACTTCTTGGGGCACTTATCTTGTGCAAATCTCTTTGTGAAAATGTAACTAGCACTATACTTATGCAGGGTTACAGTGAAACTCCTGCTTTGCATTAGAGATAAAGTGAAAGGCAATTGAAACCATTCCAGTTACAGAGAAATTAAGGAATCTCTCTTCTCAGAAAGATGGTGTGCCTAAAGCAAGTGGAGTTCTGGCCCCAATTGTTCAAACAATGGATAGTGCTATCCGCCAGATAAATCACTACCCGGTAGATAAGTCATAGCGAAACCAATTGCACTATCCAATGGATAGTGACTTATCCGGTAGACAGCGTGTTATCCACCTTTGAACAACTGGAGGCTGGGTATATAACACAACTTGTAATTTCCTTTCATAGCTTGAATCAGCAACAGTTACTTTGAAAGAGCAGGAAGCCAGGCTGAAAGAAACAGAGGATGAGCATTCCAGTGACTTGGAAAACTCTCTGATCCGTCTTGAAGAGGAACAGCAGAGGTGCATACAAATGAGTAATACCAGAAAACGACCGATCTGTGGAATGGGCCCAAATTGCGAGTCACTGCCCTGCCTACTTTCGCTTGTAAATAGTTCAAATTCTTGAGAGGTGTTGCGTTCGATGCTACTTTTCAGAGCAGGGAACCTTTCTTTTACTAGAAGTAGTCCATAGTTGCACTTGCAACCTCTTCACTGGACAAGAACAATTTTATCCTTTCCCCCCAGGACTAATGATTTTTAAAACCGGTACACCTTCACAGCGAAAGCTGGCTACTACTCACACTGTGGGAAGGAATTTCATCAAAATGTTAACTGAAGAAATTTGATCAAAATGTTTAACTGAAGTGGACAGAGCAGTCACTCAATATAATATTCGGGCCCATTCCACAGCTCGGTGGTTTTCGTAGTAACTACATTCTATGAAAATATAATTGTTCATTATTTAATGTACTTTTGAGTTTACAAAATGTCCAACAACAATCTCTTACTCATCAATAAGCAAATCGGAATTCAGAGCTTTCAGCAAAAATGCGCCGTTGGTGTTATAAGGATTAAACAAATAAATTCACAACTTCAGTCATTTTGTTGTTCTCTATGGAATTATTTTTGGCAGCATACATTCTGATGTTGAAATTTTGGAGCTAAAGAAAAAAAAATTGTAACAGTAAACTGAACTTACATGTAGCGTCTAAGGGAACCGTGTGGTTTTCCAGTACGCCTATTTTTAAACTCACATTTAGATAGTACTGCACAGTATTGGTTACTGACAATCTGCAAGCTGGTAAGCCATGCATGTCATGCATGCATTGAAGGTTAAATCAGTCACATTTCGCTAGGAGTTTTTATTTAGGAAATCCAGCCTAAAGAAAGACTCGGGTCATATGTAGGGAAATATTAGTTTTAGCACATGACTGGAAACGCCTCCTAGCTCTTGGCACTGTCCTAACGCTCGGTATTTTTTCAGGCTTCGTACATTCGTTCTTGTCGCTATCCTTGATGATTCTGTTCAATTTCTCTTCATCCCACCCGTTATGGAATGTACATTAGGGAGCTTAAGCACGCGCGTTTTTGAGATGCGGACGGCAACCGGAAGAGAACATTTCGCGTGCCAGGACAGTGGTGTCTCCCAGATTTTTACACTAATCATTTCCAATGGAGAAAAGATACTTAGCAATGTAAATGTGGTTGTGTAAAGACAAGTTAAAAGAGAAAACAGCTCACTTCCGGTTGCCTTTCACGTCTCAAAAACGCGCGTGCTCCCTATTGAATATCTATTACCACAGACAGTAACATGAATTGGACCCAGGACCATTTTCCTAATCTAAATGCACTCACTGCTTGACACTCTTTGTTTGTGATGTTTATAGGAGTGCTAGCCTTCAACATGTCAACAACATGCTCCGAGAACAACTAGAGCAAGCAACTTCAGCCAATCAGCAACTGACACTGGATATCCAGAAACTAACAAACGATTGGAATAAAGCAAGAGAAGAACTCGAAACTCGCGACGAAGAAGAACAAGCTTACTTCGCTAACGAGCATGTACGCTTGATGGACATGTGGAAGACTGTGAACAATTTTAGGCGACAGTTTAATGAGATGAAATCCGCAACCCAGAGGTATGCATTTGTTTTACAATGACTAAATTCTCGCTCGCTGATTGGTCAAATGTTATCAATGAGAGGACTGAAGACGCTTAGAATTTTAACCTATGTGACTTTTGAACTTGCAAGATGGAGGAGACGATTTTGTAGACAGTTTTGTAGACGACTGAAAAATAAATGTGATGAAAGCATTACGGAGAGTGTGGCCGGCTCGTGGTTCGACAGCCACTTTGACACAATTTATCATTATTTAGAGGGCAAAATTTTACAAGACGCACGTCAAATTCGTAAATGTACAAGTCTTCAACTTGCACACTCTAGACTCCCTTGAAAATAAATGATCTTGTGAATGAACTGCATTTTCCTTACCTTGTTATAGAGACCTGTCTGGTGTGCGCGCTGAAGTTAGCAAGTCTGTGCGTGTTGTGCAGGGTGCCTGCATGGAACTGGATAAGAACCTCAGGGGCATGGATGCTAATACCCAGGCTGCGCTCGAGGATGAGAGGAACAGGCGGCAAAGGGTAATATAATTTATACTGTGCTTTTTGTCTTTTTCCCACGATCGAACCGTTTATCCTCTTAACTAGTACCATGGATTTCGTCGTTTGGTAGTCATGAGAATTTGGTGTTATATCAAGATCACACCCGTCCTCTAAAGCTGATAATATTCTTCATTCTCAATACCTGTCTGACTGACATTTCATTAACATTGTGAGAAGAATTTACATATCGATCACTCCTGGAAATCAAATGGTTAAGCAAATGTCGTATTCATTTATACCAGAGAATGTTGGTCTACTCGCGAATAATACCTCTAACTGAGCTGGTTGGAGGGTTGTAGTGTAAGTAAAAAAAGCCGTATGTTTTGCGACCTAAGGAATCGACGTTTGTGAGGGGTGATATAGTATTAATATCTCTAGATCTTAGAATTCAAGACAAACGTTTAAAATTTAGTTGATCGCGCTATAGAATACCGTGCGGCCCGGTGTTGGCCACTCATGGCGCGTGTACTGTCCAAGAGACAATCAGTGTAGATTTGAATATACGTTTAACAACCAATGATGAAATACGGAATTGCCAACAAATACAGTATACCTCCCACTTAAGGTCAGGCGTTTTCATTGCTAAAATCGTAAGAGAACAAAGACGTCTGTAACGTGCGTTTTAAAGAATTGATTCATTTCCTCTCGTATTTGTATTGTTGTATACGCCAAGACTTCGGCGATGTCTAAGACACCCTCTAGTGTTAAGTCGACCAATATCCTCCTTGTACATGAACTCAATGAGGAAGTCATGTTATTTATGTTTTGTAATTCTTCCGATTTTGTTCTTTATCTCAAGGCTGAAGAGCAACTTCGTGAAAAAGTACAAGAATTTATTGAGCTCCAGAACAAATACGACAACGAGAGAACCGACCTGATTCTCAAGTAAGGCAGAAGTGATCCTTTTCACTTGTAAACCCTTTTGAAAATGCGATGCCTTAACTACGTAGTTTACCTAAATGGTTGAAACTCTGCCGGTAAGGTAAAGTCTGCTATGAGCCTAGAAGGCCCACCTGGCCGGCGCTTATCTGTTTCTGTAGCATGAAGCGACTAGGAGTATTTCTTCTCCCCCCTGGATGAGATGCTAGTCCATCGCAGGGTTACCCCCAGCATTTTCGCCGGTACCCATTTTTACACCTGGGTGGAGAGAGGCACCGTGAGAGTAAAGTGTCTTGCCCAAGAACACAACACAATGTCCCCGGCCAGGACCCGAACCCAGACAACTTGATTCGGAGTCGAGCGCACTAACCATGAGGCCACCACGTCTCCCACAAAAATTATTGCTTGCAGTAATTTAACGACGGTTCGTGCGTGGAATTGAAGGGAGAATTTAATAGGTGGACCTCCTTCTGAACCCCACTCGACAGAAGAAAGAAAACAATAGAAGGTTATTAGATGGTTTTCACAGTGACATAAGAAAATTCTAAAATCAAAATCGCAAGGTCTTCTGAATTTTTATCTAAAGAAAGTTGTGAAGATGAAATATTTTTTTCTAAAGTTTTCAGTTCCGTGACGTCTTTGATTTCGAAAATAAATAAATAAATAAACAAATAACTTATTAATTTCTTTATTTATTTATTGCTTTTAAGGGTCAAAGAATTAACAAATGCAAAGGAGAAACTTGAAGCCCAAATGAACGAGAAAGAGGACACTATTTCGAGTCTAAAGAGACGGATTGATGGACTGGTGAGGCTCATTATTACGTCTTTCCATATAAATTCTTCCGGACTAGGAACAAATAAGGAGCTTAAGCGCGCGCGTTTTTGAGGCGGGGACGGCAACCGGAAGTGAGCTGTTTTCCCTTTTGATTTGTCTTCACGCAACCACATTTACATAGCCAAGTATATCTTTCTTCATCAGAGATGATTAGTACAAAAATCTGGGAAACACCACTGTCCTGGCACGCGAAATATTCTCTTCCGGTTGCCGTCCGCGTCTCAAAAACTCGTATGCTTAAGCTCCCTAATATATACAGTATATTCGATCATCATGGGTATTCTTTTGAGACCTCCTTCATTGTCGGTATGAATGGATTCATATTCTTTTCCTACTGCTCTCAGTAGCGGAATGAACGGATCTGAAAAAGGTATCTGCGGTCTATTTTGTTTGGGTACTGTTTTGGGCCGCCTAGCAGTCGGTGTACGAGAAAGTCGCCCCATATCCCTCCAGACTTCACACTTCGCCGCTTGCTTCGGGAAAAATCTGCGTGGCCTGCAGAAATGTCTGAAGTACAACATGTAAGGTTGAGTCCAGGCCACAGTGAATTGTTTGCGCTGGTTCCACGGACATCAGCGGGAAAAAAAATTATAAGAAGTCGTTATTAAAAACTTTATACAATGGCTTAAGATTAATATATATATTTTTCTAATAACAGTTTTTTTCGGAAATCCTCTTTTCACTTGTCCAGTTGTTCCTCGACCTAAATGAGAGTAAACATTAGCGTGTCTTGAGCCATCAAAAGATCAAACGCGGCTCTTCCGCTTCATTTTCAGGAGAGTGGATTTGCAAAACGATCTGAAGAGTGGGAAAACCAGAGTGAGGCAAGCCTCGCTGCCATGCGTGAAGAAGCCGAGATTCTTCAGAGCACCCTCCGAGAAATCACGAATGCCGTTCGACATGATGCCGATAGTACATCCAAAGTACTGGGGTCGCCTGGTGCTGAGATCGAGGTGGTGGATGCTGGTTTGTTAGAGGGGGCAGAAGATGATTTCCTCAGCAAGAGACCCATTTCGCCATCACGTGCAGCTCGATTACGGTCCTCATCTCCTACTCGTGCCAGGTCTCCAGCTGTTTTTGATAACGCTCTTGCAACTGTTCATACCGCTCTTCAGAAGAAGAACGTGCAAGTCATGGTGCGTAAAAGGGCTTCTTTTAATTGTGTTATTATTTTCTGTTCTTGTCTAAGTTCTTAGAACGTTTTCTGTTGATTTCCGTACAAAGCCGATGCAGAGGTAATTTTTAGCCGAACATGGTATTTTAGCATGGCATTTTCTCTGGAGGTGGTTGCGAGATCTTGCAAACGCTCTAAGTGCAATATGGCATCATTTGGGCAAGGGACCTTTTATAACTTACATGCGCTATGAAAGGCGCGGCAAAGGCACGCGAATCGCTTTTCGGTCTGGTGCGCTTTAGAGCATGCAGAACTCAGTTATAATTTGTGCAATGGAAAAGCCCTTAACTGCAACTTGTCCGTATCGTATTTTATTAGATGCTGTTTTCCATTTTTTGTTATAAAATCCTCAGTCAGTTTTGTGGTTAGCGAAATATCCTTTAAGAGTTCCCTTTCCGTTTTGCTATGAGTGGTGATCGTCTTCTGTCACAGTGATAGTCAGTCAGTCAGTCAGGCGTACTTGGAGCAATTCAAATAAAAACAGTGGAGCGCGAGTTCTTTGTCGTATGCCAATTTGTGTATTTTATTTCCTCCTTTTAAGAATAATACAGTTGGTTCATAGAAAATACATAAGCAATACAAAATGCAAAAAATAGGAACGGAGAAGGGCACAGTATAGGGGAACTTACTGATAGGCCATTTCCGAGTTCATGTCCGCCTCCTCTTCAAAGCGAGTCTAAGTGCGACGTTTTTCTTATGACGATTAGTTTTCATTCATATGTAAAGTAGAACTAATTACCATCACAAAAACTTTGCAGTTAGACTCGCTTTGAAGAGGAGGCAGACATGAACTAGGAAACGGCCTGTTATGACTTTTTAACTATCTTAATCATATTCCATTAAATTTCCGTGATATGGTTCAGCCCACCAAATTTGCGGAGCAACCATCATCGCTGACCGCTGACCGCTGACCGCTGACCATAAATAGGATCTGTTTAATGTAAGTCATCTTTTACTTTCAAATTACACAGGAAATGAAGAGCAAGGTCGACGCTGCGAGGGACTCTGAGAAGAAAACCAAGAAACAGTTAGACGATACCGAAAATGAACGCAGGAGACTGGAGAAAGCACTGACAACTGCGCGAGATGAACTGGATTTCACGTAAGCACAGAAAACTTAGCCTTTCTTAGGCCGTTGTCCTCCCTATGAGTGAATTTTTTGCAGAGGAAATGAGTTTTCTTTTGGTAAATGGTAATTCGAAGGAGAGTTTTGGCACCCAGACTCACTTTAAAATAAGAGACCGAAGTGATCTTGACAATATGCAAGGCTCTGGAGAGATTATCTCAAATTTAATCGTTATTATGCTGATTTTCTTTGGATGATTTAAAAGAGACACTGATCTAACTTGCTGATCATCCAAGATTGCGAACGACACGGTCTTAGCAAAATAGAGAAGATTTTCGTTTTGAAATATCAGCCCTAAAATGTTGGACACGTGTACACGCTATTTCTCCAGAGTTTCAACATTGTATTTTGAGGAAGGGAAGCAACGCATTTTAAAACGGATAACATTGCTTTTTAAAAACTCCGTTTTAAAAACACAGAAAATTAATACAATTAAAGAAGTGTCCCAAGGAATTTCGTCCACCATTGTAAGCTTTTGTACATTATGCTTTTACTTCGCCATTAAAATGCTCCGTTTTGATGCTCCTTCTTCCCCACTAAAATGCTGTGTCCCCCCCCCCCCCCCCAAAGGTCACTGAAATGTTTACTTAATGCTCATTATACAATATTTCAACACAAATGAAGGCTCAGCCTCACAAAAACGCAAAAACGTGTATGTTACTGTACATCACAAATGTAGTATTATAAGTTAACAAAATATGGTATTCGATATTTAAGTGACGGAAAGTTAGTCTCTGTTATTATTATTGCAACATAAGCGACGTTTCAATGTAATTTTCTGAGAATTGTTCTTGTCGATTTTGTCGTATTTAACTTTCTATTTCTCTGCCAAAAAAAAGAATTGGGGGGGGGGGGGGTGGGGAGGAGGCGGGAATGCCACTAAAATGCTCGAATAATGCTTAATGCTTTTGCCTTGAAATGTTCGAAAAATGCCAGCATAATGTATAAAAGCCTACTCTCAGCCATGTCACTCATTTCGAGTTCTTATATCTACCATTTCCTGTGTATTTTCTGCGCAGGCGTCAAAAAGTTACCGAGGCAAGTCAAGACAAAGAGCGCTTCAAGGCGCATTCAGATGTCCTTTCAACAGAGAAACAAAACCTTGAAAAAATGAGGCATTCCATGAACGAGCAACTGGAGGACATGACAGTGGAAATGGAAAGACTTCAAGCAGCCAACAGCGAGCTCCAACGCCAAAGGGACAACTTGGAAGACGATAAAGATGATTTGATTCGCGAGAAAGAGAGATTGGGAAAAGAGGTGCAACGTACGAATCAAGTTATAGATCAACTCGAGACGAAGCAGTCGTCACTGAAGGAAGAAATTGTGATTCTCAAAGAGCAGCTGTCACGCTCCATGTTGGACAAGGAGGTAATGGAACAAGAGAAAGCGCACATCTCGGAGACACTGTCGAAGTCAGAACTGCAGAGGGCCGAGTTGGAACTTGAAATCAACAAAATGAAGTCCGAGGAGATCGCGTTGCGTGACGCGTTGGTGAAGCTTCAGTCGCTTAACGAGGGTCTTGGGCAAGATAAGATCGAGCTGAATAAGATCATCAAACAAATGGAATCAGACAAGACCTCCCTTTCTCAAGACAAAAGAGACTTGGAAAATGAGAAGAACAGCATTAGGCAAGAACTCATACGTGTTGAACAAGAAAAGGTGTGTAGTGAAATTTGTTTTTGTTAAGGAATTTGTCCCAAGTTTTGTAATTTATCCGATTTAATCAAAGTGAAATTGCTTGGAAAAACATGAAGCACTCTTGTTGGTTAAGGGCAAAACCAAAGAAATTCTCTTCAGTTGCCTTATGCTGTCAAATGGCGATTGTTGTATTTTCGGCGTTGAAGCCGCGACAAGAATTTTTCCGCGGCCTCGCCGCTCGAGAAAACCACTCGGGAGTTTCCGCCTCTCCCAGAGAAATTAAATCTCCTCAGCCTATCGAAAATCGATGCAGCTTTAATTCTCCGCCTCTTTTTTGCAAGTGAAAGATCATGCTAACATAGTGTTAATCTGTTCAGCTAATCACAGCTTTCTCATAGATTCATAGGAACCAATCAGAAATCGAAGCATGTGTTGTATCCGGCGCCAAGTGCTGGAATACTCGTGACTTGTGCCAATGAACCCAGACGCTGACGGTTAGATTAGTCAACCAGAATTGGAAGTAAAGTAATTACTTCGACCAATTGCTTAAATTCGTCGATTTTTCAAAAGTCTCAATTAGAAAATGAAGTTTGTGGAAACTTCTGCATACTGATTTCTATAGCCAATCATGCTTGACGACGAATTTCAGTCTGTGGTCTTTCGCTAAGTGCGCGAAAACTCGCTTAAGCAAAGTACTTAAGTTGGCAAATCACATTGGCGGCAGGGATTCAAATGAGTCAATTGAAAAGCGGGGCAAGACTTTGTCCTGCGCTAATATGGCGCGGTAAAATGCGTGCGCGCAAGCTACGTAATGTTTTGTTGCTGCTTTTGATTGGTCGAGAAACGAGGCGGGGTTTTGTCAGCTAACGAGGTAAAGGAATGTGAACCGAAAGCAGATAGGAAATAACCCGGCTGTCTACACAAATTAAAAATGGTCTGCCTTACAATTTTTCCATAGGTGGATTTGGACACTGAGAAATCCACACTTGATCAAAATCTCAGCATTCATGAAGCAAGCCGTGACAAACTGGAGCAAGAAGTGTTAGTGGCCAACCGTGAGAAGGCTGAACTTAGCGAGGCCCTGAACCAAGTTTCCAGAGAAAGGGATTCCATCTATGAAGAGTTGCTGACAACTCGCCGTGACGTAGAGAGACAGAGCTCGAATGTTGTGCGTCTGGCAAAAGAAAAGGAAGAGTTGACACGGGAAAAATCGAGCTTGCTAGTGCAAGTTAATTCATCCGAGCGGGAGAATCGCGGGTTGTCCGAGAATATAGCAAGCTTGAAGAGCGAGAAGGAATCTCTGGAGACGGCTTTGTACGACCTGCAGCAGACCGCGACAAAACTTGAGGCCAGGAAGGAGGCACTGGAAGCCGAAAATCAAGAGCTGTTGCTTTCCAAAGAAGCGCTGACTGTTGACTTACAGCGCGTGCGCAAGGAGAAAGAGATCGAGGAGGCGAAGTTACTGAAAGACAAGGAGTTGGTTGAGCAGAGACTGAGCCAAACTCAACGTGATGGCGACGTTGCGCTGAAGAGAATGGAACAGAAGCACGAGGAGGAGGTGGAGAAACTGAAACGTGAGAAAGAGAGTTCGCTGCTGCAGGCAAATCAGGAAAAAGAGGAAGCTGTTGCTTTGTTGAAAAATGAAAAGGAGGAGATAGGAGAAAGGTGATGTTTAAACTTCGCTATCTTGGGCGGCTAATTTGCCATGTTCTTAAAGGGGATTTGTCGCAGTAGTGCAGTTCATTTTGCGTAGTTTGTATAGGTTATCGCATGATTTCGAGCGTAATTTGGGATAAATAAGCACGAGTAAGTTTCTTCAAAGACGCACACAGGCCAGTGCAAGTTTTAGTCTTTGGAAAACTTAATAGTGCTTATTTATTCCTAATGGCACGAGAAAAACCATGTGATTACTTATTAATATTATACATGAGAAAATTCGAGATGGTTAAGCAGAAGCAACGCAAGCGTATCACGCAAATCACGGAAAAATTGCGCCATCCAGGGCTCGCATTTGCTTGGCTGTCAATGCAAAAATATGACCTTCATTGCACTAATTTCACTTTTCTTCTGCACTCTGTTTGGGATTAATTCACGTGCTCTCAGCCAATCAACGCCCTCGAATTTTTTCATGTATATTACTATACCTATTACTTGCCAGCATCGTATACCTTATTCATAAATGGCGGTCATATTTATAGTTCTTTTGTCCACGTGCAAATTAGCCTACCGAGCCTCATTTTAGAGCAAGAATTCTTTTCATTTCACTGTATGGTATCGAGGCTTGGTAGGCTAATTGCACTTAGACAAAATATTTATAATTGACCTCCATTTATGAATAAGGTCTATAGCCCTTGTTGGAAATCAAATAGTATTTGACGATAAAAAACCCACTCACTATGCAACGTAACGCTATCCCAGAAATTTGTTAAACAACACAAATCAAAGCTTCGTGACAATAATGTCTGTGGAGCATAGAGAATTTAATTTACAAACAACAGGGAAAAGTTGTTAGGCTGAAGAGTTTACAAAAACAGCAATTTCAGTCCATTTTCGTGTTCTTCAATATAGAGGTTTTTCACGGCAACCATGTTGCATGGCAGCGGAAGCCCATAAGGTTGAAACGTGTAACGGCCCTTGTGTTCTGGAAAACAAGCTTCTGAATATTCAATTTGCTGAGTACCATATTTGGAATAACAAGAGCGAGGGATTTCCAAATATGGTGCTTAGCACTGAAAAATTCAACCAATCAGTTCGCACTGAATATTCGGAAGCTGTGAACGCGCGTTACACGTTTCAACCCTTATGGGTTTCTGATGGCAGGAACAATGAAAATGTTTTGCATTAGAAAGAACACTTGTTCCCATAGGAAAGAGAATCTATTGTTCCTGCCATGCAACATGGCTGCCCTGCAGAACCTCTATTGCCCATCTCTTACTCCTTAAATTGCATTTGCTGCTTTATCCAAACCTTCCTTTAATCTTCCAAGTTTTGTATTTTGGCTAACTTTTGTGCCAGCCACAGCCCCTTTTACGAGCATGAATGTCCAAAATCGATTGAATCCTAGGATTGAAGGGGCAATATGAGTTTTCCTCGGTTCATCTTTTTTGGCCAAAACCGCTCAGAGATGATTTTCTGTGGCTTCACTCCACAGGACAATCACGCCGATCGGCGAGCGTAAACTGACGAGTTAACCAGTTTCGGATCGATCCAAGGCTCTGGGAAACTCTCTGTAGGAGAACATGCGCCGTAGTGTTCTTATAGCCAAAAACTGGCTATTTGAACCTTACGGCGCCTGCTCACTCCTCGCGCTAACATGAATGCACCAATTAGAGACGCTTTTGATTGTTCTTCACGAAAACCAATGAGAAGACAGTTTGTTTCAGGGTTCCCCAGAGCTCTTCTCTCCCTTAGTCAAGAGAAGAGCTCTGGGGTCGAGATTTAGTCTTCTATCAACTTACATTGGTCTTATCGAGTTCAAAGTTCCTTATCGGGCTGATGCGTGAAATCTGTGGTTGATTAAGCCTGGTTTTCACTAGCGACGCAAGCACAAGCATAAATAAGAGCGCTTATTTGACCGTGAAAACGGGGTTGACGCAAGTATAAGCACAAATGCAAGGATCCAATTTTTTCATTTTCCTTGTACTTGCACCTATGCTTGCGTTCGCCTGCGTTGTGTGAAAACGAAACACAGCATAAGCACATGGAAATTTGCTACGTCTGGCCAATTAAAGCCCTCGATCCAGATTCCCTGCATCTGAGCATTTGAACAAAATGGCGGATGCCGTGATTGATTATGATGCTTATGTCGACGTTCTTTTTCACTTAGCATAAGCTATTTATGCTTGCGTTTGCGTGGCTAGTGAAAACCAGGCTATGAAAATAAAAATGTGTCATCAATGAAGTATTATCGTATGTACAAAGCTTTCTCTTATCAAGTCGTCTTCCTTCCTTCCCCCCCCCCCCCTTCTTTTCATTTCCTTTTTTCCTCTCTTCTTTTCTCCCTTCCTTCCTTCCTTCTTTTCATATCCGCAGCTCAATATTGGATCCATTTGATACATCATTTCGTTCTTCGAAAGAATAGGAAAGAAAGCGAGAGAGAAGGGAATTCTTTCCTCTTAGTCTCGCTTTATTTTCTTCTGTTTCCTTCCGTGTTCTAATGCGCAGATTTTAATATAATATTCATGGTTTAGATTGGAGCGCGAGAAGACTATCCTAGTGAACGAAGTTGCTTTGGTGCAGAAGGAGCGTGACGATCATTTGTTGATGGCTGAGAATGAAAAGCAAGAGGCGCTACATGCGGCAGCCAATGAGAAAGGAGTTATGCTCGAAAGGCTCAACAAGACTCAGAGCGACCTGGAAAATGCAAACGTGGAAATTGACCGTGTGAAACGCGAGGCGTTTAGCCGTGCTGAGCAGGACAAGGTATTTGCAAAACTGTGACGCTTTCGAAAAAAAGGCTCTCGTCTCGCGGGAAGAACGCGCGAGGAAAACTACACGCGCGCTTAAACACTGCTTCTTTGTCGCAGCCAGTCTTTTGAATTATTAGTAACTTTGGTAGTTTCTTGTATGTTGCGGAATACCGATGTACTGTTGTTTTGTTTTTTTAAAGGGTGCTTTTGGTCAGGCTCAGAATGAGCTAAGGAACACTCGTAGTAAACTAGAAGACCTCAAGTAAGTAAATTAATTATGAAGTTTAGTATGTTAAAGTTGAAAACTTAAGAATCACCATAGTCCATACAAGGGAAAGCTAATGCGTTGATAGCGTTTAGCCTTAAAACGATTTGTGTCAGTTTCAGTCGCTAAATGTTGATTTGCTTGGTGAGAAAGTCGGAATACAGGGGTTGGTCAAACATTTCTTTTGGGAGAGATGTACTGAATTTATCGCTGATGACTCGGGATTACTCGGAAAAATCCGATTGCTCCGAACCGGATACGAACCTGTGACCTTCCTACACCAGTTCGACAGTCTTGGAAGCACTCAAATTTTTTTTCTTCGTGGCCGCCTGATTCGTCATCGGCAAGTGCATCTCCTCCAAGCGGAACTTGTTCCGAGCATAATTTTAATAAAAAAAAAAACACAAAAGAGGACGTGTTGGTGTATGTATTTTGTGTTTTAACGTGAATTCTTTTACATTGAAAGTGTGACACCTAGCAGTTTGACACTGCTGAATAGACTTGTGTTTTCCTCAATCATACATATCAAGCCAATGCGATTATTCGAGATAGTTATTGGCTTGAAATGGACCTTTAATTATCTTGAGTCCATTTTTCTTATGGCTTCTTTTCTTTCATTTTTTTTTCTTCGTTGCCAGCAACCGCTATCAAGCCGAGGTCGCGGAGCTGAAGACTCAGATTAAAGATTTGGCCCGCGTCAAAGAAAACACTTTGAGAGAAGTCAGTGAACTAAAGCTTCAACTCAAGATGGCCGAGGAAGCTCGGGATGGTGTCCGTCGGGAACTTATCGACTCTCATCGGAAAATCCGAGAGGGCGAAGAAGCTCGTGAAGCTGCTCGCAAAGAGAACACCGATCTAAAGAGGCAATTGAAAGACGAAGAGCACGAAAAAAAAGCCGTGCAAGAAACCGCCAACGAGCTGAGAGGCAAAGTTAAGAAATGCGAGGCAGAGAAGACGAATTTGAGAAGGACGCTCGATGAGGCCGGGCAGAAGATAGGGGCACTTGAGGATACCAAGGTCGCTCTTCAGAAAGAGGCAGGGGAACTGAGAGCGAGTTTGAGAGAAGTGGAAAAGGCGCGATTGGAGGCCAGGCGTGAGTTACAGCAACTTCATAATCAGGTGCGTTAGCGTTACACGCAGAAATTCATGGCAGAAAAGTGCGGATTTCCCCAAACGAAATGAACACTATTAGCTTAACCTTGTTTGTTGCCTTCAGCTGCAGTTATCGAGCAAGTTTTAAAATCAGAAATGATGAGCTAAAAGAAAGAGAATTTCATCGTGTTATGACGAGCAAAAGCCTGTAGTTGGTCGCTTGCTTTTAAGGGCTTACGAGAAACTTGATCTCTCTAATGACTTATATCAAAGAGAGTGGGTCCTTGTAGTTACGGTAGAGCAGCACTATTCCCTTAATGTATTCAGCCAAACCTATTGCAGGCGTCAAGAAGAATTGTTTACTGTTTATTGTAATAAAACTTGCCTTTACCACGGTAATAAAGCTAAGTGTGACTGCAACCAATATGTATAAGACGTTGTCTTCCTAGCGTTTGGGAATTTTTTCGCTATGAATTATTTTTTAAAGGCCCGTATATATATATATTTTGCTGTGACTGTTAGCCATTACCCAAACAACGAATTCATACTGATGCCGGGGGGGGGGGGGGGATATTTATTTATTTATGCACGCCTTCATTATTTAACTGTTCTCTAATTTGTAACCAAACCTCGGTGTTTCAGGTGAAGATGTTGGATGGTGAGTGTTTGAAGAGCAAGAAAGAAGTTTCCGATCTCAAAGATCAACTCGCGAAGGACGAACACCTCATCGATGAACTTCGTCAGGATAATTTCACTATAAAACAGAGACTTGTTGAGTCCGAAGGACATAAAGAAGGAGCCAAACGAGAAATGCAGAATATGTCGCGAAAAATCACGGAAATGGAAGAGGATAACCGCGTAAAAGAGAAAGATTTTACTGCTGCTCTGGATGAGTCGCACCGCGCCGAGCAAAAGTCAGCTGAAAAGGTAAACATCGCTTTTGTTTTGTGAAATTATAGTGTGTTGTTTACTGAGGAGCTTAATTTTAAATCGCTACTGAAGCAAGCAGATGACTTCATCGAAAGCGCACTTGGACATCCGTGCACGAGGTCGCGGGCTCAAACCCTGGCACGAAAACTACTGAGAACTACCTGGTACCTTCGAAATTTCAACTGCAAGTGGTTAGAAACGTTCCAGCCCTTTCGAATAGGAACTTTACACCGTAGGTCCTGTCATACGTCATTTCTTAGTAAAATACCCCGGGACGCTGTAGAATGCACATTCTATTTGCGCGGAAGGTACGATATTTCAGCAAATGTGTTCGGGTAGCCGTGACATTAGTCAGGGAGACTTTTCGGAGTGCTGGCACATGAAGGTGATGATGTAGATACAGTGACAGGAAGAAGAGAGTACTCTTTTCATCCTCGGTTCTTAGACTACGGAGCAAGCTTCGATAGTTTGCCTTCTTAGCAAGGGCATTACAGTAAATGTTCGGCTTTATTAGCGCATCAGAGGTCTCAGGTCATTAGTAACACAGAAGTATTATCTAAAGTAAACCCCTTGGTGTTAAAATAACTGTGGAGGACTTAACATCTGAAAATTATTCGATTTCTAGTCTTCTTGCACTGAAGAGAAAGTGACATCGCCAAAAGGTTGCACTTTCTAGTCATTTTTGAATGAGGAAGATCTCTCGCATTGATTTCTACTCGGAGGATTTTATTCCTGTGTGGGCTTCATTTCATACCGAATCTGTCCTCTAGCGTCCACTAATGGCCACGAGTTGTTCAGCGACCTAATGGGCAGAACTGAAGAGGAAATGCAATAGTGTTTGTAGTATTTTCATCTGCCCCGCTTAAATTACTACCTTTACAATACTCATACAAGGTGTTTTATAAAGGAAGACCTTAGACAGCAATGACCAGAACCAGGTTGCTGAGCAGCGGTTTTCGTTAAAGCAATGGTTTGCTGGGGGCGCTTAGTCTCGCGGGCTCAGAAAACCTGGTTGTGGTCATTGTTATTTAAGGTTTTTCGTTTTATAAACAAACAAACAAACAAACAAACAAACAACACGTGATTACTACATATTCCAAATACAGGAATTTCACTTCATGTACACGACATTGCAGTGTTGACGTTGTTTCTTGCAGGTTAAAAATCTGGAGAACTTGTTGGAAAATGCTAATCAGGATAACAGCGACCTCAAGCTGAAGCTATCGGGATCGGAAGGTCGCATCACTGGACTAGAAGCCCACCTGGCACGGATGGAAGGATCAAAGAACGACTTGGAATTCAAACTAGCCAGTTTGCACTCTACGCTAAGAAGGACATTGGGTATTAAACCACCTGGAGAAATAACCGGCAGGTAATTGTGCAAGAGTTGAATCATACCGACCGCCTACCGTTTAGCTCAGTAGCTAGGGTCTCGGATTTCCGCGCTGTAGGTCGGATAGGTAAAGGTCCGATCGGATCAACACTTTTTGGAAAGCGCTGCCTTTGTAATCACATCTGCAAATGGCTGAACGTTTTAGACTTATCGGATAAGGATGATACACCGTAGGCGCCCTCGTCTCAACCTTCTTCATGCAAAGACTTAAGTGGAACTCTTTTGCTGTTTTCGTTCGCCACGATTAACATACACCTGCCAGATTGTCGCCTTTCGACAGTACCATTCCCAGCAATATAGCAGGAGCATTATTACCGCCCACCGATGGCTCTGTTGGTTGAGCATCGGGCTCGGGGTCTTATACTAACTGAGGAGAAAGTGCTGCCTTTGTAATTACACCCTCAAATGGTTCCACTTTTAAGTCTTCTCGGAGAAGGACTATAAACCGTAGGCCCCGTCTCCCAAATATCTTCCTTGTTCATAAGTTCCCTTTTGGACGTTAAAGAAGCCACACAAATATTCGAGAAGAGTAGGGGATGGGGTATGAAGTCCCCGGTGTTGTTGCTGTCCTTTGTGAGTACACGTATGGGTGGGTGGGTATATCAGGTCCACATCAGCTAAATAGCTGCCAACCCTTTAACCTACTCAAACAAATACAAGCAAACAAACATGAAAAAAGCCGTGTCCCACGGCCCAGTGGTAGAGCAACCGAACTAGAAATGGGAAGGTCGTGACTTTGGCTCCTGCAAAGGAACACAAGGGTTTTTTCTCTGAAACTCCCCGAGTCGCCCTTGCTGTAAACGACAACTGTAGCAACGACAATTTCTTATCGCTGTTTTCCTTTTTTTCTTCCCGCTTTTAGAACTCCTTCGCCAACTCGCGCGCGTAGTCCGAGTCCACGTCGTCGCATGTTCAGAAGTCGGTCGCGTTCGCCCGAAAAGGGCATGGAAGAGACAGTTGATTCCGGGGAGCGCTCGCTTTCTCCGACCAGCAAAATGTCTCCGAGCAAGTCATTGGAGATGTCGGGAGAGATTGATCCGGAGACGGTTCGCTCTGCACTAAGAGACTTCGCCCAGAGCATGAAAGAAGCAGAACGAGAAAGAGACGAGGCGATGGCAAAGGTGAATAACTTACAACGTGCTATGGACGAAATAGCTGAGGACAAAGCAGAGACGGAGCAGCGGTTGCAAGCTCTTCAGAAGTCACTTGGAGAGGCAGAAGAAGGTACCATGCGCGATGTAGAAAATAACGTATGACCGGCACTTTTTTTTTTTTCATCTTGTAAACTTATATTTTCCTTTTAGTGGAGAGCTATAGCAACACCAATGTGCCATTTTACAGTTCTGTGCTCAGTTACCAGGCCATAGAATAAAAGCGAGGCTGGAGTTGACCAATTTTTTGATACAAACCTCACTGCTTTTCTTGTGTAAATAGAAACTTGTTAGCATTACAACAACATGCTTTACATAAGAAAAGCAATGACGTCTGTATCAAAACAAGGTCGACTCCAGCCTCGCTTTTATTCAAAGGCCTGGTACCTGAGCACAGAACTGTAAAATGGTCTTCCTGCCCTGTTAGTGGCACCAGACAGATTTACGGGTACAAAAATCGATTTTTTTCCCAAAGGGTAAGAACATTGAAAAACTTCTTACTGTTTTCCAGGTCGCCGGGGTGCAGATGGTCGTCTGAGTAGTGCCCAGACTGCGCTCATGCTTCAGGAGGAAACCATCAGACGCCTGGAACGAGAGCGCAAAGGGCTGAACGAGAAGATCGCGGTACTAGATTCCAGTCTTGCTCAGGCTGAAGGTGAACGCCGCCAATTACGAGACAAGGTCGCCCAGCTACAGCAAGTAGAGTCAAAGAGTGACCAAGAGAAAGAAGCTATGCGCGCGCAGATTGAAAACGCAGAATCGCGGCTGACTAAAGTAGAGCTGAGAAAGAGGTCCCTGGAAGGTATGTTGGTGGCTTCGAAACTATTTTTATCATGACTTATTTGCCCGCTGGAGTCTCATCTTTCAGTAGAGCTCACAACTTTGTTCATCTAAGGGGTCATGTTAATTAAGCCAATTAACGAGTCAAATCGTTTGCTGCTAGACACAATTCAATCCATGGGCCCCAGGGCTCGAAATAAAAGAAAATCAGTCGCAAAGTCGACGCACTTTAATGTCTTTACAGCATTTTAACACAAAAAACTGTGAGCCTGCAATACTTGTGTGTAAAGAAACCGCTTAAAATGGCGAATGATCGACGGAATTTTTATCAAGTTTTTATCAAGTTTTATCATTGATCGTTTTATCGTATTATTAAATGAAATTAATTGTGGCATATCTTCAGATTGAAAGAAAATTCACGGCGAGAAACAACGTATCTTTTTCATTTCTTTATTTATTATAGCAAAAGTAGCGGCAAAGTGGCAACTTCTAACCCTTTTATTTCGAAAGAGCGAAGGTGAAAACTAGTCGCAAAAGGAAACATTCAGCCGCAAATGCGACTGTATTGGTCGCAATCTCGAGTCCTGTATGAGGGTCACTGTTAACAGGGAAAAGGCTACAAAGGAGACATAGGTTTTGAGGGAACAGAGATGTTAGTAAAATGGGTTTTTGAGTGGACATTGACGTTGTTAAGTGAATGCTGAAACATTCTTTGCTTTCATTAGGTGACATCGAGAGACTTCGAATGCAATCAGCTGAGAGCGAGGCTGAAAAACAGGCTCTCCGAGAACGTATTGATCAGCTAATGAGGGCACAGCAAGAGCTGGAGACACGTTCGACTTCGCTTCAACTCACAGTCGACAGGCTGACGCTTGCTTTGGCAAAAACTGAAGAAGAGGAACAGGCATTTAAGGAAAAAGTAAATAAATAAATTGCCAGTCTGGACCCCTCTGCAAAATTAAATTGAAACATAGAACGAGTTTCAGTCGAGTGTCGTAGAACCAAGACCAAAGTAATTACTTTCGCCAATCAAAAAGGACGGAGACAACCCAGTAAACCAATCAAAACTCGAAGTAATTACATGTAGCCGACACAAAGCTCGGGAAAATGTGCACGCGCAAGACCACGATTGGTTTTGGTTTCACTTCTGATTGATTGAAAAAATGGCGCGAGAACTTTGAACCAATCACTGAGTGAAGTAATGCACAACCAAAGCAATTCGCTAATTGCTTTCGACACTCAATTGAAAACCACTCTATTCAACGGGAATTCAAAAGTTGATTCGATCCATACTTCCTAAGGTTGATCGATGCCATATGAGTGCTCTGTTTTATTGACTAATGCGAGTCGTAGGACAGTAACTTGAAAAAACCCAGACGTGGTCGATTTGCTTGTTACCTCCGAGCAGGGTCTCTTTTTGTGAACAAATTTTGACACGGAGAAAGGAGACCCTGCCCTTGCTCTCCCCGTTTTCTATTGAGCAAGCGCTGACGTTTGCAGGCGCTGGAAACGATCATCAAGGGGCCTAAACAAATTGGCCGTATTACCGGGTAGGATGAAATTCATGACTAAAGGGCCATAATGACATATATCGCATTTGTACTTCCAGAACAACTTTCTCTTTAATAAACAACAGGAATGTCCGTACAGTAATTGTATAAAATGCTTGAAACTTCGCTCAGTAGGTAAAACACTTAAAATTGTTAAGTGTACTGTACGTTCTGAGCCTAAAATCAAATCAAGAACAGGCCCTGGTAAATTACAAAGGTCAGTGAAATTGACATGTCACAGGCGTTTTGGTTTCTAAATTTATCGCGAGTGGCCGTATTAACGGGGTGAAATTATAGAGGATTCTACTGTTTGGGATTTAAAATTGAGGCCGTTGGCAGTATTAACGGGTGACCGCATTAACGAGGGTTTTCTATAAGAGAATGTATGGCCGTTTTGCCGGGCCAAAAAAAAGTTGCCGCAATAACGAGGTGACCTTATTATCGAGGTCGCCGTAAGGCGGGGTTCCACTGTATTTAGATGCATGCTTAATATCTCTGAGCGAGACTCTATTTACAGCAACATGGTTAGCCCTGACGTCAGGGTTATTAATTTTTTTTAATAGTAACTGTTTTGTTCACTTTAGGGGCAGAGCTAGGTCAGTGAAGACTTTGTGACGTTGGTTGCGGTCACACTTGAGAAAAACACAGTGTAACACTAATGTTGACAGTACTCTTGATACAAGTTGCGTTGACAACGGGCAACGGGCGAAAGACAAATGAAAAATCAGAATCCTAAGCAGGAATCGAACCTACGACTTCCGTAACACCGGTCGGATCCCCAAACCATTGAGCTACTAGAACTCACTGGAAAGATAGGTCGTTTTTAACTAGGTCCTGAAAGGACAATGTGTCCCACTGACTGCGGGCTCTACAATGTCATGCGCCTCAATGTTCACTAATTCATCAATGATGTACCGGTGTTACGGAGGTCGTAGGTTCGATTCCTGCCCAGGACTCTCTGCCAACCAACTGGTATCATATCCTCTCCTCGGACCCATTACACCTTTCCATCATTCATGGCAGTACTCTTGTGTCAGCTCTCTGGTGTTTTGAATCCCTAGTGAAACACTGAACAATAGAACTTGATTGAACACTGATGTCAATTCCCTAATGCGACCGCAATCATTATCTGTATGCAGGAGCCCATGACTAGGAGCCTCCCAATGCATTATATCCTTGAGTCAACCTTTGCGGGTATCTTTCTATTTTTAGAACTAATCCTTCAGCAGGAAACTCACATTTACAACAATTTACATCAATTTGCACAATTTGCATACATAGTTTTTGCTAATTTTGTCTTTGTTCCACAATAACTTCATTCTGATTGTGTGCAGAGCCGAAGAACTCGTGGCGTTCTAAAAATAGGAAGATACGAGCAAAGGTTGACTCATAGGGCTTGTATAGGAGAGGCAAGCTCCTTCTCATGCGCTCCTGCTGTGTGTCAGGATAGCCTTACGTTGACTAATTTGAGAAGGGAAATGGGACACTTTGTGACGTTTATCAAAATCGTCTTACATCTTATTTCGTGCATTTATGGGCAAATCCGACGAAGGCACAGCCCGACATAACTTGTGCTTGCCATCACAATAATAAATACTTCTTTTTCTCGCTAGGTTACTGAGCTGTCACTCAGTTTGAATGACAGTAACGCCACATCTCAGTCGCTACAAGAAAGACTTCAGCAGATGCAGCGCGCGCTCACCAACAGTGAGCACGACCGCAAAATCATGGCCGAGAGACTGGAGGCTCTCAAAGCTGCCCAACAGGATGCTAAAAGCAGATATAATGCACAACAGGATCGCATGCAGCAGATGAAGAACGAACAAGCAGATTCTGAGGTATTAGACTGTAAATACGATTGAAAAATGGCGCTGTGTCTTTTACTCTAAGAGAAAAGTTTACGCTGAAATACTGCCATTCGAGTTAAAAAAATTACTGTTTTCTTCTGAACTATTATCATTACCTACCTTTTTATAACGTTATTTAACGTTATTTCAGCATCCTGATGTCATTTTTGCGTCCAAAGAATTTCTAAAGGCCGGGGCAAACTGTTTCATCATTTTCTTCAACGTCTGTTCGATTTTGTTGAATGCCGGGATGTTGAACGATGTTTAACGACGGTGGACGATGTTGGACGATGTTTAACGACGGTGGACGATGTTAGAGGATGTTGAACGACGTTGTCTGCTGGGGCGGGCAAATGGTTTCAACAAATCATCAACATTTGATTCAGCAAAGCTTCATGAGAGGCCTGGTATTCAGTCCCAGGCTGCAGCCGCGGTTGTTACTAAGGATACGGACATCGATAAGTACGTCATTAAGAGACCGATTAGTTCGCACGCGCAAAGGGCTTAAACTTCATTCAACATTCGCGAAAACAAAAGAATTGTTGAATGGTTGTTGAATCGATTCAACTTCGTTTCAACATGTTTCAACGCGGTTGAAACATCGCTGTTTAACAAGATCGAACGGATTTTGAAGCCAATGTTAAAACCGTTTGCCCAGTAGTGTAGCAGCTCTCGAAACGTATCATTTGATTGGCTCGATGCTGAGCTCTTTTGTCAAGAATTGTCACTCTAAATCAAAATCTCTCATCCTTAAGATATCATTTGTATAATAATTGTGCAAAGTTCTCAGTCTTCTGTTTGTTCTGTCTTTGTGCGATGAAAAAATGCCGACAGGGCTAAAGTAGCTTTCAATTATTATTGTCAGAAGTCTATGAATGGTTCACATGGGCTTCTCTGGCTGTGAAATAATATCAGTGTATTAAAGTTTGAAAAAAAGTATACGGCATTATTCAAACTTACTTAGCCAGAACAAAAGCCAAAAACATATTACGGTCCTCTCAAATTCAGACTTTGCTTACATATTTCCCAAAAAAGTAGATTATTTGCTGATGCAATTTCTTGTGATTTTTATGTTTTTAGGTTCGCCGCATGGAACTCGAGGGACAAATTCGCCAGGTCCAACAGGTGTTACAGCAACAGAAAGAAGCCGAAGAAGAACTCGTGGCCCGAATTGGTAAACTACAAGAGGAAAAACGCGAACTGCAAGATCGGTTGGCAAATTTCCAGCGAGGACTGGCAGGCGCCGAGCAGGAAAAGAGGGAACTGGAGCGGGCGCATGTACGGTTGGAGAAAGACAAGAAGGCTTTGAGAAATACCTTGGATAAGGT
The DNA here is from genome assembly GCF_036669935.1 of Montipora foliosa. Classification (NCBI taxonomy): domain Eukaryota; kingdom Metazoa; phylum Cnidaria; class Anthozoa; order Scleractinia; family Acroporidae; genus Montipora; species Montipora foliosa. The sequence goes on along the minus strand of NC_090871.1, from coordinate 53,385,890 downwards.
GAGACCACAAGTTAACATCATCAGTGCTTGATGTTTTTCTTTTTTTTTTTTTGTTGATATTTTTAACTCCTAACTTGGTTTGAATTATCGTACCATTCTTAACAAAGACCTCCAGTATACCGCACTCCAAACCAAAATTAGACGAATAAAGCTTCCGTACTTGGCCTTTGTCACGGCGTTTACACAGACCAATTAAGGTATTTGTAGACGGCTCTTTAGACTGAGTTTCAATCGAGTGTCGTAAAACCAAAAGCAAAGTAATTACTTTGGCCAATCAAAAAGGACGGAGACAATCCAGTAAACCAATCAAAACTCGAAGTAATTACACGTAGCCGACACAAAGCGCGGGAAAATGCGCACGCGCGAGCCACGATTGGTTTTGGTTTCACTTGTGATTGGTTGACAAAGTGGCGCGAGAACTTTGAACCAATCACTGAGTGAAGTAAATGCAAAACCAAAGCAATTTGCTAATTACTTTCGACACTCAATTGAAAACCGCCCTAACTTCATTTTCCGCGCAAAGTTGTTTCAATCCGAATGAATGGCTATTCCGAGACCCCAACGTTAACATTAAGTATGCACGGCTTACAATTGGCTCACAAAGCTCCTGGGGAAGTCTCAGTTGGCAGGTTAATTGATCTTAAAATGGTCTCGGTCTATGAAAACGCCGTGACACATGTGTATACCAACGAGTTCTATTCCTTGGTGATGGGCTCCTAAGTAAACTAAGTCAGATGGTCAAACCACCATCCCACCCCACTCCTTCCGTTCCTTAATCGATGTCCCTCCTCTGTAGGAAATTACAAATGTATCTACAGTGAAAACTAAGGTAGCAACTGGAGAAAAATACCGGTAGCTGTTGTTAATTGAAACATTCGGAGGACATTGATTTTAGATACACAAACACCACGATATAGGGCACAAAGGGTAGATATGGGCCTTTGCCGCTTTCTGTTTTCCACTGTTCGCCGGTTAGCAGCCTTGGGAAATGTGATAAACAGCATGCAGTGAAAAACGAAACAGTTGATCATGAATATGAAAGGCGCATTAAAGAAATAGTGTCGCTTCCATGAAAGTGTTGTATTTTGGCGGCCACAAAGTCTTTTGAAAGTTAGCTCAAAATAGGTTTCGAGGTATTTGGCTAATAGGGACTTAAGCCCGGTTCCCACTCGTGCGACAAACACAAGCGTAAGCACAAGGATGAGTTCAGCGACGTTGACACAGTGAAGCAAGCCGAGGAAAATTTGGCATACGCAAGCGTAGTAACGTCGGAGAAGATCTAGTAAGATCCAAGATAGCATGCTTGTGCTCATGCTTAACTCACACCGTTTCTCTCTTGTGAAATAAGTACAATAAGCACGAGCACAAAAAAGGAAATTTCCTTTTCTTGTGGTTGTGCTTATGATTGTGTTAATGCTTATTTTACGCCCGTTCGTACACGAGTTTTTCTTATGCTTCGTCGTTAAATAGACCATTTTAGTTACCTGGCCTAAGAATGGAACTGAGGCTGCAGGTGACCTGTTTTGATACAAATCTTCGTGCTTTTGTAAAAATGTTAATATGGGCTAATTATAATTACAACAACACAATTTACATGATCAAAGCAGTGGGGGTTGTATCAATACAAGGCCACCGGCAGCCTCGCAGCCATTCATAGGCTAGGTCGCTGAGGAAACAACTGTAAAGTGGTCCATTAACCAAATAAAGTATCGTTTTCTGATGTTGTCGTTGCCGTATCCGTCGTCGTTTCTTAAACTCCCCAATGATGGAGTGGCCGGATAGAATTGTTTTTTAGTATTTTTATAACTGTCATGTACGGTTGCCGTTGTGCATAATTTTTGCATGGAAACCCGCTTTTCAAAATCCTTTCCCAAGTGGTGAATCTCAAAAATCCGGATTTAGATTTGATCCGAAGTATCCTCCTCGAGTGTGGATACTTTGTATTCATGATCCATTTCTGGGTTTCGCCAAAAAAACCGCAATATCCGTTATGAGATTGCACGCAACTCTGAGTTTGTCTGTTTGAGTTGTCATGACAAATAATCCTTTTTCGGATTTTGGTTTTTTTTTTTACCCTGAAGAATCCATTGACCCAAGATCAGAAAAAGACACAAATCCGTTCTTGGATTTTCGCAAAGAAACGCACCCTAGGTCTATTTAAAAATCCTTTGATTACATCATGCGCAACTAATTTCCAAACCCGTGCGAAGAGAAAACAAAGGATTATGCAGTGTCGCGGTCAATTGAACATCATTTTCGACATTGTTTTAAGGTTTCATAACCAGTCCCTTCATTAACTACACTTTACATCAAGGTTTTCAATAGACCACTTTCGATATATTAAAATTCAGTCCCAAACAAAAGGCATCATCTCGAGGCTCTGGGGAATAAACTCATACAAATCCTTATATTTATTCCCCGGAGCCTCGAGATGATGTCTTTTGTTTAGGACTGAATTTTAATATATTGAAATTGGTTTATTGATGGTTTTCATCTGACGTCACGGCGGCCATGTTGTTGTACAGAACAATGCAATAAAATGCCATTTGGAAATTTGACCCTATTATTATGAAAAACGTGTGAGGCCAATTTCTATTGTTTTGTACACCAACATGGCCAGTTCATCACGTGGTTGAAAACCAAGAATAAGGTGGCCCACAGTATAGGTGGTTCTCACGTTACGTAATCGCCGCTATGTTGATGAAAGAAAACAAAAGATCTCTCGTTTGCTTCTTTTGCTGGCCCACCAGCATTTGAAAATTACTCCATTGCGATCTTTGTCTCTAGAGCCAGTTTGGTTGAAAACTACATATTTGAGGGGCTACTCTCGGTGGGTAACAATACAATGGTAAAACTACAAAGCTCAATTAAGAATACAAAATAGAAAAGCGAAACAAGGAAACTCGGATAAAAATAATACTGTTGTAGTAAAGGCATCGCACCGTTCTGTTAAGCAAACTCACGGTGTGTTTGGCGGGTTGCTCAGCTGGAGCTCCCTTTAAGATTTTAGCTGAATTGTACTCAAGCAGTTTTTATGTTGTCCCAATAAATTTTTTTTCTGTCCTTTCGATAGATTGAAAGAGAGAAACTAGAGGCCGAAGAAGTGGGCTTGCGATTGCGTGACGAGCGTGACAAACTGGACCGATCGAGCACATCGTACGAACACGAGAATCAGGAGTTGCAGCGAACGATCCAAGCCTTACAACAACAGATCGCTGATGCTGAACATAAGCATGCGCAGAAGTACGTAGGCTGGTGTTGTTAATGTGTAACGATGCATCTGTTATAGATCAACATTATTTTTCGTGGGGCACAGTTCTTCTTTGAGAGATGGCGGGAACGATGGTGCCAACTAAAGAAGAAAAAAAAATTAAAATTGCTGTTTTGTTTTTGCAATTGGTTTGAAAGTTGACATTAATTCAGTTGCATAAAACAGAAAATGTACCATGCTATTTACTAAAACAATGGTTTCGCTTTGTGACCTCTCTCTGTCTTTCTGCTGCATTCTCATTGACTTTGTAAGGGTTATGAGGAAGATAGCTCTCTACAAACGTTTGTTCAAATGTGTCGACCGCTGAACAAAAAAACCCTTTGTTTCGTCGGCCAATACACCTTATGCCAAAATGGCCGCCATTTTAGTGTTCTTTTGTTTCCTTGCATTTTGTCAGTTGGGAAAAAACTGTGTGTAACAAAAGGTGGTTAATTTGATTAGAGTTCTAAAGTGATGAAGTCATAAAAATTAACTTTGTGAAATAATGGGATTTGGTGGGATATTTTGAAAGAACGACATCTGAAAGGCCTACTTGCCAAAAACTATCATTGTGGGCAAATTGTCTGGGAGATCCTAGTCCCGTTTTGCTCTGATGACTCCATACAAATCCTTCTAAATTTCCTTTTTTAAATTTCTTAGTGTTATGAACTGAGTCAAATTTAGAAGGATTTGTACGGAGTCATCAGAGCCTAGCTGGGCTAATATCTCAAAGACACTTTGCCCTGGAATGCTAATTTTTGGCCAGTTGGCCTTTTGGATGTTGTTCTTTCTTAATACCCCGAAAAAATCCCATAATTTCACAAATTGAATTTTTATGACGTCACACTTTAGGACTGTACTTATGTGATTGACATTATGACACACCTTTCTTCAATGTTTCCACAAAAGCTGTCACTTGATCATCTCCAACGCCAACTTACTCCCCTGGGCCTTGTATCACATGAGTGAGGAGACGATGCAGCAATTGGCCCCTTGTGGCCTCGCTTTCAAACGTAAAATTCAAAAGAATATTTGACCTTGAGCGAGGCCAAAAGGACCAATTTGCAGTCAAACAAAAGAATACTAAAATGGCGGCCAATTTGCTTATCCCTGTTTTGAGTAGCATGAAGTGAGTGACTCTATTGCTACCTCCCCTGGACAGGATGCTAGTCCATCGCAGAGTTTACCCCCAGCAGTACGTAGCCGGTACTCGTTTACACACCTGCGTGGACAGAGACAGTGTGGAGGAACGTTTCTTGAGATAAGCCTCCAAGCAGCAACCCTGGGATTGGGGTTCCGAAGCGCTAACCACTACACCATGGTGCCTCGTATACGAACCCGAATCATCATTGCGAAAAGGATTGTTGCATTGGGATTTATATATTGTTTTGACTTTTAGGCTGGTGGAACTGACAAGCCGACATCGTCAAGAGGTAGAACTGGAAAGTGAGAGATCAAAGCAGTCGCAAAGCCAACTCGAGAAGACACAGGTGGCCAGAGAACGAGCCCACAAGCAGCGAGTCAAGGGTCTCGAGGAACAGGTTACTATCTGCTTTTGGTCAAATCTCTCACGGGCGCCATAATTGGCTAGTTTAGGGAGCCGTATTCTGCAGTGGGACTCGCTCTTTGTCCAGGAGCAAGCAATTACAATTAGATGCACGCGTCACGAAATCTCTCCTTGCTTTTCTACCCAAATGCAATATCACGTTTATAAGAATATAGACAATCAGTTTTACAAAGTGTCCGCTAAACTATGCTTCTCAAGTAAGGATAAACAGGTTGATTTACCCTGACATTCGTTTTATTGTTGGAAATAGATAGCATATGTCTACACACTTCGTGTTAGATATCAAATTTGGGCATGCATCTAATGACTTTCATTTTTCGACATAGTATGTTTCGGCTTGTTGTTTGTTTGTTTTCAATTGAAGTGCAAAAACGACGTTACTTGCTGTAAAGGCAGTGCGGCCCAGTTGTTAGGGCGCTTGCTTTGAGATCTGGGGATCCGGGGTTCAAGACATGGTCCCTGGTTCAACTTCTCAGCTCCTCCGGCCGGTTGGAATTCTCAATAGTTGTTGTTATCAGATATCAGATAGCCATCAAACGGTTAACCGTCGCCAACAAGTGAATTGGCTCGATTGAACAGGTTTGCCATTTATACCCATACCGAAACCTAATTTTGCCACCTGTAACTTTTCTCCGCTTCGCAAGTATTTTAATACAATCCTTCGTTTTATTTTTTTGTATAGGTGGCTACATTGAAAGACCAGCTTTCCAAAGAGATTCAAAAGAAACAATCTTACATCACGCGGACTGCACAGAAATCAGATGAAATACGGGATCTTCGAGGCAAACTGGAGGACTCACTTCACACCGTAGCACGTGACACTGTATACGAACCATCGGTGCTAGAACGCGAATCTCAGAAACTTGAGGACTCTGTAGATGCAAGCTACTCAACTTCGCCCATGCGCCGAACCAAATCTGCCTCACCTCCAGTCAAATTCCCGACCGACAAGATAACGACAAGCACGCCAGCCTATGCCGGAATCTCTCCATCTCGCCGAACAACTCCGATTTCGTCTTCGTTGGCTCGCCGCGGTACCCCCGGAGTTAGCCCATTACGCAAAACTAGAAAGTCAACCACATGAACTCACATTCTTTTATTCTTAGGTTTTCCTTTAAATTAGCGTTTTATCCATTTGAACCTTCTTGTTTGGAGCTACAGAAAAGCGAAATTTATTGTCATACATTGTTTCCACTGACTGTCTTAAGTTAGCTTTGCAAAATCGTTCTCCAACGTTTGTGAATTGATCATTTTCTTTTGAAAAGTATTACGTTGTAATCACCATATCTTATATTTTACTCCGCTGATTTTAGCTTTTTGATTGAAATAGATATCGATTTTAAACCCATTCTTGCTATAGATCCAAAGAAGATGTTGTATTTGATTTTCGCTCAGCATGGTGTGTGATTGCCACTGCTTAGGGCCGGGGTTCAAAACGTTTTAGACAAAATCGCGCTTTCCGGCCCTGTTGAAAGGGAACCTCCATTCTTACTAAAAAATAAGTTTAAACCGAAGGAAATTACGTTTATCCAAATTTGTTTGTAAAACAGTGTTCATATCAAGAAAACTGAATTTTAAAATCGCTTATTTTCACTTTCAAATTTCGCGGACGCAGCCATCTTGAATACTTGTGATGTGTTTAGGTTGCCTTATTGTTCTGATACAAAGACCTTTTGTCTAGTAACAATAGAGTAACCGTAACACGTCACAATTATTCAAGATGGCGGCGCCCGTGAAATTTGAAAACAAAAATAGGCAATTCTAAAACTTATTTATTTCGGATACAAACACTTTCTTTGAAAATACTTTAGACTGACTTGACTGTAACGGTTATTTTCTGTGATTTAAGGTTATATTTTCGTTGAAGTGCAGGTTCCCTGTAACGCCTCTTGACCGTGGATTGTATCTTTAGTTCACTGCATATGATTGACTGACTGACGGAACATCAACAGTATCCTGATGCTTCCGCTGTTTGAAAAAAAGTGATTCTTGATAAACTTGCAAAGTTTACATCAATTTCATTTTAAACAATATCTTTTTGAAAAGCGTGTATTATTTATTTGACCTTGAAGGAATTAAACGTGTAACTTATTTTATGTATCCAAAAGAGTGATTAGTCATCTTGAAGTTTTAATAAAAGTGATTGCTATGAGTGAATTTGCGAGCATGTTATTGCACTAATCAGAGTATGCAGCATTATTTAGGAGGGAAAGAGAAAAAAATGCGTGCGAAAAATGAGTGGGGACCCAAGCCCCCACTCGCTTTTTCCACGCAGCTGTTTTCGTTTTCCCGACTATCTGGGAGCCTGGAACAGGCTATATTTTCGTTATTTTTTGAGTAATGTGTTAATTAAAAAGTTTAATTTGCGATGACCGGTAAAAAGAAAACAAGTGTAGAATTGACAAAAAGTTAAACTGAAGTAAATTTAAAATGACTTGTGAAATGAAATGTCACGCAAATGCAGAAAAATGCTGACCAAAACACAACGCTCTGGCATCATGATTGCCGTTGAATTTACAATATATTTTACTTCTCTGCTATCTGTGCATACATACTGTTCTGTCTGTGGCCCGAGTTTTCAGTTGATGTACTTTGCCTGTGTACGTCCGCCTCCTCCCCTGGAAAAAAATCGGGTAGAGAGACGTCTGTGTAATGCCGACGCTAATCGTGTTCCGGAATAATTTTGCATAAATTAAGTTTGTTCCTTTCCGCTGACCAAAATGGCAGTCTCCTTTGATTTCATTTTCAAAATGGCGTCCAGTATGTCATCGAGCGTGACTTTCCAACGAGCTGTCGACCGTATTTGCGAGACTTTCAATATTCGCTCACTCTATCCAGAGCAAGAAGAATGTTTGAAAGAACTTCTGGGAGGAAAAGACGTATATGCAAGCCTTCCTACAGGATATGGAAAGTCAGTTATCTTTTATGCTGCTCCAATCGTAGCCGATCAAGTCTTCGAAAGAACACGTGGAAGCAGTAAGATTGTTATCATATCTCCACTAAAAACGCTGATGGAAGATCAAGTCGTCTACCTGAAATCCCTGGGTTTGTCTGCTATTTCACTGCACGATGAACAATCCGTGTCGTATTTGACGTATATGCCTGTCGCAAAGAATCGTTGACTTCTCTCAAGGTGGAAATAAGTTCCCTTGTTTTCTTTAATTTCACGAGGCAACACCGACAAATGTAAGAAGAAGATAATTCTACTCTGAAATCCAGGGGTGACATCTCCGATTTTACGTTGAATTCGGTACATCCGTCGACTAGATTTTATCCCCTTTCTTAACAATAGCCACGCAACAAAGAACACAGGCACTCGCCAAAGGTGCAGCTAGCATCATTGATCAGATCACATTTTCGTTTTGAGATAGCCGAAATGTAAAACGAAAAAATATTATTTTTGATAGCTGTCTCAAATGATCTGTGTTTTCACGACTCGCGGGAAAACCATCAATTCACCAATCACAACATAGGAAAGCGCTTTCGTCATAACATCAACATAACAACCGATCAGACGTTTTCCCCGACATTCCGGGAAAACCACTCGCCGTACACGATCAGCGTCGGCATTACAGAGACGTCTCTCTCTCCGATTTTTTCCAGGGGAGGAGGCAGATGTACACAGGCTATTAAAAACTCGACCTACTCCATTTACTGTCAAAAAGGGTTCCTTAGAAAAGTTATGGTAAAGCGCATGCGTTACTAGTGACGTGGGTGGCAAGTGGTCATGGACCCCAGACCCCACTTTTCTTTCGGTCGGCATCAAGAACACATGGCTTTAAACGGTCAGGAACAGCTTTGTCCACTAACTTGTGCACGGAGAAGAGATCTCTTAAACTATACCAGAATGAGCACAATTCAGTCAAGGAAACTGGAGAAACGGCCAAAAGAAACCATGTAACACTGACCTGAACTCTCCATGAAAAGCTTGCTCCATTACCCACCTACCTTTCTGAGCACCTAATTCTAAGATGATGAAAGGTTTCTCAGAAACTCTTCCTACCAAAATAAAACCTACCAAATGCCCAGCAAGTTAAAAAAGAAATGAGGCAAGGAAAGCGAAAAGAGAGGGAAGGAGAGAAAGCGAAAAGTGAAAGTCGAAAGTGTTGTGTTACGTTTAAACCCAAAAACTATGTGGAAATTTTGCTTTTTACGCATGCCGAACTTTGCAAGCGCTTATTTTGCACCTGGCTGAAAAGGCCGTGGAGTGTATAACCTGGAAACGGGTTTGTAGGGTAGGTTTAGCTCTTAAACAGCACGACAGTGGACCAAAAAACCTGGCTGAAAAGGCCGCGGAGTCTATAACCTGGAAACGGGTTTGTAGGGTAGGTTTAGCTCTTAAACAGCACGACAGTGACCAAAAAACCCCTCAACTAGCTTCAAAACGTGTTTTTCGGCCAAATCTCTAGTAGCCAAAGGGTTAATACGTATTTTACGAATGCGCATGCGTTCTGTACTAACTCTGCTTACCACATGAACAAGAACAAGGAAAAAAATTCAGAACTGTAGACTATCCCTAGTTTTTATTACATGAATAGAGGAGCTACCGTAGTCAAGGGGTTAATCACGCATGGCTCAGGGACCGATAAATCTCTCCCTCTTTGGATCGAAAGTAGCACGGGGGACCCCAGACCAAGTTTTTGCTTTTTTTTTTAATTATTTTTTTTCCACTCAAAAAATGTTTAGAAACGAATTTTACGGTAAAATCTAACGGTAAAAAAACAGCAACGGCAATTATAGACCGTTCAACGGTCATTTACAAATTGAAGGATCATGTGCTTTTTTTTATATATCTTAGAAATGCGCATGCGTTCT
>NC_090871.1:53338892-53351706 GCF_036669935.1 Montipora foliosa | reverse complement strand
GGACTCAAGATAATTAAAGGTCCATTTCAAGCCAATAACTAGCGCGAATACGCATTGGCTTGATATTTATGATTGAGGAAAACCAAGTCTATTCAGCAGTGTCAAACTGCTAGGTGTCACACGTTCAATGTAAAAGAATTCACGTTAAACACAAAATACATACACCAACACGTCCTCTTTTGTGTTTTTTTTTTATTAAATTATGCTCGGAACAAGTTCCGCTTGGAGGAGATGCACTTGCCGATGACGAATCAGGCGGCCACGAAGAAAAAAAATTTGAGTGCTTCCAGACTGTCGAACTGGTGTAGGAAGTTCACAGGTTCGTATCCGGTTCGGAGCAATCGGATTTTTCCGAGTAATCCCGATTCATCAGCGATAAATTCAGTACATCTCTCCCAAAAGAAATGTTTTGACCAACCCCTGTATTCCGACTTTCTCACCAAGCAAATCAACATTTAGCGACTGAAACTGACACAAATCGTTTTAAGGCTAAACGCTATCAACGCATTAGCTTTCCCTTGTATGGACTATGGTGATTCTTAAGTTTTTCAACTTTAACATACTAAACTTCATAATTAATTTACTTACTTGAGGTCTTCTAGTTTACTACGAGTGTTCCTTAGCTCATTCTGAGCCTGACCAAAAGCACCCTTTAAAAAACAAAACAAACAACAGTACATCGGTATTCCGCAACATACAAGAAACTACCAAAGTTACTAATAATTCAAAAGACTGGCTGCGACAAAGAAGCAGTGTTTAAGCGCGCGTGTAGTTTTCCTCGCGCGTTCTTCCCGCGAGACGAGAGCCTTTTTTTCGAAAGCGTCACAGTTTTGCAAATACCTTGTCCTGCTCAGCACGGCTAAACGCCTCGCGTTTCACACGGTCAATTCCACGTCGTTTGCATTTTCCAGGTCGCTCTGAGTCTTGTTGAGCCTTTCGAGCATAACTCCTTTCTCATTGGCTGCCTGTAGCGCCTCTTGCTTTTCATTCTCAGCCATCAACAAATGATCGTCACGCTCCTTCTGCACCAAAGCAACTTCGTTCACTAGGATAGTCTTCTCGCGCTCCAATCTAAACCATGAATATTATATTAAAATCTGCGCATTAGAACACGGAAGGAAACAGAAGAAATAAAGCGAGACTAAGAGGAAAGAATTCCCTTCTCTCTCGCTTTCTTTCCTATCTTTCGAAGAACGAAATGATGTATCAAATGGATCCAATATTGAGCTGCGGATATGAAAAGAAGGAAGGAAGGAAGGGAGAAAAAGAAGAGAGGAAAAAAGGAAATGAAAAGAAGGGGGGGGGGGGGAAGGAAGGAAGACGACTTGATAAGAGAAAGCTTTGTACATACGATAATACTTCATTGATGACACATTTTTATTTTCATAGCCTGGTTTTCACTAGCCACGCAAACGCAAGCATAAATAGCTTATGCTAAGTGAAAAAGAACGTCGACATAAGCATCATAATCAATCACGGCATCCGCCATTTTGTTCAAATGCTCAGATGCAGGGAATCTGGATCGAGGGCTTTAATTGGCCAGACGTAGCAAATTTCCATGTGCTTATGCTGTGTTTCGTTTTCACACAACGCAGGCGAACGCAAGCATAGGTGCAAGTACAAGGAAAATGAAAAAATTGGATCCTTGCATTTGTGCTTATACTTGCGTCAACCCCGTTTTCACGGTCAAATAAGCGCTCTTATTTATGCTTGTGCTTGCGTCGCTAGTGAAAACCAGGCTTAATCAACCACAGATTTCACGCATCAGCCCGATAAGGAACTTTGAACTCGATAAGACCAATGTAAGTTGATAGAAGACTAAATCTCGACCCCAGAGCTCTTCTCTTGACTAAGGGAGAGAAGAGCTCTGGGGAACCCTGAAACAAACTGTCTTCTCATTGGTTTTCGTGAAGAACAATCAAAAGCGTCTCTAATTGGTGCATTCATGTTAGCGCGAGGAGTGAGCAGGCGCCGTAAGGTTCAAATAGCCAGTTTTTGGCTATAAGAACACTACGGCGCATGTTCTCCTACAGAGAGTTTCCCAGAGCCTTGGATCGATCCGAAACTGGTTAACTCGTCAGTTTACGCTCGCCGATCGGCGTGATTGTCCTGTGGAGTGAAGCCACAGAAAATCATCTCTGAGCGGTTTTGGCCAAAAAAGATGAACCGAGGAAAACTCATATTGCCCCTTCAATCCTAGGATTCAATCGATTTTGGACATTCATGCTCGTAAAAGGGGCTGTGGCTGGCACAAAAGTTAGCCAAAATACAAAACTTGGAAGATTAAAGGAAGGTTTGGATAAAGCAGCAAATGCAATTTAAGGAGTAAGAGATGGGCAATAGAGGTTCTGCAGGGCAGCCATGTTGCATGGCAGGAACAATAGATTCTCTTTCCTATGGGAACAAGTGTTCTTTCTAATGCAAAACATTTTCATTGTTCCTGCCATCAGAAACCCATAAGGGTTGAAACGTGTAACGCGCGTTCACAGCTTCCGAATATTCAGTGCGAACTGATTGGTTGAATTTTCAGTGCTAAGCACCATATTTGGAAATCCCTCGCTCTTGTTATTCCAAATATGGTACTCAGCAAATTGAATATTCAGAAGCTTGTTTTCCAGAACACAAGGGCCGTTACACGTTTCAACCTTATGGGCTTCCGCTGCCATGCAACATGGTTGCCGTGAAAAACCTCTATATTGAAGAACACGAAAATGGACTGAAATTGCTGTTTTTGTAAACTCTTCAGCCTAACAACTTTTCCCTGTTGTTTGTAAATTAAATTCTCTATGCTCCACAGACATTATTGTCACGAAGCTTTGATTTGTGTTGTTTAACAAATTTCTGGGATAGCGTTACGTTGCATAGTGAGTGGGTTTTTTATCGTCAAATACTATTTGATTTCCAACAAGGGCTATAGACCTTATTCATAAATGGAGGTCAATTATAAATATTTTGTCTAAGTGCAATTAGCCTACCAAGCCTCGATACCATACAGTGAAATGAAAAGAATTCTTGCTCTAAAATGAGGCTCGGTAGGCTAATTTGCACGTGGACAAAAGAACTATAAATATGACCGCCATTTATGAATAAGGTATACGATGCTGGCAAGTATAGGTATAGTAATATACATGAAAAAATTCGAGGGCGTTGATTGGCTGAGAGCACGTGAATTAATCCCAAACAGAGTGCAGAAGAAAAGTGAAATTAGTGCAATGAAGGTCATATTTTTGCATTGACAGCCAAGCAAATGCGAGCCCTGGATGGCGCAATTTTTCCGTGATTTGCGTGATACGCTTGCGTTGCTTCTGCTTAACCATCTCGAATTTTCTCATGTATAATATTAATAAGTAATCACATGGTTTTTCTCGTGCCATTAGGAATAAATAAGCACTATTAAGTTTTCCAAAGACTAAAACTTGCACTGGCCTGTGTGCGTCTTTGAAGAAACTTACTCGTGCTTATTTATCCCAAATTACGCTCGAAATCATGCGATAACCTATACAAACTACGCAAAATGAACTGCACTACTGCGACAAATCCCCTTTAAGAACATGGCAAATTAGCCGCCCAAGATAGCGAAGTTTAAACATCACCTTTCTCCTATCTCCTCCTTTTCATTTTTCAACAAAGCAACAGCTTCCTCTTTTTCCTGATTTGCCTGCAGCAGCGAACTCTCTTTCTCACGTTTCAGTTTCTCCACCTCCTCCTCGTGCTTCTGTTCCATTCTCTTCAGCGCAACGTCGCCATCACGTTGAGTTTGGCTCAGTCTCTGCTCAACCAACTCCTTGTCTTTCAGTAACTTCGCCTCCTCGATCTCTTTCTCCTTGCGCACGCGCTGTAAGTCAACAGTCAGCGCTTCTTTGGAAAGCAACAGCTCTTGATTTTCGGCTTCCAGTGCCTCCTTCCTGGCCTCAAGTTTTGTCGCGGTCTGCTGCAGGTCGTACAAAGCCGTCTCCAGAGATTCCTTCTCGCTCTTCAAGCTTGCTATATTCTCGGACAACCCGCGATTCTCCCGCTCGGATGAATTAACTTGCACTAGCAAGCTCGATTTTTCCCGTGTCAACTCTTCCTTTTCTTTTGCCAGACGCACAACATTCGAGCTCTGTCTCTCTACGTCACGGCGAGTTGTCAGCAACTCTTCATAGATGGAATCCCTTTCTCTGGAAACTTGGTTCAGGGCCTCGCTAAGTTCAGCCTTCTCACGGTTGGCCACTAACACTTCTTGCTCCAGTTTGTCACGGCTTGCTTCATGAATGCTGAGATTTTGATCAAGTGTGGATTTCTCAGTGTCCAAATCCACCTATGGAAAAATTGTAAGGCAGACCATTTTTAATTTGTGTAGACAGCCGGGTTATTTCCTATCTGCTTTCGGTTCACATTCCTTTACCTCGTTAGCTGACAAAACCCCGCCTCGTTTCTCGACCAATCAAAAGCAGCAACAAAACATTACGTAGCTTGCGCGCACGCATTTTACCGCGCCATATTAGCGCAGGACAAAGTCTTGCCCCGCTTTTCAATTGACTCATTTGAATCCCTGCCGCCAATGTGATTTGCCAACTTAAGTACTTTGCTTAAGCGAGTTTTCGCGCACTTAGCGAAAGACCACAGACTGAAATTCGTCGTCAAGCATGATTGGCTATAGAAATCAGTATGCAGAAGTTTCCACAAACTTCATTTTCTAATTGAGACTTTTGAAAAATCGACGAATTTAAGCAATTGGTCGAAGTAATTACTTTACTTCCAATTCTGGTTGACTAATCTAACCGTCAGCGTCTGGGTTCATTGGCACAAGTCACGAGTATTCCAGCACTTGGCGCCGGATACAACACATGCTTCGATTTCTGATTGGTTCCTATGAATCTATGAGAAAGCTGTGATTAGCTGAACAGATTAACACTATGTTAGCATGATCTTTCACTTGCAAAAAAGAGGCGGAGAATTAAAGCTGCATCGATTTTCGATAGGCTGAGGAGATTTAATTTCTCTGGGAGAGGCGGAAACTCCCGAGTGGTTTTCTCGAGCGGCGAGGCCGCGGAAAAATTCTTGTCGCGGCTTCAACGCCGAAAATACAACAATCGCCATTTGACAGCATAAGGCAACTGAAGAGAATTTCTTTGGTTTTGCCCTTAACCAACAAGAGTGCTTCATGTTTTTCCAAGCAATTTCACTTTGATTAAATCGGATAAATTACAAAACTTGGGACAAATTCCTTAACAAAAACAAATTTCACTACACACCTTTTCTTGTTCAACACGTATGAGTTCTTGCCTAATGCTGTTCTTCTCATTTTCCAAGTCTCTTTTGTCTTGAGAAAGGGAGGTCTTGTCTGATTCCATTTGTTTGATGATCTTATTCAGCTCGATCTTATCTTGCCCAAGACCCTCGTTAAGCGACTGAAGCTTCACCAACGCGTCACGCAACGCGATCTCCTCGGACTTCATTTTGTTGATTTCAAGTTCCAACTCGGCCCTCTGCAGTTCTGACTTCGACAGTGTCTCCGAGATGTGCGCTTTCTCTTGTTCCATTACCTCCTTGTCCAACATGGAGCGTGACAGCTGCTCTTTGAGAATCACAATTTCTTCCTTCAGTGACGACTGCTTCGTCTCGAGTTGATCTATAACTTGATTCGTACGTTGCACCTCTTTTCCCAATCTCTCTTTCTCGCGAATCAAATCATCTTTATCGTCTTCCAAGTTGTCCCTTTGGCGTTGGAGCTCGCTGTTGGCTGCTTGAAGTCTTTCCATTTCCACTGTCATGTCCTCCAGTTGCTCGTTCATGGAATGCCTCATTTTTTCAAGGTTTTGTTTCTCTGTTGAAAGGACATCTGAATGCGCCTTGAAGCGCTCTTTGTCTTGACTTGCCTCGGTAACTTTTTGACGCCTGCGCAGAAAATACACAGGAAATGGTAGATATAAGAACTCGAAATGAGTGACATGGCTGAGAGTAGGCTTTTATACATTATGCTGGCATTTTTCGAACATTTCAAGGCAAAAGCATTAAGCATTATTCGAGCATTTTAGTGGCATTCCCGCCTCCTCCCCACCCCCCCCCCCCCCCCAATTCTTTTTTTTGGCAGAGAAATAGAAAGTTAAATACGACAAAATCGACAAGAACAATTCTCAGAAAATTACATTGAAACGTCGCTTATGTTGCAATAATAATAACAGAGACTAACTTTCCGTCACTTAAATATCGAATACCATATTTTGTTAACTTATAATACTACATTTGTGATGTACAGTAACATACACGTTTTTGCGTTTTTGTGAGGCTGAGCCTTCATTTGTGTTGAAATATTGTATAATGAGCATTAAGTAAACATTTCAGTGACCTTTGGGGGGGGGGGGGGGAGACACAGCATTTTAGTGGGGAAGAAGGAGCATCAAAACGGAGCATTTTAATGGCGAAGTAAAAGCATAATGTACAAAAGCTTACAATGGTGGACGAAATTCCTTGGGACACTTCTTTAATTGTATTAATTTTCTGTGTTTTTAAAACGGAGTTTTTAAAAAGCAATGTTATCCGTTTTAAAATGCGTTGCTTCCCTTCCTCAAAATACAATGTTGAAACTCTGGAGAAATAGCGTGTACACGTGTCCAACATTTTAGGGCTGATATTTCAAAACGAAAATCTTCTCTATTTTGCTAAGACCGTGTCGTTCGCAATCTTGGATGATCAGCAAGTTAGATCAGTGTCTCTTTTAAATCATCCAAAGAAAATCAGCATAATAACGATTAAATTTGAGATAATCTCTCCAGAGCCTTGCATATTGTCAAGATCACTTCGGTCTCTTATTTTAAAGTGAGTCTGGGTGCCAAAACTCTCCTTCGAATTACCATTTACCAAAAGAAAACTCATTTCCTCTGCAAAAAATTCACTCATAGGGAGGACAACGGCCTAAGAAAGGCTAAGTTTTCTGTGCTTACGTGAAATCCAGTTCATCTCGCGCAGTTGTCAGTGCTTTCTCCAGTCTCCTGCGTTCATTTTCGGTATCGTCTAACTGTTTCTTGGTTTTCTTCTCAGAGTCCCTCGCAGCGTCGACCTTGCTCTTCATTTCCTGTGTAATTTGAAAGTAAAAGATGACTTACATTAAACAGATCCTATTTATGGTCAGCGGTCAGCGGTCAGCGGTCAGCGATGATGGTTGCTCCGCAAATTTGGTGGGCTGAACCATATCACGGAAATTTAATGGAATATGATTAAGATAGTTAAAAAGTCATAACAGGCCGTTTCCTAGTTCATGTCTGCCTCCTCTTCAAAGCGAGTCTAACTGCAAAGTTTTTGTGATGGTAATTAGTTCTACTTTACATATGAATGAAAACTAATCGTCATAAGAAAAACGTCGCACTTAGACTCGCTTTGAAGAGGAGGCGGACATGAACTCGGAAATGGCCTATCAGTAAGTTCCCCTATACTGTGCCCTTCTCCGTTCCTATTTTTTGCATTTTGTATTGCTTATGTATTTTCTATGAACCAACTGTATTATTCTTAAAAGGAGGAAATAAAATACACAAATTGGCATACGACAAAGAACTCGCGCTCCACTGTTTTTATTTGAATTGCTCCAAGTACGCCTGACTGACTGACTGACTATCACTGTGACAGAAGACGATCACCACTCATAGCAAAACGGAAAGGGAACTCTTAAAGGATATTTCGCTAACCACAAAACTGACTGAGGATTTTATAACAAAAAATGGAAAACAGCATCTAATAAAATACGATACGGACAAGTTGCAGTTAAGGGCTTTTCCATTGCACAAATTATAACTGAGTTCTGCATGCTCTAAAGCGCACCAGACCGAAAAGCGATTCGCGTGCCTTTGCCGCGCCTTTCATAGCGCATGTAAGTTATAAAAGGTCCCTTGCCCAAATGATGCCATATTGCACTTAGAGCGTTTGCAAGATCTCGCAACCACCTCCAGAGAAAATGCCATGCTAAAATACCATGTTCGGCTAAAAATTACCTCTGCATCGGCTTTGTACGGAAATCAACAGAAAACGTTCTAAGAACTTAGACAAGAACAGAAAATAATAACACAATTAAAAGAAGCCCTTTTACGCACCATGACTTGCACGTTCTTCTTCTGAAGAGCGGTATGAACAGTTGCAAGAGCGTTATCAAAAACAGCTGGAGACCTGGCACGAGTAGGAGATGAGGACCGTAATCGAGCTGCACGTGATGGCGAAATGGGTCTCTTGCTGAGGAAATCATCTTCTGCCCCCTCTAACAAACCAGCATCCACCACCTCGATCTCAGCACCAGGCGACCCCAGTACTTTGGATGTACTATCGGCATCATGTCGAACGGCATTCGTGATTTCTCGGAGGGTGCTCTGAAGAATCTCGGCTTCTTCACGCATGGCAGCGAGGCTTGCCTCACTCTGGTTTTCCCACTCTTCAGATCGTTTTGCAAATCCACTCTCCTGAAAATGAAGCGGAAGAGCCGCGTTTGATCTTTTGATGGCTCAAGACACGCTAATGTTTACTCTCATTTAGGTCGAGGAACAACTGGACAAGTGAAAAGAGGATTTCCGAAAAAAACTGTTATTAGAAAAATATATATATTAATCTTAAGCCATTGTATAAAGTTTTTAATAACGACTTCTTATAATTTTTTTTCCCGCTGATGTCCGTGGAACCAGCGCAAACAATTCACTGTGGCCTGGACTCAACCTTACATGTTGTACTTCAGACATTTCTGCAGGCCACGCAGATTTTTCCCGAAGCAAGCGGCGAAGTGTGAAGTCTGGAGGGATATGGGGCGACTTTCTCGTACACCGACTGCTAGGCGGCCCAAAACAGTACCCAAACAAAATAGACCGCAGATACCTTTTTCAGATCCGTTCATTCCGCTACTGAGAGCAGTAGGAAAAGAATATGAATCCATTCATACCGACAATGAAGGAGGTCTCAAAAGAATACCCATGATGATCGAATATACTGTATATATTAGGGAGCTTAAGCATACGAGTTTTTGAGACGCGGACGGCAACCGGAAGAGAATATTTCGCGTGCCAGGACAGTGGTGTTTCCCAGATTTTTGTACTAATCATCTCTGATGAAGAAAGATATACTTGGCTATGTAAATGTGGTTGCGTGAAGACAAATCAAAAGGGAAAACAGCTCACTTCCGGTTGCCGTCCCCGCCTCAAAAACGCGCGCGCTTAAGCTCCTTATTTGTTCCTAGTCCGGAAGAATTTATATGGAAAGACGTAATAATGAGCCTCACCAGTCCATCAATCCGTCTCTTTAGACTCGAAATAGTGTCCTCTTTCTCGTTCATTTGGGCTTCAAGTTTCTCCTTTGCATTTGTTAATTCTTTGACCCTTAAAAGCAATAAATAAATAAAGAAATTAATAAGTTATTTGTTTATTTATTTATTTATTTTCGAAATCAAAGACGTCACGGAACTGAAAACTTTAGAAAAAAATATTTCATCTTCACAACTTTCTTTAGATAAAAATTCAGAAGACCTTGCGATTTTGATTTTAGAATTTTCTTATGTCACTGTGAAAACCATCTAATAACCTTCTATTGTTTTCTTTCTTCTGTCGAGTGGGGTTCAGAAGGAGGTCCACCTATTAAATTCTCCCTTCAATTCCACGCACGAACCGTCGTTAAATTACCGCAAGCAATAATTTTTGTGGGAGACGTGGTGGCCTCATGGTTAGTGCGCTCGACTCCGAATCAAGTTGTCCGGGTTCGGGTCCTGGCCGGGGACATTGTGTTGTGTTCTTGGGCAAGACACTTTACTCTCACGGTGCCTTTCTCCACCCAGGTGTAAAAATGGGTACCGGCGAAAATGCTGGGGGTAACCCTGCGATGGACTAGCATCTCATCCAGGGGGGAGAAGAAATACTCCTAGTCGCTTCATGCTACAGAAACCGGAGATAAGCGCCGGCCTGGTGGGCCTTCTAGGCTCGTAGCAGACTTTACCTTACCGGCAGAGTTTCTACCATTTAGGTAAACTAGTTAAGGCATCGCATTTTCAAAAGGGTTTACAAGTGAAAAGAAATCACTTCTGCCTTACTTGAGAATCAGGTCGGTTCTCTCGTTGTCGTATTTGTTCTGGAGCTCAATAAATTCTTGTACTTTTTCACGAAGTTGCTCTTCAGCCTTGAGATAAAGAACAAAATCGGAAGAATTACAAAACATAAATAACATGACTTCCTCATTGAGTTCATGTACAAGGAGGATATTGATCGATTTAACATTAGAGGGTGTCTTAGATATCGCCGAAGTCTTGGCGTATACAACAATACAAATACGAGAAGAAATGAATCAATTCTTTAAAACGCACGTTACAGACGTCTTTGTTGTCTTGCGATTTTAGCAATGAAAACGCCTGACCTTAAGTGGGAGGTATACTGTATTTGTTGGCAATTCCGTATTTCATTATTGGTTGTTAAACGTATTCAAATCTACAATGATTGTCTCTTGGACAGTACACGCGCCATGAGAGGCCAACACCGGGCCGCACGGTATTCTATAGCGCGATCAGCTAAATTTTAAACGTTTGTCTTGAATTCTAAGATCTAGAGATATTAATACTATATTACCCCTCACAAACGTCGATTCCTTAGGTCGCAAAACATACGGCTTTTTTTACTTACACTACAACGCTCCAACCTGCTCAGTTAGAGGTATTATTCGCGAGTAGACGAACATTCTCTGGTATAAATGAATACGACCTTTGCTTGACCATTTGACTTCCAGGAGCGATCGGTATGTATCTTCTTCTCACAATGTTAATGAAATGCCAGTCAGACAGGTATTGAGAATGAAGAATATTATCAGCTTTGGAGGACGGGTGTGACCTTGATATCACACCAAATTCTCATGACTACCAAACGACGAAATCTATGGTACTAGTTGAGAGAATAAACGTTTCGATCGTGAGAAAAAAAAAGCACAGTATAAATCATATTACCCTTTGCCGCCTGTTCCTCTCATCCTCGAGCGCAGCCTGGGTATTAGCATCCATGCCCCTGAGGTTCTTATCCAGTTCCATGCAGGCACCCTGCACAACACGCACAGACTTGCTAACTTCAGCGCGCACACCAGACAGGTCTCTATAACAAGGTAAGGAAAATGCAGTTCATTCACAAGATCATTTATTTTCAAGTGAGTCTAGAGTGTGCAAGTTGAAGACTTGTACATTTACGAATTTGACGTGCGTCTTGTAAAATTTTGTCCTCTAAATAATGATACATTGTGCCAAAGTGGCTGTCGAACCACAGGCCGGCCACACTGTCCGCAATGCTTTCATTCAATTTATTTTTCAGTCTTCTACAAAACTGTCTACAAAATCGCCTCCTCCATTTTGCAAGTTCAAAAGTCACATAGGTTAAAATTCTATGCGTCTTCAGTCCTCTCATTGATAACATTTGACCGATCAGCGAGCGAGAATTTAGTCATTGTAAAACAAATGCATACCTCTGGGTTGCGGATTTCATCTCATTAAACTGTCGCCTAAAATTGTTCACAGTCTTCCACATGTCCATCAAGCGTACATGCTCGTTAGCGAAGTAAGCTTGTTCTTCTTCGTCGCGAGTTTCGAGTTCTTCTCTTGCTTTATTCCAATCGTTTGTTAGTTTCTGGATATCCAGTGTCAGTTGCTGATTGGCTGAAGTTGCTTGCTCTAGTTGTTCTCGCAGCATGTTGTTGACATGTTGAAGGCTAGCACTCCTATAAACATCACAAACAAAGAGTGTCAAGCAGTGAGTACATTTAGATTAGGAAAATGGTCCTGGGTCCAATTCATGTTACTGTCTGTGGTAATAGACATTCAATAGGGAGCACGCGCGTTTTTGAGACGTGAAAGGCAACCGGAAGCGAGCTGTTTTCTCTTTTAACTTGTCTTTACACAACCACATTTACATTGCTAAGTATCTTTTCTCCATTAGAAATGATTAGTGTAAAAATCTGGGAGACACCACTGTCCTGGCACGCGAAATGTTCTCTTCCGGTTGCCGTCCGCGTCTCAAAAACGCGCGTGCTTTAAGCTCCCAAATGTACATTCCGTAACGGGTGGGATGAAGAGAAATTGAACAGAATCATCAAGGATAGCGACAAGAACGAATGTACGAAGCCTGACGAAAAATACTGAGCGTTAGGACAGTGCCAAGAGCTAGGAGGCGATTCCAGTCATGTGCTAAAACTAATATTTCCCTACATATGACCCGAGTCTTTCTTTAGGCTGGATTTCCTAAATAAAAACTCCTAGCGAAATGTGACTGATTTAACCTTCAATGCATGACATGACATGCATGGCTTACGAGCTTGCAGATTGTCAGTAACCAATACTGTGCAGTATTATCTAAATGTGAGTTTAAAAATAGGCGTACTGGAAAACCACACGGTTCCCTTAGACGCTACATGTAAGTTCAGTTTACTGTTACAATTTTTTTTTTCTTTAGCTCCAAAATTTCAACATCAGAATGTATGCTGCCAAAAAATAATTCCTTAGAGAACAACAAAATGACTGAAGTTGTGAATTTATTTGTTTAATCCTTATAACACCAACGGCGCATTTTTGCTGAAAGCTCTGAATTCCGATTTGCTTATTGATGAGTAAGAGATTGTTGTTGGACATTTTGTAAACTCAAAAGTACATTAAATAATGAACAATTATATTTTCATAGAATGTAGTTACTACGAAAACCACCGAGCTGTGGAATGGGCCCGAATATTATATTGAGTGACTGCCCTGTCCACTTCAGTTAAACATTTTGATCAAATTTCTTCAGTTAACATTTTGATGAAATTCCTTTCCCGCAGTGTGAGTAGTAGCCAGCTTTCGCTGTGAAGG
>NC_090871.1:53328892-53331392 GCF_036669935.1 Montipora foliosa | reverse complement strand
TCCTCGAGATGACGGAACCCGCAGAGTTCAATTTACAAATTCAGTCTACAAGTTTCAGATTTCGAGCTCAAAGCAAAGCGAATCGCAGAAAACTCTTTATCTCGATGTTATTGCGATCTTTCCGTTCCTACTGGTTGTTAATGTAACCGAACGTAAACCAAATTAAACCACAGCTGGTTCTAGTCCTTCCGAACCGACGCCACGCTCTCGGTCAGTGCCGGTTGTTATAGCAACGTTTGCTAAAGCGGAACCCCACCAAAAGAGCCTTCAGAAGTGACACTTTGCATACCGTAAGCACGATTTTGAGAGTAAAAAATTTTGAAGATGAAATAGTAGTTGATGACCAAGACATGATTAATAAAGAAAACTATACATTGAGCATGTTAAAGTGTGTTTGACTGGCGAAAACGATTTGAAGAGTTTAATCAAATGGATAGAGCGCCGAAGTTTGCATTTCCCGCTTGTAAATATACAAAAATTAAAAGACGCTACATTCCTTAATCTCCAAAACGGTCAACTTGAGTCAAACTTCAAGACAAGACTACGAATAATGAATACAATCAATCTGCGCATGAAATTTAATATCCACTTGTACGGAACACTTACAGTTTTGGTTCATTACGGTAATGTTACACTGGAGATTACAAGTTAAAAGCGTTTCTCATACTTAAAAACTTGTTCTAAAAACAAATTGGAAAAGTCTTTGACGGAACCCCAACCAGTTTTGTCCTTTTAACATAATTAATTTTGAGCATCGTCGGCTAAGGCGAGTTTCGGAAGTTATTCGGCTTGAAAGATTTTGTCAGTGTAACATGAGCTTTAGCTTACTTAATTAATTAATCAATTATACAACCACACGCATTGTTCGTGTCTTTTCAAAGAGGCTATTAAAAAACCCAAATTGTTCAAAAGGAAATCAAGTCGTGTCTTTTCAAAAGCAATTTAGTAATGGCTTACAATAGAAACGGTAACATTATACCCTTGACAATACGTTATCTCAAGCCATGAATTACTGCAAGCAACAGCCAATCATATTAGCAACAATGATTTCCGGCTAAAGTTATCCCACTTGTAATGTTAGCAGGCCCTCAGCTCTGAAATCAGTTGCTCTTTTTACAAGCAGTTCGATTAAGGAAGGAGAAAGGATGCCCAGCTTTAAACTTAATGAGAAGTGCAGTAATTGTCGCTCGCAATCGGACAGACAATGGTTAATTTTAACGACAAATATGTGATTGCACCTTAAAATGAAAAAAGGTAATCTGTTAGACAAAGTTGAATGGACTTTGGTATTGTAAGGGTGCAACGGCAAAAACCATTTTTGTATATTAGTTTAATTAATGCATTTTTGCATCCATTTTCTAAACAACGAGAAAATGAAAGAAAAAGAAAAACTGGCAACCATTTTAAATAATCATCAAGGCCGCGTGACACGAGAATAATCAGATTCAACTTAATGGCTCATTTCTACCGGCTTTGTCAATTGGACGAAATCAACGTGATGAAATCTCAAAAAACTAATCATAAAATCAATATGAAATTCTTCATCAAGGTTCCCTGGTTTTTAATAAAAACCCTCACTGATAATCACTTACTTAACTTGACTGACCTGACAAAGTTACTTGATTAGAGAACACTTTGGGGCTTTTGTCCAACGCTTTAACCGGGTGTGAGCACAAAAGCAAGATCAAATCCACAACAAAGTAACAATTTTTTAATGACCCATTTAAAAAATCTGCAACAAACGCGACTCACACCATGTTTCCATGACAACGTCCCATCTTAGCTTCTATCCTTTGCTTCTATCTTGATTTGACCGCTTGTCAAGCTCACACAAACGAAGCATTTGTTCGCGAAGGACAAGACGCAACAAAGTTGCGTCAAAGCGTATAAACTTCACCGCTTAGTAAACACGGGGTGTCGCAGCTTATTTATCTTTGTTGATTGATACGAGAGAAAAGCTTAAAAGAAGGCAAATATACAGGTCAGACATTCGATCAAAATTTAGCATAGACGATTGAGTTGACTGAAGCAATTTGACTTTTTCCCTTTTCTTTTTTCGCTTCAAGGGCAGAGATCGATATCCTGAGGCCGGCAACTGCGGAAGAAATCTAGTGCACTACTTTTATTGAAACACCTTATTCTCTCAACCATGCGAGTTGAAAGCAATTCAATATATTGTCACACCGTACCCTAAAGGCGCTGTTACACTGTGTAACTTTTCGTGCAACTTGTCTCGCAACGCTTTTGCGAGACAAGTTGCACGAATCATTGCCCAATGTAACACACCTTGCAACGGCCAAAAACGGTGCGAGACGAGTTGCACAAAACCGTTGCGGTAAGTAGACTTGAGTTCTACTTACCGCAACGGTTGCAACGCATTTTTAAGCCTTGCTCAGTGCAACATCTGTCCTGCAACTTGTGTTGGAAAGATTTACGGCACCAACCAATGAAAATGTTCCTTTAACCTCATGTGATCATCGAAACGGGACAAGTTGCATGA
>NC_090871.1:53258892-53316392 GCF_036669935.1 Montipora foliosa | reverse complement strand
GTTAGGGTAAGTATAAATTCCACACACTCAGCTATGTGTTGACAGGTGCCTGAGAAGTAGACTGTGACTCGGTTGCCATGGTGACCTCCTCGCTTCTGAGGAGAGTGTTGTTTCCTCTCTTGTCACCTTTACGACACCTACGCTCCAATAAATTAGCGTAGTATTTTAATTTTTTTCTAGCAAGAAATATGGAGGGTGCGTTCGTTGCTTGGGTTTATGCTTGCGCCGTTAGTCCCTGGGGAATTCATGCCACGCGCCTGCGATCATTGTAATCATGTTTGAAGTTGACTCCATTTTTTGAATGTTGTGCCCAATTAGGGCTCGCCCCCAGGCCAGAGAAGATTACAATACATCAATAACAACACCCTGAGCGAAATATTAAATCATTCACATTCAGCTGAGTTGTTGTTGTTGTCATTTTTTTTTTTTAATTCTTTTTGATGTGTTCGGCAGGAATTTGTGTTCTTTCTCCTTCCCCTCATCAATATCCACAAGCTCAAGAACATGCTGATCAGACGATTCTCGAGTCCAGCCTCTCTTGATAAGCAGCCGTCCGTCAAAGTCGCGTGCCATGAATGTGGCATTTGTACCCAGCCTCCCACCGCTCCGCACCAGGCTCAATGCGGACACGTGTTCTGCTATTACTGTATTAAGGTATCAGGATTGCTTTCATCCTATACTGCTGCGATAAGTAAATGACTAAAATTTGAATCTTTGTGTATATTTAACACACCGCTGCGAATTAATAGGAGAGCCAGTTGTGACTTGGTCCCGCGTTTTCTCGCAGTTATTTTCGGATGTAAGATTCTGTTTAAAGTTGTCTCATTTGTTCTTATGTTCGGCAAATCCGCCCTTTCATCAGTAGGAAGGGAAAGTTGCCTGATTTAGCTTTATATTGAAACGAAATATCTGTCCCACTCGCGATTACTTCATTCTCTGTTTCGTAGTGAATTCAAAGAGTGAATTTTTTTTGTAATTGTTTAAGTCTTTTTCATACTTGTCATGTTCCGAGATTGAGACACTTACGCCCATGCACTTAAGCTTAGTCTTCGAATTATTCCTCTCAGTAGCCTCACTAGGGCGTTTAACTTATCTGGCAACCGCCATCGTTCTATCGACGCTTTTATACAGGACAATCCAGTTAACCTGGAAATAATTTCTTTGCCAAACTCAAATGCCACAGCTCGTGCTTTCCCTTTTGTTATCCTCTAGATTTCACTTTTAAGCTCCGCGTAATGGTACATATAAAGCTAGCATAGCTGACATTCGTTTTTTTCTTTCGTTGGAGGTACTGAAAAGCGTGGGTCTGTAGCTTACATGTAAATAAGGCCAAAGCTCTTTGGTTTTCTGTTTTCAATGCAAAGCATAATTTTGTGACGTTATTTCAGGAGCAAACGGGTTCGTCCCACTAACTCAGTCGTGGGTCAGTAAGATAACTTTTAGGGCGACTGATTTCGATGAAAAAACAACAAAATATGTTGACTGTTTGATGCTGTCCGTCAGCAGCTTAGATGAATAATGGACGGCTAAACGAACAGAAATTTGTCTATATTGAAGCGAGATCACTTCTCTCTTTCGTCTGTAACCCGCACATCAAATATAGGGAAGATATCGCTGACGTCACCTATTTGTCATTACTGAATGTGCCAACCAGAACCTCATTGGTTGTGGAAACGAAGGGTCTTTTGTTCCTCACTCACTAACGCGATCAGCAACCTTGTTTTTCCACCGAAACAATGGAAAACGTTTGCATGATAATGGAGCTCAATTCCAAAAGGATTATTTGGGTACACCAATAATAGACTCGCCGTTTCTACACTCGCGCGAACTCTTTCGTTCGAATATTGACCGCGTCGCTCGCGTTTGCAAAAAATACGACTCTTTTGCAGTCCGTGACATCAACAAGGCCTCCGTTCTATTGTTTACGAAGACCAACATGGCAGCGGTGACGTCACGTCAAAACACTCTATACAGTCATTTCTATGTTAACTTTTTATGCGTAAGGAGATGTATTTTAGCAAATTATAAACATTTGAGGCTAGGTTCACTTGAGTGTGTCGTTTCTCTGCAGGCTAACAGTTTAGCGGACCCATCCTTCCCATGCCCTTTATGCGGACAGGCTGTTGGAGATGAAATCACTCCTGTTGAAAGCACAGTTGCTATCGAAGTGAGTTGAAGTGCACCGCTCGAAGTAAGAAAACCTGCCCGGCAGTGACTTCTTATTGTCTTCCCATCGGAAATTGCCCATGATGCATTCGGCGTCCATTTGATCTGCGCCCTCAGTTCTTGCCTTGAATCTATGGTGGACAAATTAATTGGCCGTATACAAGGCTTTCAGACCTTTGAGATGTGATATCAGAAGTTCACAGACTTCTAATTATATTTATATGATTGAAAGAAATGTATTTATTATATAAGTACCAATGAAATACCAAGTGAGCTTTCGCGCGAAAACATAATATCTTCACACGTGAAAATAACATGTTATCTTCACACGTGAAAAGGTCACTGTTGCCATGGTTACATATGAAACTCGCGCCTTTCGATGCCTTTCGTGAAGTGATTTAGTATTTCATTTGTATTTATATAATAAGTAGAATATTACATGGCCGCTTGAAGATGCGAGATTTCTCTTCTCGTGTTGAAAAATATTTCACTCTTTCGCTGCGCTCACTCGTAAAATATCTCCGCGCGGCCATGTAATATCCTCTATATAGTTTGAATTTCTGGTTATAGACGAAATGTGCAGAAGTGATACTCGCACCTACGTAGACAATTTGAGCAATTTTCTCGTTATAGACACCTAAAAAATTCATTCATTTATGGAGTCCATTCACGGG
Organism: Montipora foliosa; assembly: GCF_036669935.1. Taxonomy (NCBI): domain Eukaryota; kingdom Metazoa; phylum Cnidaria; class Anthozoa; order Scleractinia; family Acroporidae; genus Montipora; species Montipora foliosa. Next base: position 53,313,552 of record NC_090871.1, on the reverse strand, counting down.
AAAAAATGAGCACAAAAAATTGACCTTCTCCCAACTTGTGTGGCTTCGTAGTTCAGTTAGTAGAGCATGGCACCTTCATCCCAGAGGTCACAGGTTCAAATCCCGTCGAAGCCGCCTGAATATTTCAGATGTCTATAAAGGGACAATTGCTTAAATTGTCTGGTAAGTGCGAGGAACACTTCTGCATTTAGAATTATATTTATATTGACCTCTTCCTTAAGGAAAGAAACGGGAGCTGACCTTGAGGTATCCTGGCTTAGATGTCATCACTGCGAAAGAAGTGCAAAACCATTATCTAGTGGAAAATAAGCAAACTCGATTTACCCCTTTTTTCGACACTACAATCGGCAAGAACACGCTAAAAAAGAAAAAAATGCCAATGCCATGAGGAAGGTCTGTAAAAGAGTCAGAGACCCCATAGACAGACCACGTCAATAAGTATAAACAAAAATAAGTCATTATCCCTGGAATTGTCGTGAAAGTATGAAAAGGTGTATAAAGCCGTGTTAAAATCGAGAATTGATGAACTGATCCCAACAAGTTATCCAAGTCGAATAGAATTCATCAAGAAGTTGCTAACCCCTCCCCTTTTTGAAACATGACGAGGGGTTTTAAATGCGAGGGCCTTGATTGGAATAAAAAAAGGCAAATCAAAAGTTTAACAAAAAACTTGGCGTAAACAGTGTATATTGTTGGGAACGTGGAAATGGCGAATAGTCTTGAGGTGAGAGTGAGGGCCGGGTGTTTTAGGAACAAAGTTGACTTCCAAACTAGTACCAATGTTAGATTTATAACAAATAAGTATAACAGGATCTAAGGTGCGAAACGAGTCCACATTCGCCACTTACACTGTTGCCACAATGAACCTTTCTTGTTCTTTTGGAGATAGGACGCAGCCCTTTACAACCTCTAATTTCATTGGATCCCTTTAGCACGCAGCTCTATTGTTTTTAGAGTTAGGGTCGATTGTTTCTTTTGTATCGTTCTTTGTGTCCATTGTTTTCTGAACCAATCCCGAGAGTCGCTGTAATGGTTGCGTACTCACCTTTTTCTTAACTAAACTTGAGAGCATCTCACATGGGTTCGAATTACGAACGCTTTGGCATTTCGATTGAGTGTTCGGCTCACTCTGTAAGTCCGTCGACGTACCGAGTGTTCAGCCCCGAGGGGTATAAAGGCAACTAGAGGGACGTTAAAGGACGTTTAAATCGCCCGACGTGAAGGAATCCGGAATCCAGCAAACGTGAGGCTTTGGAATCGGGAACCCAGAGCGCGGAATCCTGAATCCATGGTATCGGCGAAAACGCATGATACGTCTGGACGAACTAAATCGTTTAGAGCGGCGTCAAAGACGCACTTAATGATGTACTTCTTGTAGACGAATAATGGGTCTCCCGCCCGTTTTAATACAGGACGGATTGAAAGACGCATTGGTCGTCTTTATACTTGAGATGTTTTTTAATGCGTCTTATAGTTCGTCATTCAATTCGTCCTTCATAAAGACAGGCGAGAGACGCATTATGCGTCTGGACGAAGTAAATCATTTAGTGCGTCTTCCAAACCGAATTGCCTAAAGTCGTCCAGACACATTATGTGTCTCTAGTAGTATAAAAACTTAAACCCTGGAGTTTTCCATGCTTCTTCAGAGCGCCCCTGTTGCTTCATTAATTAATAACGATCATCACTTTCACTTGGTATTGAATTATCACAACAGCCCGGGCAGATGGCCTTGACATTTGCTTTAACATCCTTCGATTTTGTTCAACAGCGATGTTGAAACGCTTTGCCCCCCTCCCCCCCCCTTTCATCCGTGCTGAAACATGTTAAATCGATGTTGAATGAGTTTAAAAGCGTTTAATCTTTGTTTCAACAACCATTCCACATTTTTTTTGTTGTCGCGAATGTTGTCGGAATTCCCCCCCCGCCAATCTTCTGTCAACATTGTTCGGTACGCGCGTGCGCATTAATCTGTCTCTCATTGACGTATCCATGTGCGTATCCATAGTAACAAGCCCATATTCATAGCAACAACCGCGTCTGCAGCATGAGACTAGGGAGTTTAAGATCTGCGACGCGACGGTAACGAAAATGTCATTTAAAATTGCAAGTTCAGGTTTATTAATCGTTTTCGTCGTTATGTCGGCTTGTCTATCTTCTAAAAACTAGTGTAACCTTCCAGGAACTGAATTAGGAGGTGCGGTATTGAATCTACGACAGAAAATTCAAATTCGCTGCCTTTTGTTCACGTTCTCCGTAAAACTTGAGAATTGGTCATTTCACGTCGTAGATTTGCCGAAAACGTGAAAGAAATGTACATAAACTAAAAATGCACGTGCAGAGCGTGCAAAGCTATTGTTTTTGCTCATTAAATATGCAAAATTTGTGACGTTTTCGTTGCCGTCGCGTCGTAGATCTTAAACTCCCTAGTATGTTGATGATGTGTTTACCGTTTGCCCTCCTCAGCAGTTAACAACGTTAAGCATCGTTCAACAAAATCGAACGGATGTTGAAGCAATTGTTGAAGCGGTTTGCCCGCGGGCCTTTAGTCTAATTCGAGTAATTTTGAATGTAGTTTTAAAAGTCACAGTTTGAATTATAACTTCTTCAGGTACCTACATTCAAACTTCTCCAAACCATAGAAGCATCAAAGTTGTTTCAATAGGGCCGTTTATACGAGACAAAATAAGCCGCGGCTTACATAATACACGAACGGAACTATTTATACGAGTATAAACCTCCAGGCCAGGATAAGCCGCGGCTTGAGAAAGCCGTGAACGTAGATTTTGTACCATTTATACGGGTGTTCGCGTCTTGTGTAAGCCTTGGCTTATTTTCTCTCGTGTAAACGGCCCTATTGTCAAGCTTAACTGTCGCTAAAAAATGAAATTAAAAACTCCTCGTATTTTGACTCTTGAATGAATCGAGTTGTGTTGGCCCCTGTTTGCCCATTTAATACATGCATTTTCCTGTCAAGATCGTGCTTCTTCATTTTCTTATCAGATAATATGAGCTGGAGAACTCTGGGAGCTTTCCATTCGAAGCTATTCAACGGAAGTTTCGAAAATAAATGGATCAAGATATTTTCTCGAAAAGATTTTTCCACTCGAAAATGGAAATTTCGGTTGTATGGAAAGGGCCCTCTGTAGACTCTCCGTAAGGGAGCTAAGTATCGGCATTTTTAGCATACGCCACTCTGATTGGCTGGATCCACGTGTTGTTTTGTTTCTAGCACATGTCGACACACTGGTCGCCTTCCACACAAAAGCATGACGCGCGCTATCATGTAATCACTTTAAAAGAGATCCTCGTACGTACTGACAAAAATAGAATAGCTCATCAGACCTAAGATGCCCCAGCTAGCTCTCAAAGTGCTTGCAATTTGTTTAATGTCGCATACTCAGTCGAATTGAACTATGAAAGCGACTAGCCAATACGACTTAAAAACAATGAACAAGTACCAACTATAATGGCAAAACGGCAGATGTACCTTTGTTTGAGCGGGTTACTTCATATCAACAGCTGTTGTCACCGCGTGTTGTGAAATTTGCATACGACAGCATTGTCCTTGATGCTATCGAAAAAAACAAAATTAAAAAAAATCGCTTAAATGGCTGTTCGGGATATTTTTGGTCGCCTCTTTAAAACGCACCTTGTTTATCTTCAGTATTTAAGAAAAGAAAAAAAAATTCCTCGACTGGAGGAAATATCTTTGAAGCGCATCTTGTCAGACAAAACAATGGACTTGAAAAAAAAAGCTCAAATAGCAAAACAATGCTATGTGGGATGATTGTTGACGGTTCCTCAAAAATTCGCTAATTTGAAGGGCAAGTCGGGACGAGTCGATGAGTTATAATGAAGCACGTGGGGCTCATAACATTTGACACCACATCGAGATCGAATGCCGTTTAGCCCGAGAGATGTCATTCTCTTTCACCGTGGGAAAACTGAACGGAAACTCTAAAGCACAAATATCAAGGTAGGAAAAAACAAATTTTCTGTTTAGCGGATTACTGGTGTTGTTTTTCGGAAGCAAAACAGCGCTTTCATCGGCAGATGATGTGGCGATGGTTTAACAATAGATGCTCGGCCGACGAGACGAGACAAGACAAGGTCGAGATTCAAAAACGCCTTCACGACTCAGGTGAACCTGTCTAGTGGTAACTTTACTTTCGTAAAGTATCATACCTGCTTTTTTGTTTAATCGAGAAAAGTTCTGTCAAAAAATATTTGAAGAGCTTTTGCGTTTTAGCGAACTGTTCGGCTGGACCACACACTGTCGCAGCATATTTTGACAGTTGAGTATTTCTCAGAAGCTGTCGCATGAGCACACTTTAAATTTGGATTCTCGTTTATTAAGACAATCCCTCCACTATTTAGCGCCTCGTGAACGCTTATTTGTATCATCGAGAAAAGAAATGTGCCTTTTAAAGAATTTGCGTATTGAAACATTGGAGCAAGCCACACGAAGGAGATCGATCCACGGAAGTGGCTTAAACACCACCGTTGTAAAATATTACTGACTGGTGTAGTTTTCATCTCAAGTTCGATCCGATTATTTTGAGCGCTGGTGAGATCAGCGGATTGCTTAGCTAGCTTTGGTTGTAAGCTTGATATGTTTTCTTTATTTTCGAATGGACGTGGAATATTTTGGCGGATGTCTTTCGGAGCTCTGATGGATGTAACTTCATGAAGTGTCTATTGTCGATATCCTCTCAGCTCATTGTTTCAACTGGTCAACCACAGAATACTGGAACAGACTGTTTTCAAGTTACGTTTCCTTTGTGTGAATGTCGTTCCATTTCTTTTTTGGTTCCTGTCATTTTTTCACGTTTGTCATCAATTTCAATAGTTCTGTTCGGGCAGGTACAAAGTCTCTTCTTTTCTGTTCCTTATCGTTTTAACAGTTAACAGTGTTGTCGTGGGAAGCTAACAGACATGTCACAGATCTGCTTAGACCAGCGTGGACAGAAATTAAGAAAGTATATCGACTTACTTTACAACGTTTTGGTAGCAATTATTTTCCATGCAACCCTGTCACAGATCACAAAAGCAAAGCCTTGAATAATATTGGATGAAAGTTGAAGGTATCTGTGTGTAGGGCTAGTAACACACCGTGTGGCGCAAGTGGCAGAATATAATTCTTTTCAAGATCTTTCAAAACAGTGGCTTAACTTTGTCCAAGATCGTTCCATGTAATCCCTATTTTATACTTCGGCAACATTTCATGATACAAGGTTGAAAATTAGTGGGTCAAGAGTTGCAACATTAGTTCATTTGAAAATGGTTTTCCATGTGATACCGGCAGAAACGGTTAAACCCTAGTGGAACTTTTCTCAATCGACAACGGTGTTTTCTTGTCATCGCAGTTACAAATAATCTGCTTTAATGTGGTTTTGTTCATTCCAGAATCGTGTGGCTAATCTGCCGAAACAGGCGAAGTAAGTCTCGAATCTTTAATTCAAATCTCGTTAAAGTTATTATATATGATCATTATTTTTTTCTTCTCCGAGAAACGCTTGTGATAGTTATGATTCACTTGAAAAGACTTGAACTGGTAAAGGTACGTTTGTGCGTTTTTTCTTTGAGGCCTTTTAAGAAAAATAACATTTGAAGCAGTGTGTCCACACCCTCTTGATAATAGAAATCGCCTTAAAACTCGTCGTATCTGCAGCCCGAGCTATCAATAGTTTGGCATGCGACAGATGAGTCTCTCAAAGCGGCATATATAAGGCGCCATTTTGAATGTGATCCGCAGGGTAGCATTGAACTTATTTGACCAGTGCAAATTCACATACTTAAATTAATTTTTTTATCAGATAGAAATCTAACATATCTTTGTATGTCGCATTGAAGGAAACATTCATTCATATCGTGCAGGAATGCTCAAGCGAAGAGCAAGGCTATTCCTGCTTTAGGTCAAAGGGTTAAATAGAGTTTGAATTTTGTTTGGTCAAATTTCATAGGTACTTGAGAAGTGATGCGCACCCTTGACCGATAATGACCGATTAAAGTTTATACTGATTACACTTTTCCGGTGTTTTTCTTTCGAAGAAACATTCGTCACGTTATCATTTTACTGATTCTGTGCTTCTTGCTTATAATTAAAAACTTCCATGGAGAAGTTGATGTGATGATTGATTCTGGAAACTAAGTGCATGTACATTATCTAAACAGCCTTTGAACATTTTTAGGTCATAAGAAAATATCACAGTATTCTCCCATTTGATCTATGAACCCCAATACAATGGTCTCTTGTACTGATCTTCTAAGCATTTGATGATCAGAACTTCGATTTAGGAGTTTCTTAGGCAGTCAAGCGCCCGAAATTGACAGCTAAGGCATGATGTGTGAGAGTTCTTGCAATAGTGTTTCTACGATTGGCGATAATTCAGAGCGTAATAGCTGTTTTACAGATGTTCATCATAGTATTTGGCTTGCTGAGGGAGCGGATAAAATCTCTGGTCTATTCTTGAGAACTGGTCAAAGTTTCGAGCTAGAGTACCCATCTCTCAAAGTATTTTTCTCGACGGTGACCAGTTTTATGAAAGGACCTGGCAGTAATGTGATTTCAGTTTCGTTTTAGATTTCATAGATCCTTCTGGGATATGATTATTCCAATAAATTCGAGACCGCTTTGTAGTTTCTCAGAAAGGGATCTCATTTTTTCTCGCTAATCACTCTTAAAGCCATCAGCTTCATTGTGGCGATAAAAATAAATTTTCTTCCTTGGCGGTACTAAAATTCCCCCTTTTTGAAACAAACCAAACTTTGGGCCTGCAACTACACAACGTACAAGAAAGCGAAAGCTTCATTGTGGGGATAAAGATACATTTTTTTCTTGGCGTTACTAACGTTTCCCCTTTTTGAAACAAATCAAACTTTGGGCCTGCAACTACACAACGTACAAGAAAGCGAAAGCTTCATTGTGGGGATAAAGATACATTTTTTTCTTGGCGTTACTAACGTTTCCCCTTTTTGAAACAAATCAAACTTTGAGCCTGCAACTACGCTACCTACAAGAAAGTGTAACATTCTTGCTTTTAATATCTTGAGCTTCAGACAAATTTACATAGGTGTTTTAAGGCTAAGAAAGAACATTGCTGTATTCTGTTCAAAATTTATTGGTAACTCGTGCCCAAAATAAGTTTGTAAAACACGCTCAAGGAAGATATCAAATACATTTTTGCAGGAAGACTAGTCCAAACTGAATTTTTGGCTGCCTCGTGGAGATCAGATTTCGTAACTTGAGAAACAGGCAGAATTACTAATTTCCACTGAACTTCTCTTGCGGAACGACAGAAGGCAATGAATAGTTTCCTTGCACCAGAAACAAATTGGTTTGTAAACAGAGTGCTTCATTGTTTTTGGGTCACAGGCCCTCTCTTAACTATTTTTCACTGACCTCTAGGCTAAAGTAGCGCAAAAAGCTCCTTTTTTAATAGTTCTGGAAAGTGTCGTTAATCCATCTTGGGGCTTATTTGTTAGCTGCAAGGTCTTAATTTTGTTTTGGGCATCCCAGGTTCCTTGGAAGAAGGTGACATACAAAGGACTTAGACGCTTCGTAGCGGAAGTAATTTAAGGTTATTTTTTGGATAAAATGTCGTGTACACGGAAATTTCCGTTTCTTACATTTTCAGTTTTCAATTCCTTCATCACGGTCTCCCTGTTATACCGCAATGGAGTCTACTCAGCAAGTGAAGCTATGATCCATGAACAAATTCGTTTCAGTGAACAAACTCTCTGACATCAATACGATTTTGACCGAATGAATAACTTTTTATGGTCTAAAACTGCCGACGAAAACACTGCAAAACAGCAGTTTTCACAAAAAGTCTACATTTCATACATCATTTTGTTCATTGAGTCTACTCCTGTTGGCTAACAGAACTGTTAAAAATAGGGATGAACTCCTGTCAAACTGCCTTTGCGAATAAAGAGCCCCAAGGCCCTTGAATGAAACATTTTTTGTAGACGTTAATGGACAACTTGACCTCGTCGAACCCACTTCTTTTCTTAATTTCAACAGGACGCGAAAATTTAGCGGTGCACAATTAAATCATTTTTTGCAAGCAAATCTTCGGTAAGCCTACGTTACTCCCAATAAACTTGGTTTTCATAAGGAAGCTACGATTACTCATGCAACAATGTGGCCCAATTGCTATTCATCTTTTAAGAACAAAGAAGATAATGGAGTGGTTCTATGAAACCTACCACGACAGCTTCAAATACATGTTGCATTGTTTGGCGAAGGCCGGCTTTTTCCAGAATCTCAGTGTACGAAAAATCCAGGATATTGTTAACGCGCCACAAACAATATGTGAAGGATTTCGTTGGCAAGGATATTTTCGTCCATGCCACCGGGATACCACTATTCTTTGAAAAAGTCTTTTGGAATTTTGACTCTATTATTGTTATGCAAAATTTGAGCTATTTTCTCTATTGCTTTGGCATCAACATGGCCTTCTTATCACGTGAGTGCAATCAAAGAATTTTCCTTTAATTAGAAGTCTGTAACTTTCACGAAGGAGTTTGTTACGTTTGGGGGTCCTGTGGTTCAGGATAGAGAGTTGATTGGATTGGCTTAGTCTGGCTGATTCACAACTGAAATAACTGTCAATTGAAGTCACCAGCGATTTGATACGAAAAGACTCCCAGACCAAGGCAGCCGATCATGACTAAAACACCACACGAGTACATACGGGTAACATACGAGTAACATACGAGTAACATACGGAACATACGGATACATACGAATACATACGACTAACATACGACTAACATACGAGTAACATACGAGTAACATACGGATACATACGACTAACATACGGATACATACGAATACATACGAGTAATACGAATGTTTTTCTCATAAAGGAAGCTCTAATTATAGGCCTTGCAGGCATTTTTCACGTCAGCAAACTCGTACCCGGCTCAGTTTGAGGGGGGAGGGAGGGGATGTTGATCAACCCCCCAAGGCTTTCGTTAAATTTAGTCACAGTAAAATAAATTCACATGGAGTGCAAAACCCTTAGCTTGCGCTACAAGATGACAATATATTTTGGATGTCGCTTATGTCGTGTGACGTCATCAGATTCGCTATCTTAATTTCACTATTTCAGCTTAAGTTGCCTATGATAAATCAGTGCAAAAAAACAGTGCAAAATCAAGCCAGACAGCTTAAATGGGGTAAAGGATTGTGACAGACCTGCTCTGACTTCCTTACGTGTCTTAAATGTAAACTGGCCTGACAGTCATAATCATCTACGAGAGCAACATCCAAAATATACTGTCATCTTGTTGCGCAAGCTAAAGGCGGCGAAATACGAGATACAAAAACCCTAAACTTGGCGCGCAACATTATTTCGTTGCAAGTTTGGGTCGATTTCTCCCGTTTTTCACCTTGCATGATCAACTTGTCGCGCAACGAAAACATTTGTTGCGGGTTGAAGAAAGTTATTGCGAAACGTAGAGCGCAGATCTACTCTGAGCAACAAATTTGGGCTTTGTTGCTCGTTTTTCATCAAGCTCACAACTTGTCGCGCAACAAATGTGCTCTTGTACTAGCAAATCAACCACTCAGCGCACTGCATTTCTTCAACCCGCAACAAATGTTTTTCTTGCGGGTCAAGTTGATCACGCAAAGTGAAAAACGCGAAACATCGACCAGAACTTGCAACGAAACAATGTTGCGCCTCGTCTTTCGCCGCCTTAAGGATTTTGCACTCCATGTGAATTTATTTTACTGTGACTAAATTTAACGAAAGCCTTGGAGGGTCTATTAACACCACCCCCCCTTCCTCAAACTGAGCCGGGTACGTGTTTGCTGACGTGAAAAATGCTTGCAAGGCTTATAATTAGAGCTTCCTTTATGAGAAAAACATTCGTATTACTCGTATGTATTCGTATGTATCCGTATGTTAGTTGTATGTATCCGTATGTTACTCGTATGTTACTCGTATGTCAGTCGTATGTATTCGTATGTATCCGTATGTTCCGTATGTTACTCGTATGTTACTCGTATGTTACCCGTATGTACTCGTGTGGTGTTTTAGTCATGATCCAAGGCAGCCTCCTCGATCACTTGACATATCTGATCCGACTGTTTTTTTTTCCCCTTTTTGTCGTCTTTAACATGGATTTCTCGTTATCATTACCATCAGAAGAGCTTGTTATCAGCTTCTTCACTTCAGTACAGTTTTGCAGCTCATCTGTTAATTGAAATTGGCGCCGTTGTGATGTCTGTCCTTGGGCAATTAACGCGGATTCGCAGATAAAATTTGCTGCACTCAAAAAAGATATCGTTGGCAGCTCCTAATCATCTTTCAGTATACTCAGTTTTTTCAACTCCGTGGTGTTTCTCTTGTTTAGATTGTTAACACCTGAGTTTACCAACGCAGTTCTTGAGTTAACAAGTTTCACGCTTTCAGGTGGCCCTTTTGTTGCTTCTACAAACAATACGTTGCACAGATAAGCTAATGGCAAAGTGACCTGCGGGTTAGAAATGGGTGTATATATTTATCTTGCAAATGCAAATGAGCCAACATACAGACGACTCGAAATTTCAAAAGAGATCGGCCCCAATGTTGTTTTTTTTTAAAAAATTCTTTAAGATAATATTTATGTTCCTCAACTTTATTCCCACAGGCAATCGGGGCAATGGAACTCACTTCGTAAGTGCTAAGGTAACGCTATTTTTTTTCGAAAGGCAGGTTTCAAACAGATTTTGTTTGCCACTTAAACCCTGGAGTTTGACTTTGCACAAGACGTACAAAGCTAAGGAAACGATTCTCGTTTAACCGGCGTCTTGGAACGGGCGCAGTTAAGGTACTTTTAATCGTAGAGTCGGCGCGTTTAGAGCTATGGAGGCTAGTGCTTTTCTCTCATGCGAAGTTAAAAAAGCCATTAGAAGCAACCGACTCAGCATCTTAGCACGAGCTCGAGTCATGTAATTGTTTTGCGCCTATAGAGTGGCAGTCTTGCTTTGTTGATGGAACACTCGTCGGTTTCTGCTTGTCGAGTTTCCTATTGAGTTGCGCAATTTTCGCTTTGCGCGCTGCAGAAGTCAATGGAGTCAACGGATGTTATTCTTGGTATACAGTCACGATTTATCGGCGTAAATGCCATGAAAAGAGAATTTGTCGAGTTCAATGCATTTGCACTGAGTCAGACCAACAACTTTAACCGAGTCCAAACGTCTTGAGGGTCAATAAACATATTTAAGTTGTCAGCGTTTCGTATGTCATCTCGCCATAAATGTTCGTTGAGTCGCAACTAAGTTCTTTGAAAACCAACTGATGTAGACATCGTGGACTCCTCCGTCTTAGGGATATGATCGGCCAAACACTAGACTTCTAAGTGATTTATTATTTTGATTTAAGTGTTTCATCAATCGAGGATTGCAGCATTATAACTTGCTACATGAATTCTCTGTTTTGGACGTTGTGTATCTTGTAAGGAATTAATTTAAGGCCGTGCGCCATTTTCGGTGGATCATTGATTGCGCACAGGCAGGGAATAGGGTAGCAGCCTCGTTGTATTCAAACTGCAAGGATCTAATTAAGAAACGTTGCTTGTAACTTGTGGAATTGATGCCTCGCGTGATACAACTCACTTGACTCGTTTGTCAGTGTCTATAGGCCAATTTGTGTTTTAAAAGACCAGTGTACAGCTTTGCAAATATGTTACATTGTCAAGTACAGTTACGAATGTAATAATTTTCGAATGCCATGATATCAGTTTTCTCTGCTCTAATTCCGTTCACCTACGCGCTTCTTTTCTTTTGTCGCATTGGGCTGGCCATTCATCGTTACTCAGTGTGACATGACAGCCAGTCGCTTTGCCATCGATTCCAGCGTTGTGCAGTGGGGCCAAATCATCCGGCTAATGTTGTATAATGGCCGGCGCCATTTTAGAATTCTTTTGTTTGATTGCAGATTGGCCTCGTTCAAGGTTAAATATTCTTTTGAATTTTACGTTTGAAAGCGAGGCCAAAAGGGCCAATTTGCAAGCACCCAAAATATACTAAAATGACGGTTATTTTTAACTAGAAAAAAGCCATTTCCGAGTTATTTGTTAATCCACAGACTAGTGCATAGCGCTTCCGCATACATTGGGGTTTTGTGAGGCAGCAATGGTGGGCAGATAGGGCAGTCATGGAGCCCGGCAAGAAACCGTTTTACGGTACATAATTTTTGCTCGTTCGATAAAGATATCCCGTACCTGAGTGCCAAATTACTAGACCGTACTAAATTACCAAGGCCGCCAGAATATACAAAATCGATGAACCGTACGAATGCCCTCCATTTAACTGCGTTTCAATTATTTGACACTGTCCACTGTTTTAGGAAAGCTTTTCCCGGTTTTCAGAAGAAGAATCAAACAAAATGATAATGCATTTTTGAGTTGTAAAATGGAAAAGTAATAGTATAAAGGAGATAGCGTGCGGAAAATGAACTGACGTGCAATTCTCAAAAGCGACGAAAAATTATCGTTGTAGACTATCAACAATCACCTTATTTCAACGGAGCGAGGGAGGAAGAATGTAACAAGGAATGGATGCTGTATCATGATTACGCTAGAATTATGTCCAAAAGTGATAAGTAGCAAGGATTCCGTTAACTGTGAGTATTCCGATTGGAAAAAAAACTGGGCATTGCGATGCGGCATATGACGCCCACGAAAGGCAATAACATATTGGATCTCTCTAACTTGCTCGACAGGGCTGAACAGCGGTTATCAGTCACACGCGTCCCTCAACGACGTTTAGGTGGTTGCCAATCAAATCAGTGTTTCCATGACAATAGTACTGTGCTCGTGGCGGCAGTTGAATTTTTTATGGAAACGTTTGATTGACGTCCACCTGAATTTTACTCTCGAAGTATGAAAAAAATGTCGTTGAGGGGCGCGTGTGACTGATTACCGCAGTAACTTCAGTGAACGTGCAATTCTTAAAAGCGTCGATAAATTACCGGCCGTAGCTAAATATCAACAATCACCTTATTTCGACGGATCGAGAGAGGAAGAATGTAACAAGGAATGATTACTCTAAAATTATGTCCAAAAGGGATAAATAGTAAGGATTCCATTAAATGTGAGTATTCCCATTGGAAACAACAAAAGGCATTGCGATGCATTATGTATAGAGTCCTTGAAAGGCAATAACATATCGGATCACTCTTTTGATCGCCCATCCAAATACTAACCCTGCTCGATAGGGATTAACCTCAGTGAACGTGTGTTTTACTACCCGAAAAATAGAACTTGCTGTGAGAAAGAAGTTGAACTGAACTCGGAATCAGCCTCAACTCCAATCTTTATCGATTTCATTTTATTTTCTTTAATCTTTGTGCATTTAGTATTTTACCAGTAACCAGATGTTTTCTCATTGGGCTATTTACGTTGTATCGTTTTCTCATCAATATTTGTAGTATGTGCTATTTTGCCGTCACAGTTTTCACTATACTGGTACACGAGATTACAACTTGTGTACAAAATCATTGACAATATAGACTGCCCACGCCGCCAACTGAAAGGATACTTAGTCAAACGCTCTGAACTACATGGTCGTAATTTCAGAGATAGCTCGCTAATAGACGGTATGAGAGCCAAGTCAACTATGGGGCCGTGTAGTTTTAAGAGTGCGGCCGCCCGTGAATGGAATTCTCTACCAAGAAATATTCGCGATACCCCTATGACAAGGACTTTTAAATCAAAATTATTCAATTATTTTGTAATCTCGATGTAAATTTGCGTGTCTGCAGTGTCCGTCAGTGGTTAATATCTCGAATCGTGACGTGATCCTGTATATATTTTTGTACATATCGTGATATCTACATATTTTTATCTATTTTTTGCCTCTTTATAATACTACTACTATTTTTACTGATCACCGGTTTATACCAGCAAATCTTTTGATGTTACTGATCGGTCTTGTGAGTCTAAACAAAAGTTATTATTATTATTATTATTATTATTATTATTATTATTATACATCCACTTCAGATATGCTAGCTAACCTTTGCATGTCACAAAACAAAATGTTCCTGACATATTTACTACAGTACAGAGAGAAACTCCACACTCATTTTTGTAACAGCCACACTTTTATTTTTTAATAATATTGTCATTTACCAATGAATGGTACCCACTCCAGGGGAAGGTTAGAATAGAGACGAAGGGAAAATAGAATTGTTTCTTTCAGATGATTAAAAGTGGGGTGCCTGTGAACTAGCTTGATAGCTAAGTGCACTTCCACTAAAGAAACAAAGCATTTTTTTTTACAATACGGTGTATTTGCTGTTCAACTGAAACCAACAGATTGTGTTCGTCTGCTTTAGTCAGAACAAACTCTTCTTTGAATATTTCGATCCTTGGGTTCTAATCGGATACCTTATACACAAACACCTAACTGTTACGGCTTCTTTCAGTTATAAACACAGTGATTAAATTCATGCAATGCCTTCGTTTCGTTTCCGTCGGAAAGTTCTTTTGTTCAAGGCAAGGTCGCAGGTTTTGGTTATCACGGTAGTGATGATTGGTGGTGTACTACATGTAGATTGAGAAAGCGATACATGTAGTCAGCGTTTCCGTGGAATTAGAAACTGATTGATCATGAGAAGAAAAGCAAATGCGACCGCTTTTAAAATGATGCTTCGACTTCCTCCAATTTAATCGAATACCACGTTGCTGTGGCGCTGCGTAGACCTCCTTTTTTATCGTATTTTTATTTTTGTCTATATACAAAGGACACAATATTTCGATTCGGTGTTTACAGGTTTTGTCTTTTCTTATTACAGTTCATTGAGCCAGTTGTATATTTGCAATTGATTGTCACTTGTTTTTTTTTTTGTCTTCGTAGCCTGCACTGGTGGGAGAAAAGAAAACCTTCAAATTTAGACATTTGAATTTTTGTATTGCTACCGGCAGGAAAAAATGTGTTTCAAGAATTTGAAATCTAGTTTTGCGTTTGACGGCGTCTATATTTACGACACTGAAGAGTACGCGAGAATTATCCTCGGTCCAGTTCTACACTAATCATTTTAAGTGTTTAACTGAAATTAGTTGTAAAAAACATGTGGCAGCGGATTATTGGCTACATACAAATCTGCAATGAACAAATAAAATAAAAATTGTCTCTCAAAATCTCTGATATCCTTTCGGCAACACTAAGAATTTTTCGCAAAATAAGGCCGAAGAATAAAGAGAGAAAAATTAATATTCTTTGTGGTTGCATTACGCGCTCTTTTCACGGGCTGTTGGGTGACCCCGGCCTTCCCAAGGGAAAACGGTGGTCTTATTTCGGCTTTGGAACAACGTGGCAGGGACAGGTGTCTTAAAGAAATTTGCCGACTCACTGATTCACTGACTGTCGATTCAACTGGTCACGTTTACACCATTAAAAAAAAACCCTTCTAGATGATTGTTTGGATCACAAAGATACCGGTACCAGCCGAAAAAAAGTTCCCGCGTCGAGGCTACCTATATAACACGGTTGTAAACGCATTGATTGACAATTGACGTGTTTTAGAGTTTGGTTTGTAATTTCTCGTCAAAATAGCCACTTGGATATTGTGCGTGAGAAAACTCGAAATTTTCGAGAATACATTTCCTACCTGTATCTGATATTCTTCTGGTCATGAAGCGTTTTAGCAGCGCTATAGTTAATGAAGATTCTGGTTTGTTCGAATACTCAGGACAGAAGAAAGAGAACTGACAAATTGGTCGATAACCCGCAATAACTTGTGTGAAGTAAGTTATCCTTCCATCTTACTCTGTCATGTAGTTTCTTCGTTTTATGTGTGACAGAATGCTTTGATTCAATTATATTGTCGGTTGTTTTTATACCGTGCCGAAGTTTGTGTTTCTGTGCGCCAAAATGGTTTTAGGTTTGGACGAGACAAAGAAAATGAACATGAGTACAACGCCTCATTTTTCCTTCCCGTTTTTTTGTTGGAATTGATAAAATAGTATTGATGATGCTAAAAGTGAGATTTGTACCTTGTTAAAACTCTCCTTAGTTCGAAGGACCACGTGTTAAGAGTTGCAAGTCATCATGTTCTTTGTCGAAGCAGGTTTTGATTGAAAATCTGCGAATAGTATCACTGATTATTCCAGATTTTAGTGGATGGTTTGCCGTTAAAATTTTTTCATAGCAGACTTTCAGGTGCGTTGTGTACTTCTTTTGATGCGGAAACAAGAAACTTTTGAGCACTGATTTCTCCGAAGACATGATGCCGACACATTTTGTCCTTTTTGACAGATGTCTCGTAAACGCTGTAGTGAATTGGTCTGGGAGAGGCTCGGAATTTCGTATTCAACATTTAGTTCTTGTTGAAAACTAAGCATCACCATACACATTCATCTTGCACTTAATTTTGGCGCCATTTTATTGTCCTGGAAGTGGATCATTATGCAAGTTGTTTCTGGTGGCAACTTTTGTGGCCCTTATCGCAAATTATTCAATGGGAGGCTGTGTTATCATTTTAGTAGTGGTAAGGTTCAAAAGCAAATAATAAATCGTTTCCTTTTGCCAATTTACACCTATTTCGTGGACAATTTTATTAGTTTCACTGCAGTGCACGCTCCAGTGATTTGGAACCTCCGCCATGTTTGTTTAACGGGGTCTGTTATAAGTTGTAAAGTGCTCCTGACTCAAGTGTCCCGATGTTTTGCTTTTCAACTGAAAGTTATAATTGAAAGAAGTGAGGTTTAGTGACTATGGTAAATGTTGAAGAAAATCCACGAGTTTTCGATAATAGTTTTCTCAGCAGCGATGTGGTAGGGTTTTCAACTTGGTTCCGAGCTTTATTTAAGTTCATGCTAGTCGAAGCCTAATCATGTATT
The DNA here is from genome assembly GCF_036669935.1 of Montipora foliosa. Taxonomy (NCBI): domain Eukaryota; kingdom Metazoa; phylum Cnidaria; class Anthozoa; order Scleractinia; family Acroporidae; genus Montipora; species Montipora foliosa. The sequence continues at coordinate 53,296,710 of NC_090871.1, read as the reverse complement.
GACATATACAGGTCGGAGAAATTCTATGAAATTGAAAAGTGCGAAAAGACATGCCATTTCGTAGTTACTTTTCCTATTTCAGTACGATTTCTTTTGCGAGAATTTTGCAATGGTGAATAGTAGTTAGTTCTTGTATGCAGGAATCAAAACTAATTTTCGGCTAAATAAACTTCGCACTTGTATTCGCTTTGCGAGAACGATTTAAAGCGAATAAAGTCAAAAATATCTATTGAGTTGCCTATTTTGGCAAAAGAATAGTTACCAACAGCTCAAATTTTCCCATTGTATAGGCCTTTGAATTGGATGCATTCAAGTGTGTGTAAATAAAGAATATAATTTCTCAAAGTGTCACTCAAGTGACGTCATTTCGACCAGCAAAACCAATGAGGCTTGTCCAGTTGACTTCCGTTCAACATCCAACAGCTCAGCGATAATTTATTTTCGCGCTTTTAGATAATTTTCGGAAGGCTTTTATGTGTATATAATGGACCCTAAAGATGCAAAAGTGTGCCTGTTCAGAGGGGACTAAAATTTTGCATGGCGGCAAAGGCTTTGTGATATCAGAGGTGTCGAATTCAGACCACATTTTCGTGACTTTGTCGTCGTGATGTCATACTATTCTCGTTTATTTTGATTCCGACATGCGTGGGATTAACGAAAAAAGGTACTGTTAAAGTAACGAAAACTGAGAACTTAAGACTAGTTGACGGAAGTATAATGGAAAAACGTCTTTGTTGATATTCAAATTGTGACCGTGTTTAGCATAATGATGAAAGTTGTCAGCAGAATAAAGTACTAGTGTTTTTCAATTCAATATAACGTATATTGATCCAACACAACTGTTATAAACTACACACAGTTATTGGTACAAAAATTATTAAAATTACTAATGGTCCTCTCAAAAGACAAACTGTCTCTCTCGCAAAAGTCAATCCGTTTCTTTGTAGTCTTGGGCGAATAGAGTGTAAAATGTTTTGTTGCATCATAATAGCTTGTTAAGACGTGTATTTATCAGCCAACAAGGCCGTTTTCCTAAGATGAACAACCTGATGTATTTATAATTGTACATGTGTTCAGTTTCTGAAGGGGTTCACCATATTCGTTGAAGCAATTTTAATTTCGGTGTTGTTCGCTATGAGGTGAAAATAATCTTTTTTTTACTTCTCACGGAGCTTAATGATTTATATTTTTTCTGTCCTCTTAGGTCAAGATAGAATTGTATTATTTACGATGGCGGTGGACAAAACTGAGGAGAAAAGCTCCAATTCTTCTGCCGGGAAGGACAAAACCACGGCTGTTGTAGAAAGTGAAAATGAAACTTTGAGTCTTCCACTGGAAGGATTTTCTACGAACAGTGTGACTGAAACAATATTGATAGTGGATGACATAGCAAAAAACAAATGTGTATCGGATATTGATGACACCAAGACGGAAATTCAGACAAGGACTTTATTAGGTCGAGAGGAGCTCGACTTAAATAATTCATCAGATCTCCAGGACGAGCCGTTGAAAAATGGGGATGGTTCGTTGACAATTTCATTGAGACTTGAAAGTGATAAACGATGTAAATGGGATTCAGCTGGAAGTGTAGAGAGTGTTTCATCCGAATCCAACCTTGTGAAAACAACAGGAATCTCAGACTGTGAAAACATGGCTAGCAGCCAGTCAGATAGTGTTTGTGTTGAGATAGGCGGCTTAGCCGATCGAGACGATGGCTCCGAAATTTTTGGGAAAGTTTCGGCTCGAGAAACTAGGGAGACAGTTATTTACGTTTGTGAAGGTGACAATTTGGAACTCGAAAGTGACGTGTGCCGAATATGCCACTGCGGCGACGAAACTGAAGTCTTGATAAGTCCTTGTTTGTGCACGGGGTCCGTGAAATTTGTACATCACTCTTGTCTGATGAACTGGTTGCAGAGAGTTGTGATGAGCAAATGTGAACTGTGTCTTTTTCCTTTAGCGGTGAAGCGAAAGAGGAAGCCTTTTAAGAAGGTAAGTAAAAAGGGACATGCTCCGTATATATATATGAAAAATGGTGACTTGGATTCGATTCCCCCAAAAAACGGTTATTTCGTGTCTAGTAATTAGCTAATTAGCGAGCTCGGTAAATACAGCAAAGGCGCCGAGTGACAAACATCAATTTTATCTTTGGGAAGTGATCTGATCCAATATTTTGAACAAATGAGTACCAGGTGCAAGACAAGAGGCGTGGTAATATTACTGAGGCAGCGTCAAGGCAAGGTTGCTCTTTGGATTGTTGTCCGTCGCTTGCAAACAAAATAGAACTTTTAATTCCCTATGCGCATTAATTTTCTGTGTATTACTTGTAGGATATCTTACGGACTTACTAACCAGTCGAAACTGTAGTGTTTGGTACGAAACCAGGAACTGAAAAACCCGAAGATCTCATATTTAGGTCCTTTAGGTACAAACGACTATATAGTCGATGTTTGCGTATACTGACGGTTCCGAAATGAAACCCCCTAATAACCAAATCTATAAACAGAAAACCATGGCTTTAAGACAACAAGTGTCCCATTGACAAAGTTAAGACATGTTTTTTTCGAAATGCATATACAGCTGCCGTAGGCGCAGTGTACAAGGTTGGCAACAGATCTTTGTTGATGAGTAGTTGTGAGGGTGATAAACAAATCATGCTCAACTATAAAACCTGATAAAAATAATGCTTGCATTTTTGCTGCAAAAGTCTTTTTTTAGTATTATTGCTGTACGCCGGCTACCGTTATTCAATTCCGAAGAAGAAAGATAACTTCAAACGTCATTTGAAGAAAAGCAAAAACGCCAAACGCCTGCCCAGTCGTTTCAATAAGGACCTTAATTAACGAGAACGAGAACGTTGTCAGAAACGTTATTTCCCGTTCTTCTAATAATTTTGCGATTACTGGTAGTCGCTAGGAATGGAAAGTGAATGTCATTGTTCTAGAAATAATATTGGTGACGACGGTGTGGATATTTAGAAGGAGAACTAGAAATTTATCGTCAGGTGCACACGTCTGCCACACAACCTCGAATTTGGTCAATTCACGTCGTTGTAAGGGTGAGAACGGTATGGTGAAGTACGCAAATGTAAAACGCACGCTCAGGACGTGCAAAGTTAGAACTATTGCTTTGTGGTTTTCACTTAACCGTTGTTCGGATTCGACGTCCTCGCTTAAACTCCCTATTAAATGACGAAAAGCGTCGGCTTCCTTTTCCCTAGACTGAAAAAAATAAAGGCAGATTCTTTAAAACCTAAGATTAAAACTCATTTTGACAATGACAACACGAAGACGTACGTAAGGGCCGATTTACACGGTGCGATTTTTGTCGCATGCGACAAGCTCACGACAGGCCTAAGGGCCGATTTACACGGTGCGACTTTGTCGCATGCGACAAGCTCACGACAGGCCTAAGACATGACTTACGATTGTCGTAGCGTTTTAAAACATGTTTTAAAATGCTACGAAGTTTTTCCTGACGTACACAACAATCGTGAACAATGTCGTGGGCCTGTCGTAAGCAGTTGTCGCATGCGACAAAAATCGTACCGTGTAAATCGGCCCTTAAGACATGACTTACGATTGTCGTAGCGTATTAAAACATGTTTTAAAATGCTACGACATTTTTTCTGACGTACACAACAATCGTAAATCATGTCGTGGGCCTGTCGTAAGCCGTTGTCGCATGCGACAAAAATCGTACTATGTAAATCGACCCTAAGACGCCCCTAGGGGTGTCTCTAGTTCGTTCCCAGACGATACGTCTTCAAAAGTGAAACGAACGTTCTGACGCCAATCGATGACTTAGGCCTGTCGTAAGCTTGTCGCATGCGACGAAAATCGTACCGTGTAAATCTGCCCTAAATTTGATCATTCGTTTCACTTTTGAAAAAGTGTGGTTTAGGAACGAACTAGAGACACCCCTAGGGGTGAAGAATGGCCGTTAGGCCCCTTGTTCATTGATACAATAGGTTAGGCCCTCCACAGACGAGGCAAGTTGTTATCAACGACTGTTTACAGTCGACAACGTCATTAAACCGGCAACTGTTAATGTTAGGAAACGCGTTTCCACAGACAGAAGGTTGGGTAGGGTCGTACCTCTTGTTGACCACTATATTGCAATGGCTGTGTAGTGTTCTTACTTTTCTTGTTTTCTGTGCTAAATCCATTGTTATCTTTGTTCGTTCTATTGTTCTTTTGGCCAATCCCGAAGCCCGTTCAATGGGGTACGACACGACCCGAGCAGTTTATATATCGATAACCTGTACGTTTTGCGGCAGCCTGGGAAACTAGCGACAAGAAAAGAAGAACCGCTGACTTAAAAAATCGCTTGCATCGTTGCGAAATGGACTTTAGTTATCGATAGCTTGCTCAACAGACGGGAGAAAGAGAGTTGTCGATTTAACAAATTGATGTCAGTTTTTCATGCGTCTGTCCTGTTATTGATCATGAATTTCGTCATAACATTGTCAAAGTAGCTGCGTCTGTCCTGTTATTGATCATGAATTTCGTCATAACGTTGTCAAAGAAGCACACTACTTTGACAATGTTATGACGAAATTCATTGTCAATAACAGGACAGACGCATGAAAAACTGACATAATTTTTTTTTTACAATAACAAAAGGTAGAGGGGTCAAAATTAAGTCAAAACACGAGAAGAACGCGGGACAAAAATGCGAGGAACTTCGAGTACTCTAGTGTCAACTCTGTTGTTTTGAATCCCTAGGGAAACACTAAACAGTAGCGCTTGATTTAACACTAGTGATAAACTCCCTAATGCGAATGCAACCAATGTCATTGATAATCTTTTTGTTAGAGCGGTTTTCAAATGAGTGTCATAAAACCAAAACCAAAGTAATTACTTTGGCCAATCAGAAAGGAGGGAGACAATCCAATAAACCACTCAAAACACGTAGCCGACACAAAGCGCGGGAAAATGTGCGCGCGCTGATGCGGTGTTTCCAATTAAAAATTCTTTGGATCGAAAGCGGGACGAGCACGTGGCTATCGAGTTTTTTCTTTCCATCCTTCTACCACCTTCATCCGGATTGAATTTTTTGGACAGTTACCACGGAATTAACATGCAGAACACCTTGTAATAACAGAAAATTTAAGAAACGGCAACTTCTACAGAAGTGGTATTTGATGGTGATCCTTGCATACGGCGAGAACTACTGAAACTTAAATTGACCAGTCAGAACTCAGCAAGCGGGTAAAACTGTGCTATCCAAAATTAAAGGGCCAGAAAACCCTTAAAAAGATTTTGTGGCAACGTTTTTTGTCAACAAACTTTGCCGCCAAAACTGTGTTGCCAGCGGGCGGCGATTAGAACGTCAGCGGTTGTGCTTTGGCTGTTATTTGAGCTTTTTACTGGGTTGCCTATGGGCAAACCCAGTCGAGGTCTACGTTTAGTTTGTTTGTTTTCTTTTTTTTTTTTTTTTGTTTTTTTGTTTTGTTTTTTTTTTTTTCCGTGTCGGTAAAAGTCTTGCCTGTCACTCCCCTGGTAAGTAGTGTCTTTGTGTATAGAGCCTTCTGCGCGTATTTTCTTAGGATCTAGAGGGTAGTGGAACTGCGTAGATTTCTCTTGTGGACACAGTAGAATCATTAACTTAGCCTGCAATGGCGTCGAAAGTCATGCAACGCGAAAGGCGTTTTAGTGGATCCTTAAACAAAATATACCCTTATGGAGCTCAATAATGGAAAGTCAGTTGGATAAACTAGGCATGAATCTCAAAAGCGACGAGTACTTGACTTCGACAACAATCTATCGCCCGTCGAGACGAAGTCAAAGTGAGCAGTATTTACCTGAAGTACATGGTAATTTGACACAATTGAGTTTCTTGTCTTCACGCACGCAATCAAATAGGAAGAGGTTTTCGCCTCTAAGAGCAAATATGTTGTTTGTTTCAATAAAATTTTCGCTGGAAAAGGATTCTGTGGTATTTTCTGCCTTTGTGAATTATAATATCATGTTGTGTATTGAATTTTCGAGCTTAAGGTTCAAATGTGATATGGGAGAAGTTTTTTAGTATTGCTCTGTAAGCAGGAAGGGTTCACAGGCCTGTTGGAAGCGTGCTTGAGTTTCAACAAAATGAGGCCCAAAATCAGTGAAAACTTGTGACGCAAATGAATAATAAAGTAGCTGCTATTTCCAAAATGATGGAATTACCTGGTGATAAATAACGTCGTACGCGTCTTGGAGAGTAAATTTTGACTTAGCATAAACAAGAGTTGGGCGATTGTGATCTTTGTTTTGACTTCGCTCATTTCATTGTCAAACTTGATAACACTTGACAGAAAAAGAAACTTACAAAAACCCGGTATCTTGCCATCATTTGACACAGATGCTTCACTGTTTGGCGAGTAAACATGCCGCGGTAACTTAATCACGGCGCCCGCTGAATTCCGGCCATGTCACTTTCGATTTTGCAATTTACTTGAACGTAGCAAAAATCTCCCAAAATGTTTGTCGCTGATCGTAACTTTTTATATTCTATATTCACGGTTCAAAATTAATGTTGTTTTCATGTCGTAAATATTTTATTCTCGATCGACCGTGCGGGAAACTTCCTTCTGCTCTTTCTGAAAACTGTGTATCAATATTTATTTGCTTTTTCATCAATATTTGTTTTGCATAAAGCAAGCTAACAGAATCTGTACCTTGCTGAGTTCGCATTTGTTAGCGTTAATAGTATTTTCGGTCAGATGTTTCTGTTTTTTATGAGGGGTTTATTGTTTTGGTCTCCCATCCCAACACTAACCCCGCGAAACAGGGCTTGACTTCAGTGAAGTTTATTATTACAAAGTTTTCGGATGCTCATAGGGCACACTTGTGGTGAAAAGAAGTTGTGAGGGAACTTGAAAATTATCAACATGTCAGCCCAGAAGCCAATGTTTCTCGCTTCTCTTTTATTTGTTATTCTTCAGAGACTGGAATGCTGTATTTCAATACCACACAATTCAGTGCCTTCTGATTTTCTGTAGCACGTACCACAGGCAAGCCAGTGTATGCTTCACAGAAGCATCTAGTTCTAACTAATTTAAGACTAATTCAGTCCAGTATTTCGAAAAACGTGTAAGAAGACGTCAAAACTGTATTGATAATGTATTTGTTTGCGTTAACTTCGCGAAAAAAGACTTTGATGGGGGCCTTTCGACAGGGTAGATCGACAGCAACGTCGTTTACACACAGAAGTGCACCGTTCCCGGTGAAAGGGCAAAGGAATGACAGGATAGCACAGCCTGCCGCGCGCACTGCGGGCGCGGGTTCCGTATGCATGAGTGCGCGCGGGTTCCGTATGCACGAATGATGACAATAATTAGTTGAACCAAGAGAAAATAAAGCGGGAAGAGAGGGCATCCCCCGGCATACATGCCCTTTTCCATAGGACATATGTCTCAAGTTATTTTTAGATCGACTACCACGCTGTGCAGATCCCAAGAAGATTAGGCAACAGCCAATCATATGGCTGGATTGTGTTCCGAGTGGATAGCCCACGCTCAGAGAGCACGTTCCCACCATATGATTGGCTGTTGCCTAGCTTGGGATCTGTACGGTGTGGGAGAACATGGGAGATTCCCTCTCTTCCCCCTTTATTTTCTCTTTGCTGAACGAAAGAGAAAGATCGTGCTGCTTGTGCGACCACACTTAAGTCGATTTCTCAAAAGAGTGAGATATTTGAGAATTTTCTGACAAGAAGCAACCTTAATACCGTTTGTCGTTTCACGTAATTTTGGCCGAGTCAGTGAGGCCCAGTGGTTAGGGCGCTTGCCTTGAGATATGGGTATCCCCGCTTCAAGACTCGTTCTGACCACTCGTTGAATTTGTTCCTGGTAAACCCCGGTTCATCTTCTCGGCTGGTTTCCCTCCGGGAACTCGGGATTCTTAACAGTTGTTGTGGTTGTTCTGTTCTGTGGCGAGTGTTCAATTTGGTATTACAGTATGAATGCCAAATCTCTCTATTTGGGAACTGACATGAAGATTCGTAACGTCATGGAGATCATTCGGAACATCGTGTCAAAATACTGATCTTCTTTATTGTTATCACTTCGTTCCAATACCAACCTGCTTACTACAATTAGTGACAAAAGTAGTTGGGAAGCTAGTCTCAGGATATGCCTGAAAACCTCTCAGACGTCAGAAACTAAGCTTAACTGTCAAAATTCCACTTAAAGCTTCAAATTACAAGTCCCCCCTCCCCCCATTCAACTTTAAGATAGACAAGGAAATGTATGTTCACTATTGGCAACATTGTTCGGGGGGGGGGGGGGGGGGGGGAGGGAGGAGAGGGGGCAGTTTTTGAAACTCAGTAAGAAAACCAACTTCAAAGGGTGAGTGTCCCAAGACTTTTGCCACTGATTGTAGCTACGAAACTTTATCGCGGGCCTTAAAGATTAATGGCCACGTGCTGCTGTTTTGGGAAAAAAGGTCTGGTTTTTACAAACTCGAGGATGAGCATAATTAGGTTATGTCAAGGGAAAACGAACGCCGACATCAGAATACGATGTTTACTGTTTACAAGGCTCCGTTCTTGACTCGGGACTAGGGACTTTAAGATAGTACACGACGGTAGACTGGGACGGTTAGATGAATGTCATGTCACGCAAAATCCCCGTGACATTTGACCGTCGTGCTTCTAGGGCGGTATGTTTTCGCCGGGTTTCTCGTCGTGGAATCTACGGTGAAAACGGTAAGAATTCATCCACACTTATTCGCACTATTTTAGTCTTTTCCTTTATTATGCATTGAAAACTGATCACCCAATGGGTTACATGTGCATTTGGTTGTGTTTGTCTTGATTTATCCGTCGCTGAAATGAAAAAATCTGGCGAAAATTCTGAGTTCATTCAAAGACATCACTCGGCCACATCGCGGCTCAAACCAAAATTTGCTTGTTCTTAACGTAGCGTTATTCATAATCCACCATGACACAGGAGGAAAGCAGAAAAGAAAGGTAAAAGACATAATTGTATCCGCATTTTTTGTTTATGAACCAATTCCCCTTAGCGGATTTACACTCGCTAGAATCCAAGGAATCTAGTAAACAAAATGGTTCAAATTCCCAGTAAGGATAAAGAGGATTCACTGATTCGTATTCATGGTATAAAATAGGAAATTCCTCCTCGCTAATTGAACCTTCTGCAAAAGAAATTACAAGAGAATTTCTCGCCTCTTCAAAAGACATGTTTATTCCACCGTCCTACGGTCGTGTTGGCCGAATCTTAAGTTAAAAATTTTCGCGCCTTTCTACCGTACTCTTCTAAAGTCTCCGGTATACGCATCCAACCGTCCCAGCCTACCGTTGTCCACTATCTTAAAGTCCCTACTTAAACATCTACGACGGCGACGAAAATGTCACCTCAAAATATAACTTTGCGGTACCGTAGTTTTTTTCGGCCGGGATTATAATGTGGGCGAATTATCGTAAAATATATTAGTACGAAAATAGGCGCATTTGTATGTTCACGTTGTCTTTAAACCTCATGCAGTTTTGTTGACTTCATGTCGTTGTTATGCAGAGTACTAAGTATATTGTAATTAAAAGTTAAAAAGTAAATTCCACGTGCTGAGGAGAAATCTATTGTTTTTTGCGCTTTAAAATTGCAGATTTCCCTATCGTGATGTCACAACTGCGAACTTGTATTAATTTTTGGAATTTTATTACCCTAATTGATATCATCTCAAATCATTTCTGGAATGTGTCTCAGTATCTCAGAAATACGTTAACTCATTTTACTAACACAATTATGTTCCTTTGTAGTGGCGACTCCCAGAGGACAAACCTTTTCCCATTTTGTGGCTGTTTACCTTCGTGGTTGCCATGACGCTCAACATAGCCTCCATAGCGAAAGACGGAAGCCAACGTTGTGTGTCTGATCCGTGTATTATCTTTTATGTGCTTGGTTCAGCCGGCGCGCTGTTAGGACTAGCATTCTTCTATCACTGGCTGCGCAAAACCGTGCGTTACTTCGCCAAATGGATTGCTTTGAACCAAGAATGGAGTTTAGTGGGATCTTATGAATGCAGAGAAAGAGACCGTCTTGGTCAAACAAATCTGGCTTGCTCAACGAAGACACTTTCGCAGCCAGATGCGACAAATCAACAGATTGCCTAAGTTTGATTATGGAAATTATATATTTTTTCTCAAAGCGAGCGCCAAACGAGAGTCACCCGCGACAGGACTCGCGAGCGAAAGAGATCCTTCGCGTGGGACACGCTGCCCGCGCTCGCCTTAATGAAATGCGTACATTGCAGGCCAGTACCTGGCCGAAAGAGGCCTTGATATTTTTTGCCTTTGAGACACCTCCACAACATTTGTGGTCTTCAATTGACATCAATCCTGGATGACCTATCTTCGCTTTTCCACCTGCTTTTGTCACGTGCTCGTGTGTGACGCTTCGTGATTTCCATAGGGTGGTTTTTGTAATCGATCCCTAACTACTTTCCAAAAAATTAATTTTATGTACAAATACAAACTGTTGATAAATTATTGAAAGAAACAGAGTTTACTGCAAAACTATAAATTTCTATATATATGGTTTAATTAAGAAAATTTAAGCGAGAAAATATTTTTTTCTATATCTTAAATTCAGGCAGGAGACCTTACTGGCTTATAACGTTGGGTTTATTGTTGATGTTAGGACCTGTGTTCAAGTTTGGAATTAAAAAAAAGTGTATTTGTGGCTTGCCTTTTGAAATGGTTGAAGATTTCATAAGCCCATTGACCTATCAAATGGCCGATAATACATCACGTGCAGTAACTTATATAAACCTCCTCCTTATTAGTATGAGGTGTTTTATCAGATATAAAGTCACTGCACGTGAATATAGCTTTTTTGTCCTGTATGCTAATGCATCCTCTCACAATTTGAACCCGAGGGACACCCTTTTTGTGGAATGTTTTTGAAGCCGTTCAAAAAACTTCGCAGCACGTGTATTCTCGAGGCTACGCCTCTTGTTTTTAAACCCGATAAAACACTGCTGCTCGTTTTTAAACATTACTTAAATCGGTACACCAGCGAAACTAAGGTGAGAGGACAAATGAATATTTAATTAAGGCTATTCACTAATTGCTGGATCTCGGTCAAGAGCGAGAGACAAAATGAAAATGAAAATGAAATCGATATTATATAAAATAAACGGGGCAAATGTTATTGTGAGGAGAAGATTGTGGCTCGGACGGAATTTGAATACCATGGATAAGTCTAACACGAAGTCACGAAAACTGGTCATTGACTGCGTTTTACATAAAGGAAAACAACACTCCTGTATCGTATTGAGGCGGAAAGGTTGCAGCATGACTGTAAGCCCGTTACTTGGGGGTCATTCCTTTAAACGAAGGAGTGAAGGGGGTGCAGGGTTGGCGCGAGGAGTGAAGGGGTGCAGGGTTGGCGCAGTGGTGAGAGCACTCGCCTTCCACCAATGTGGCCCGGGTTCGATTCCCGGACTCGGCGTCATATGTGGGTTGACTTTGTTGGTCCTCTACTCTGCACCGAGAGGTTTTCTCCGGGTACTCCGGTTTCCCCTCTCCTCAAAAACCAACATTTGACTTGATTTACTTTCATTGTTAATTTCAGTTTACAGTGTCCCCAATTAGCGCTCTAGCGCTAGAACGACTAGACACTTAAATAAAGTTCCTTTCCTTTCCTTTCCTTTTGACGCGCGAAGCTTAGAATTAGCAGAAGGCACTCTCAGATCAGTGACGACCTTTTCAGTCCAAGCATGGTATTTTGCAGCCCACTTATCACAATTGTGTGAATCGGTTTGATGGTCGACAATCGTGGAGAGAATAAAGAGAAAGTACTACCGTTCCTAAGTCCACCCCACCCTCCCCCTCCCCCTCCCCCCCAACCTCCTCATAGAAAAATTAACATAGACTCTTGGCTGAGAAACGCTATGTAAACAACAAAATAGACCGTATTCATAAATGGCGGCTAAGTAATTATTCTTTTCTCTTTATGCTAATCATCCTAACTACAGCCTCGTAAACACGAGCAAAATTCAAAAGAATTTTTCTTCCAAATTGAGGCTAGTTAGGATGATTAGAACAAAGACAAAAAAATAATTTCTTGACCGCCATTTATGAATACGGTCTATACTGCGCTACAAAACAATGAATTTTCAAAATTAGAAATTGGTCTCTCATAGTGTGCGGATTTACCATTTATTCAAGGTAAACGAACCCAACCAGGTCAGAGTTTTTCTATTTGCTTGAGTGGGTCCATTGAGCCTGGTTTTCACTAGCCACGCAAGTGCAAACATAAATAGCTTATGCTAAGTGAAAACGAACGTCGACATAAGCATCATAATCAATCACGGCATCCACCATTTTGTTCAACTGCTCAGACGCGGGGAATCTGGAACGAGTGCTTTAATTAGCCAGACGTAGCAAACTTCCATGTGCTTGTGCTGTGTTTTGTTTTCACACAACGCAAGCGAACGCAAGCATAAGAATAACCACAAGCAAAAGGAAATATTTTGATCCTTGTCCTTGTGCTTGCGCTTGGTGCTTGTGACAACGTCGTTTTCACGGCGAAATAAGCGCTCTTATGCTTGCGTCGCTAATGAAAACCAGGCTTTAGCGTATCATTGCAAGGTTAACGCCTAGAGAAGCGGCCGAGGAAGTCTTGGGGAGGGGGCTTAGAGGAAAATAATGACCAATCAGATTGGACCTGATGAGTGATCACCAGAATGCCTCTGATTCGTCCTCATAGTAAGTGGCCGCACATGTACAAGAGTTGGTTAAACGTTAAATCATGGATCGGCTACGGAACTCAAACCAGCAACCAGTAGCCGTTCTAGAAGTAGATAACAAGGGAAACTGATTGGCCGCATTCCACCGTCGATCGACTCTGCACAGTGGTGGACTTCTGACTCGATTTAATGTTTTAGGTAAAATTACAACTATCGTCTATGAGAGATAATAGATATACCTGTTACCACGATGCAATGAACACCAAACAAATCATCATCATCATCACTAATCAAGTTAACTAATCAATGGCATGTTTTGTACGGTACTTGACTAAATAAATAGTAATCCTGCGCAGAGATCAGAACACGTTGACACAAACGTAGAGGATATGTTTCGGTTGAGTCCGCCAACCAGATTGCCTTAGACCGCCTTTGAAGGTCGTGCACTTTGACCGGTCGGACCAAATTGTCTCGTTCCATTTGATCAATTTTTTTTTTCCACTGTTTCATGCTCACGCTGAAGACTATGACTAAGGGAACGAACAATTAGTAGATACCCTTAGTTTGAGGTCGTAAATCATCGGTCCTATGCCGTTTTGGACTGCTTTCCCGAAAGTTAGATTATGCACCTGCGACGAAACGAAAGATGTTGTACTTATTAGCTACGTTGACAGTGCTTATCTCTATCTTTATTATATAGATACTGATGAAATACCAGGATTTCTCCTTATACTAAAAAAATCATAACTTCATCGTGCGCAGTGAATATATAATTTTTATCTTTCACATGTGAGAATATAGGTGTCGTCATGGTAACGAACACGATTAGACAATAAAACGCGAGCTTCGTCTTCATTGCAAGATACGTTTGTGCTTCAATATAATTCTTCTCTACTACATTAAAATGTTTATTGCAAAATTTTACATTGTCATGATTTTTTTTTCATAACTTTCATATCATGTTTCCTGTTACACAACATGCGTGTTTTAGCAGTTGGTGACCACTTTTTCATCATTTCGAAAATGAATAAAACAAGTTGTTTTAAATCTGGACATTCCATCAATATCTATATAATAAACAGAACATTACATGGCCGCTTGGGGATACGAATTTTATCTTCTCGTGCTGAAAGTGTCTCACTCGTTCGCTTCGCTCACTCGCGAGAGATACTTTCAGCACTCAAAGATAAAATTTGTGTCCCCGCGCGGCCATGTAATATCCTCTATATCTATCTATTCAGTAGAGCGTTAGTCTGATGAAGGAAATGGTACTACACATGGAAGGACATGCTCGCGAGGGTGGGAATTAATGATTACATCACCGTTGCTCTACCCACTGCGTTACAAGGTCAGATGAGAGCAGGCCGTGGGTATTGGAAGCGGCAGACGGCCTCCTCCAGAGCGCGAAACTTGTGCGTAGGTGCGGTGGCTTGGGTCGGGTTTTTGCAACAGGAAAGTAACCTCCTATCATTTGGGCACATTTCCAAACTGAAATTTTTGTCCAATAGAAAGGACCCCTTTGGACGCATTAAAATTGTGTGTCGTAAAACCGAAAGCAAAGGTCACTCTAACAAAGGTACTATGTGAAAAAAAAAATAGTGAGGCGAGTAGAGTACAAGCTTATTTTAAGAATCAAAGGTTTATGTTAGAAACCGTTCGCCACAGATTGCATGAAATAATACCATTTAAGGAGGTTCAAACCAATTTGAACACTTTCAATGAACTTTACTACCTCAACTAGTGGTACGCCGCACGGTATATTGGGGATTTTCTACCATGTGCTTTTGCGTTCGCCATGCTGTCTATAAAGGATAGTTGCGTTTACAGTCCGTTTCTTCTTCTGCTTTTCAATGAAGAATTTCTTAGAAAAAAAAACAGGCAAATTCAGAAACAACTCCGTGCTTTTCACTGACTCGGCTGTGGCCCATATGTACGTTGCAAATGATTGCAAATTGTGTCTACTTGTATTTTTTTTTAGTGCGAACCACGAATCTTTATAACTTTCCCATGTTTAATTCCCATTTAGCATTCGAAATAAGTTTTTTTCAGTCTTAATCCTATTTTTAATGTTATGAAACAAACTCAGTAGCATCATAGTTAATAGAGAGGAATGGTTATGAAACCCGACAACTTTCTTTGTTGTAGGTTTTTGTTCTCTTTTTTGGCCTTGGCCGTGCACAAAACACAATAGTTGTTTACTCCATATTGAGGAACTAACCAATAGAAACGTGTTGGTTACGTAATTCATGCATAGTGTATGATCTATGTATCTATATATGTATCTTGGCATCTTTGTTTGCTCCTTTGATGTTTGCCGAGCTTCCTAACCATTCCTTTCCATTAACTATGGTAGCACGAGCCATTTATCAATCAATTATGGCATGAGGTTTATGTGACATCCGGAGTAATCAAGTTCGAGGCAAGCGGATTTTATCATGGATCATTCCAGTCATTTTCTGCTTTTCAGTGGCTTGCAACGCACAGTGACTCTGGTGCTTAATCCAAGCTTTAGGTTAGTAAAAATCTGCTAGAGAACTTAAGTAAAGCGCCCTATATACTCATTAACAGGCAATTTCAAATCACACTTGCTTACTTTCCTTTTTTTGAAAAGAAATAAACATAATTAGGGTGGCTCAAACCGGTTTCAAAAATTTGGAGGCAATGTCCGAGTACTAAGAAGGATTAACTATACAACACTGTTTCAGTTACTGGCGATGTTATAGTAGCATATGAAACACCAATAATTGCTTAGCAAGATGCACATATTAATGTGACATAATAAATTACCATGGCAACAACAAAAAACATCTAAAAATGCCCTATATTTTGTGTTTAAGCACTTATTACTCAAAAACAAACTTGGTGGTCCCCATGGCTATTGCTGAAAAGTGATAAGCAGGCTAAGATGAGTCAGGTCGCAGGTCTTTACAACCTCTAATTTCACTGGGTCTCTTTAGGACGCTGCTCCGTCGTTTATAGGGTTATAGTTCATTGTTTCTTTTGTATCGTTCTTCGTGTCCATTGTTTTTTGAACCAATCCCGGGAGTCGTCCCAAGAGTCGTCCCGTGGCGTGGCGGCTCTAAGATGAAATTAGTCCTGATTTGCTCTTCAGTCTGGACGCAGCTCTTTACAACCTCTAATTTCACTGGGTCCATTTAGGACGCTGCTTTACTGTTTTTAGGGTTATAGTCCATTGCTTCTTTTGTATCGTTCTTCGTGTCCATTGTTTTTTGAACCAATCCCGAGAGTCGTCCCGAGAGCTGCGTGGCGGCCCTAAGATGAAATTATCTGCAAAGTTAAAAAAGCGGATTCAGAGCCAACATAAAATTTTCCAATTGTGACGGTGTCTATGAATCTACTCCAGAGAAATTTTTTTTTAAAACTTTGCAGATAGTTTTATCTTAGCTGCTAATCACTCACCAGCAAGAAAACAATGGGGTCACCGAGTTTGTTTTTGGGATACACGCTTTTAAAGACAAAACACAGGGTGTTTTTAGATTGCACTTTTGTTGCCATGGTAACATATTACAGCAATAAAAGCAAGGTGACACACGCTAACACCAACCCGGTGTGGCCAACACATCACGCATGCGCACAACCATTTCACCCGGTCAATTAGCAGCCATGGACAGCTGTTTCGGCCTTTTGGGCCTCATCAGCATGGCGTAGCGTTATTGCTGTTTTTAATTTACGTGACACACCGATCTCTTAATGTGATCCACCTTCCCACACGCTTGCCGTGGGAGAACAGTTTTGCTGTTCCCAACCCAGCTTACCACATGTTTGGCATGTGAGGCTGCCACTTAAAGGGGTGCCAAACGCACCCGCCTGGTATGTTAGCTACGCCATGCTGATGAGGCCCAAAAGGCCGAAACAGCTGTCCATGGCTGCTAATTGACCGGGTGAAATGGTTGTGCGCATGCGTGATGTGTTGGCCACACCGGGTTGGTGTTAGCGTGTGTCACCTTGCTTTTATTGCTGTATTTAATTTACGTGACACACCGATCTCTTAACGTGATCCACCTTCCCACACGCTTGCCGTGGGAGAACAGTTTTGCTGTTCCCAACCCAGCTTACCACATGTTTGGCATGTGAGGCTGCCACTTAAAGGGGTGCTAAACACACCCGCCTGGTATGTTAGCTACGCCATGCTGATGAGGCCCAAAAGGCCGAAACAGCTGTCCATGGCTGCTAATTGACCGGGTGAAATGGTTGTGCGCATGCGTGATGTGTTGGCCACACCGGGTTGGTGTTAACGTGTGTCACCTTGCTTTTATTGCTGTAACATATTACGCCACATTAATGAGTGTACATTAATGATAAGCACTTATTGGTGTTTCATATGGCGTTAATTGAAACAGTTAGGTAAATTCAAGCCTTCCTAACAGTACAGTTTGTTGCAAGTGTTAAAACTAGTTTTATTCCCCTTAATTAAAAGGGAATAAACTAAACACTCAGAAGAGATAGCCTGCACAACCTGCCAAAACAAGGTGTAGCAATATTTAACCGTCAGAAGTCGGGTCATAGAGATAATTCCTTCGACCGACAAGCTATCTTCTTCATTTATTATCCCAAGAACATTAATCACGCAGAAGTTTGTCGCTCTAGAATCAAATCCCTAAGGAGCACACTAATACTTTCCAGCTCATGACAAAAAGTTGTTAAAGGGCAAGATATTATTCTAGTATTGCCGAGAACCGATCCAAAGAGCTTTTGGTTTCCCATATTTAACATGCAGGGGCCTGTTTGTCGAAAATCTCGAAGCATTTCGAGCATATTTCGGCTGCCATTAATCACCCAAAAACAAAAAGGAAGAAGCATTAAGGCATGAAACGCGGGTGTTGTTTTCTTTCCTGGTCTTCTGAGGGCCATTGGCCATGGCCATTTCCAGTCTCAAATGGCATTTCCGTAATTCGAGAAACAGGGACCCTACATACAGCCTCCACGTAAAGACACTTTGAATTGCATCAAGTAAGGGAAAGGTTCCTGAGAGGGAAGATTCGAAGCTACCGTGCAAACGATTCCCATTTACCAAGAGATACGATAAAAATCCTCGAAGACCCAGCGGTAGATGGTCGGGGTAAGGGGTGAATTTTAGCAAAGCAAACAAAAGACGATAAGAAATCTTTCTCTATTTTTGTTTTTCGCTCTTTTTAAAAATGTTCCCCTTGCCCTAACCACCTGACCGTGGGTTTCAGAGGATGAAAGTTTCGGTACCTCACGGTAAGTGACGGTATGAGCTTTGAACTCGGGTAGATAGAGGTTTCTATGTGGCAATCTTCAGGTAAGAGCATGGGCCGCCACGCAGCTCTCGGAACAACTCGCGGGACTGGTTCAGAAAACAATGGACACAAAGACCCTAAAACCTGTAGAGCTGCGTCCTAAAGGGATCTACTGATATTAGAGGTTGTAAAGAGCTGCGTCCTGACTAAAGAGCATGTCAGGACTCTTCTCCCGATAAGCAGAACAAACCAATCATTCTCTCTTGTCAAATTGATTTTATTCGTAAACAAAACACACCATTTACACAAAGCTAAGTAATCGAGAAACTTCGTTGATAAAAACCCTTGAATACTGCATAAAAAGGATATAAAAAAAGCTAGTATTTGTTTTCACGTCCTAAAAACACATGCATATAAATATCCTTTATCCTAACCCTAACCCTTTCGAGTCTCCTTACGTAACTACGCTTTAAGTTTTTGTGTAACTTTGGTCTGCAATCATGAAACCAATGCTGACCACAACCGCGGGCTCGGAAACGTTTAATGGCATCATTGTTGAACAGCAGGGCTGAAAAATGACTGTACTTGCGCAAGGTAAACCACTCAAAGGATGACGAACAAAAGAAGCCAACTAAAGATCTATTGTTTGTGTATAATATTCAACATGGCAGCCAAGATCTAACTTGCAAACCAACCATTGGAAGCGAAGCAGAAGCTCATGACATTGAAGCAATTCATTCTCGTTCTGAGCTCGGTTTTTTTTTTAGTCTAAAAATTTCCTTATTTGGACGTAACGCAGCTCGCGCAGTTTCCCGCGCGTGCAGCTTCGATCTTTTTTTTGTCCATATTCTGGCATAAAATTGGTGTCCTAAAATTCCCAGCTTTGCTCCAAGCAAAAGAGTTGCACGCTTCAAGGTTATGCGCTAGTGAAGCGAAGCTTTTACAATACTAACTAGATTTATGTAAATACTGACGTACTTGCATTTCACCTACGCCAAATTGCGTCAAAAAACTTTCAATCCGACTGGTATAATTTCTAACAAAAGAAAGCTATTGAAAACATTTTCTTGACATATCATGTTATTACAAACAACGTTATTTCAGGGGAAAGGTTTTTAAGCTAGCACCGTGTGAAGCCATTCGAATGATCCGTTCTATAACAAGATTCCTAAGATCCTAAGATACTCATAATGTCTTCCTTTCCCCGTTCGCTATTAAACATCCTCAGCCAGTCTTCTTTTCACAATACTTCACAGCTAGTGCTGCTCGATCAACCGGGGGATGCTGTAATGCTTGTGCTAGACGTTGATAAGTAGCTTCAGATGCAAACCTTTCTTGCCATCTTATCAGAACTTCTGCAAAATCACATTGTATTTAATCACAATTTTATCCAAAAGTAATCATGAAACTGGCAGATGTGAGCTATAAAACTGTTCTTCCGAAGTAGCAAAAGGAGTGTATGGGAACTTTCTCGATTAATGTAACCTCAAGCTATCCGTACTATTCATCGATAACATAGAGCCATTCATTTGAAAAAAAAAAAAAAAGATTATTTTATCTTTGGAACTTTTAACAATAGAAGAAGGTTAGTTATTGAACCTTCCCTGTTATTGATTATTGTAACGTAATTAGCAATTATTGAATGAGGCTGAGTAGGATATGAAGAATTCTGCAGGTCGAGGAGAGTGTTATCCACCAACGCCGAAGGCCGATGTGGATAACATCCTCCGAGATCTGCAGAATTCTTCATATGAAAGCCGAATTCAATAATTGCTTTATTATTCATTTAAAATATTTTCTTCGCTCAAACTTCTAAACCTACTCGCATATTGGCAACAATTGGCTATTTGACTAAAACACTGCAGGCTATGCAAGTGCAATTTAAATTTTGGTGAATTTTCTTTGGCGTCCTCTCCTAAACGTCTTTACTTACTGTAACATCTTTTAGAGAGTTCATCGTTGTCTTTTTCAATTTGCTCCAATACAGGCTCCGAAACATCCAGAACTCGGCCAAGCATCTTCCATTTTGCACCCAGCTCATGTGCAATGAGAAGAACATCATCGCGTGAAGGAGTACCAGACTTATATGAAAAACTTTGGTCCAAAGCTGAAGGGTAAAAGAAATGATAGTAGGTTCTATGGGGAGCTGGGCTAGCTCATCGGTGGAAACATATATCTTTGCTTAATGCATGCCAGTCCGATCGGATCAGCGGCGTCACATATGGTTTGAGCTTGTTCCTTCTCTACTCCAATCTGAGATGTTTGCCCACGGTATTCCGGTTTCCCTTCTCATGTAAAAAAACCCCAAAATATTTGATGCGATTTGACTGGTAGAACCAAGCAACCAACATCTTTATCGACTGCTATCATGCAAACTTTATTTCAGTTCGGATTTCAGAGTAGCGTAGAGGCAATTAGGGAGTTTAAGAAACGACGACGACTACGGCAACGACAACGCCAAAAAGCAGTAATATTATTGGTTAAAAGAACCAAAATGATCGTGCTGCACGTGCGGCACGCATTTTTGAACAATTCCCTCCCGTACTCGTCAAAACTACTACGTGAAATTACCAATTTTAAGGTTTTGACGACAACGTGGACAAACTACAGTGAATCTTTCAGTCTCAGTCTTTACCTCAAATCCGTCCGTACCAATCCAGTTATAGGACACTTTGCCCATATTGTATAATATAAACAAGTTAGAATAAACATGAAATACTTAGAATAGCTCAAGGTTATATTTTGAAGCGACGTTTTCGTCGCCGTGGGCGTCATGGTTTCTTAAACTCTCTAATATCTCCGAGCAAATGACAGACAACAAAACACAACAACAACACCTACAACTTTAAGTGCAGCCAAGAAGTTGAGCCAGAGACCACCAGGATCAAATTCAAGTGGTCGCCAGAGCGCGTCTTGAATCCGCGATCGCCGGATTTCAAGACAAGCGTCATAACCACTGGGCACGCTGCCTCCTCAATTTATGCCTTTCATCGCACAACATTCACAAATTCGACAAATAGATAAAATGTTTAGGGTCACTTGGCATTTTGAAATGCAGGTTACCCCACCTCAACGAACAGAGGAACCTTTCCCCTACCTGACAATGATTAAAAATGATAAAAAATGGACTAAGGATTGCGTACCTTCTGCCTCCGAAGACTTGTCCATTTCCTGCTCCTCGTTCTGCAATGAAAAAGAAATCTTTCAGGACACGAGCTTTATTTAAGTTCATGGTATTCGAATCCTATTATATTGACATCTATACAGGTCGGAGAAATTCTATGAAATTGAAAAGTGCGAAAAAACATGCCATTCAGAACGATTTTTTTTGCGAGAATTTTGCAATGGTGAATAGTAGTTAGTTCTTGTAGTTAGTTCTTGTATGCAGGAATCAAAACTGACTAATTTTCGGCTAAATAAACTTCGCACTTGTATTCGCTTTGAGAACGAGTTAATTAAAGCGAATAAATTTATAAAGTCAAAAATATCTATTGAGTTGCCTATTTTGGCAAAAAGTAGTTACCAACAGCTCCAATTTTCCCGTTGTATAGGCCTGTGAATTGGTCCACTCAAGTGTGTGTAAATAAGGAATATAATTTCTCGAAGTGTCACTCAATTGACGTCATTTCGACCAGCAAAACCAATGTCTAGTTGACTTCTGTTAAACAGCCAACAGCTCAGCGATAATTTATTTTCGCGCTTTTAGATAATTTTCGGAAGGCTTTTATGTGTATATAACGGACCGTAAAGAAGCAAAAGTGTGTCTGCTCATAGGGACTAAAATTTTGCATGGCGGCAAAGGCTTTGTGATCTTGGAGGTGTCGAATGCGGACGACATTTTCGGGACTTCGCCGTCGTGATGTCATACTATTCTCGTTTATTTCGATTCCGACATGCGTGGGATTAACGAAAAAAGGTACTGTTAAAGTGACGAAAACTGAAAACTTAAGACTAGTTGACGGAAGTATAATGGAAAAACGTCTTTGTTGATATTCAAATTGTGACCGTGTTTAGCATAATGATCACAGTTGTGAGCAGAATAAAGTACTAGTGTTTTTCAATTCAATATAACGTATATTGATCCAACACAACTGTTATAAACTACACACAGTTATTGGTACAAAAATTATTACAATTACTAATGGTCCTATCAAAAGACAAACTGTCCCTCTCGCAAAAGTCAATCCGAACTATTCGCCATTTACTGTATCATTCGGTATCTGTTTGTAGACTTAGGCAAATATATAGAGTGTAAAATGTGTTGTTCCCATCATATGTAATAGCTTGTTAAGACGTGTATTTATCAGCCAACGAGGCCGTTTTCTTTAAGATGAACAACCTGATGTATTTATAATTGTACATGTATTCAGTTTCTCAATGGGTTCACCATATTCGTTGAAGCGATTCTAATTTCGGTGTCGTTCACTATGAGGTGAAAATATTCTTTTTTTACTGCTCACGGACCTTAATGATTTATATTTTTTCTTTTCTCTTAGGTTAAGATACAATTGTATTATTGAAGGTGGCGGTGGACAAAACTGAGGAGAAAAGCTCCAATTCTTCTGCCGGGAAGGACAAAACCACGGCTGTTGTAGAAAGTGGAAATGAAACTTTGAGTCCTACACTGGAAGGATTTTCTACGAACAGTGTGGCTGAAGCAGTATTGATAGTGGATGACATAACAAAAAAACAAATGTGTATCGGATATTGATGACACCCAGACGGAAATTCAGACAAGGACTTTATTAGGGCGAGAGGAGCTCGACTTAAATAATTCATCAGATCTCCAGGAGCAGCCGTTTAAAATTGGGCATGGTTCGTTGATAATTCCATTGAGACTTGAAAGTGATAAACGATCTAAATGGGAGTCAGCTGGAAGTGTAGAGAGTGTTTCATCCGAATCCAACCTTGTGAAAACAATAGGAATCTCAGACTGTGAAAACATGGCTAGCAGCCAGTCAGATAGTGTTTGTGTTGAGATGGGCGGCTTAGCCGATCGAGACGATGGATCCGAAAATTTTGGGAAAGTTTCGGCTCGAGAAACTAGGGAAACAGTTATTTACTTTTGTGAAGGTGACAATTTGGAACTCGAAAGTGACGTGTGCCGAATATGCCACTGCGGCGACGAAACTGAAGTCTTGATAAGTCCTTGTTTGTGCACGGGGTCCGTGAAATTTGTACATCACTCTTGTCTGATGAACTGGTTGCAGAGAGTTGTGATGAGCAAATGTGAACTGTGTCTTTTCCCTTTAGCGGTGAAACGAAAGAGGAAGCCTTTTAAGAAGGTAAGTAAAAAGGGACAGGCTCCGGATATATATATGAAAAATAGTGACTTGGATTCGATTCCCCCACAAAGCGGTTATTTCGTGTCTAGTAATTAGCTAATTAGCGAGCTCGTTAAACACAGCAAAGGCGCCGAGCGACAAACATCAATTTTATATTTGGGAAGTGATCTGATCCAATATTTTGAACAAATGAGTACCAGGTGCAAGACAAGAGACGTGGTAATATTTCTGAGGCAGCGTCAAGGCAAGGGTGCTCTTTGGATTGTTGTCCGTCCCTTGCAAACAAAAAAGAACTTTTAATTCCCAATGCGCATTGATTTTCTTTGTATTACTTGTAGGATATCTTGCGGACTTACTAACCAGTCGAAACTGTAGTGTTTGGTACGAAACCAGGAACTGAAAAACCCGAAGATCTCATATTTAGGTCCTTTAGGTACAAACGACTATATTAGTCGACGTTTGCGTATACTTACGGTTCCGAAATGAAACCCGCTAATAACCAAATCTATAAACAGAAAACCATGGCTTTAAGACAACAAGTGTGCCATCGACAAAGTTAAGACATGTTTTTTTTCGAAATGCATATACAGCTGCCGTAGGCAGTGTACAAGGTTGGCAACAGATCTTTGTTGATGAGTAGTTGTGAGGGTGATAAACAAATCATGCTCAACTATAAAACCTGATAAAAATAATGCTTGCATTTTTGCTGCAAAAGTCTTTTTTTAGTATTATTGCTGTACGCCTGCTACCGTTATTCAATGCCGAAGAAGAAAGATAACTTCAAATGTCATTTGAAGAAAAGCAAAAACGCCAAACGCCTGCCCAGTCGTTTCAATAAGGACCTTAATTAAGGAGAACGAGAACGTTGTCAGAAATGTTATTTCCCGTTCTTCTAATAATTTTGCGATTACTGGTAGTCGCTAGGAATGGAAAGTGAATGTCATTATTCTAGAAATAATTTTGGTGACGACGGTGTGGATATTTAGAAGGAGAACTAGAAATTTATCGTCAGGTGCACACGTCTTCCACACAACCTCGAATTTGGTCAATTCACGTCGTTGTAAGGGTGAGAACGG
This sequence comes from Montipora foliosa, assembly GCF_036669935.1. Classification (NCBI taxonomy): domain Eukaryota; kingdom Metazoa; phylum Cnidaria; class Anthozoa; order Scleractinia; family Acroporidae; genus Montipora; species Montipora foliosa. The sequence goes on along the minus strand of NC_090871.1, from coordinate 53,272,432 downwards.
TATTGGTGAAGTACGCAAATGTAAAACGCTCGCACAGGGCGTGCAGAGGTTTTGTTTTTGTTTATTAGAACTATTGCTTTGTGGTTTTCACTTAACCGTTGTTCGGATTCGACGTCCTCGCTTAAACTCCCTATTAAATGACGAAAAGCGTGGGCTTCCTTTTCCCTAAACTGAAAAAAATAAAGGCAGATTCTTTAAAACCTAAGATTAAAACTCATTTTGACAATGACAACACGAGGACGTACGTAAGGGCCGATTTACACGGTGCGATTTTTGTCGCATGCGACAAGCTCGCGACAGGCCTAAGGGCCGATTTACACGGTGCGATTTTGTCGCATGCGACAAGCTCACGACAGGCCTAAGACATGACTTACGATTGTCGTAGCGTTTTAAAACATGTTTTAAAATGCTACGACATTTTTTCTGACGTACACAACAATCGTAAATCATGTCGTGGGCCTGTCGTAAGCCGTTGTCGCATGCGACAAAAATCGTACCGTGTAAATCGACCCTAAGAAGCCCCTAGGGGTGTCTCTAGTTCGTTCCCAGACGACACGTCTTCAAAAGTGAAGCGAACGTTCTGACGCCAATCGATGACTTAGGCCTGTCGTAAGCTTGTCGCATGCGACGAAAATCGTACTATGTAAATCTGCCCTAAATTTGATCATTCGTTTCACTTTTGAAAAAGTGTGGTTTAGGAACGAACTAGAGACACCCCTAGGGGTGAAGAATGGCCGTTAGGCCCCTTGTTCATTGATACAATAGGTTAGGCCCTCCAAAGACGAGGCAAGTTGTTATCAACGACTGTTTACAGTTGACAACGTAATTAAACCGGCAACTGTTAGTGTTAGGAAACGCGTTTCCACAGACGAAAAGTTTGGTAGGGTCGTACCTCTTGTTGACCACTGTATTGCAATGGCTGTATAGTGTTCTTACTTTTCTTGTTTTCTGTGCTAAATCCATTGTTATCTTTGTTCGTTCTGTTGTTCTTTTGGCCAATCCCGAAGCCCGTTCAATGGGGTACGACACAACCCGAGAACTTTATTTATCGATAACCTGTACGTTTTGCGGTAGCCTGGGAAAATAGCGACAAGAAAAGAAGAACCGCTGACTTAAAAAATCGTTTGCATCGTTGCGAAATGGACTTTAGTTATCGATAACTTGCTCAACAGACGGGAAAAAGAGAGTTGTCGATTTAACAAATTGATGTCAGTTTTTCATGCGTCTGTCCTATTGTTACTGATCGTGAATTTCGTCATAACATTGTCAAAGTAGCTGCGTCTGTCCTGTTATTGATCATGAATTTCGTCATAACATTGTCAAAGTAGCTGCGTCTGTCCTGTTATTGATCATGAATTTCGTCATTGTCAAAGAAGCACACTACTTTGACAATGTTATGACGAAATTCATTGTCAATAACAGGACAGACGCATGAAAAATTGACATCATTTTTTTTTTACAATAACAAAAGGTAGAGGGGTCAAAATTAAGTCAAAACACGAGAAGAACGCGGGACAAAAATGCGAGGAACTTCAAGTACTCTAGTGTCAACTCTCTGTTGTTTTGAATCCCTAGGGGAACACTAAACAGTAGCGCTTGATTTAACACTAGTGATAAACTCCCTAATATGCGACTGCAACCAATGTTAATGATAATCTTTTTGTTGAAGCGGTTTTCAAATGAGTGTCATAAAACCAAAACCAAAGTAATTACTTTGGCCAATCAGAAAGGAGGGAGACAATCCAATAAACCGCGGGAAAATGTGCACGCGCTGATGCGGTGTTTCCAATAAAAAATTCTTTGGATCGAAAGCGGGACGAGCACGTGGCTATCGAGTTTTTTCTTTCCATCCTTCTACCACCTTCATCCGGATTGAATTTTTGGACAGTTACCACGGAATTAACATGCAGAACACCTTGTAATAACAGGAAATTTAAGAAACGGCAACTTCTACAGAAGTGGTATTTGATGATGATCCTTGCATACGGCGAGAGTTACTGAAACTTAAATTGACCAGTCAGAACTCAGAAAGCGGGTTAAACTATGCTATCCCAAATTAAAGGGCCAGAAAACCCTTAAAAAGATTTTGTGGCAACGTTTTTGTCAACAAACTTTGCCGCCAAAACTGTGTTGCCAGCGGGCGGCGATTAGAACGTCAGCGGTTGTGCTTTGGCTGTTATTTGAGTTTTTTACTGGGTTGCCTATGGGCAAACCCAGTCGAGGTCTACGTTTAGTTTGTTTGTTTTCTTTTTTTTTTTTTTTTTTTTTTTTTTTTTTTTCCGTGTCGGTAAAAGTCTTGCCTGTCACTCCCCTGGTAAGTAGTGTCTTTGTGTATAGAGCCTTCTGCGCGTATTTTCTTAGGATCGAGAGGGTAGTGGAACTGCGTAGATTTCTCTTGTGGACACAGTAGAATCATAAACTTAGCCTGCAATGGCGTCGAAAGTCATGCAACGCGAAAGGCGTTTTAGTGGATCCTTAAACAAAATATACCCTTATGGAGCTCAATAATGGAAAGTCAGTTGGGTAAACTAGGCATGAATCTCAAAAGCGACGAGTACTGGACTTCGACAACAATCTATCGCCCGTCGAGACGAAATCAAAGTGAGCAGTATTTACCTGAAGTACATGGTAATTTGACACAATTGAGTTTCTTGTCTTCACGCACGCAATCAAATAGGAAGAGGTTTTCGCCTCTAAGAGCAAATATGTTGTTTGTTTCAATAAAATTTTCGCTGGAAAAGGATTCTGTGGTATTTTCTGCCTTTGTGAATTATAATATCATGTTGTGTATTGAATTTTCGAGCTTAAGATTCAAATGTGATATGGGAGAAGTTTTTTAGTATTGCTCTGTAAGCAGGAAGGGTTCACAGGCCTGTTGGAAGCGTGCTTGAGTTTCAACAAAATGAGGCCCAAAATCAGTGAAAACTTGTGACGCAAATGAATAATAAAGTAGCTGCTATTTCCAAAATGATGGATTTACCTGGTGATAAATAACGTCGTACGCGTCTTGGAGAGTAAATTTTGACTTAGCATAAACAAGAGTTGGGCGATTGTGATCTTTGTTTTGACTTCGCTCATTTCATTGTCAAACTTGATAACACTTGACAGAAAAAGAAACTTACAAAAACCCGGTATCTTGCCATCATTTGACACAGATGCTTCACTGTTTGGCGAGTAAACACGCCGCGGTAACTTAATCACGGCGCCCGCTGAATTCCGGCCATGTCACTTTCGATTTTGCAATTTACTTGAACGTAGCAAAAATCTCCCAAAATGTTTGTCGCTGATCGTAACTTTTTATATTCTATATTCACGGTTCAAAATTAATGTTGTTTTCATGTCGTAAATATTTTATTCTCGATCGACCGTCCGGGAAACTTCCTTCTGCTCTTTCTGAAAACTGTGTATCAATATTTATTTGCTTTTTCATCAATATTTGTTTTGCATAAAGCAAGCTAACAGAATCTGTACCTTGCTGAGTTCGCATTTGTTAGCGTTAATAGTATTTTCGGTCAGATGTTTCTGTTTTTTATGAGGGGTTTATTGTTTTGGTCTCCCATCCCAACACTAACCCCGCGAAACAGGGCTTGACTTCAGTGAAGTTTATTATTGCAAAGTTTTCGGATGCTCATAGGGCACATTTGTGGTGAAAAGAAGTTGTGAGGGAACTTGAAAATTATCAACATGTCAGCCCAGAAGCCAATGTTTCTCGCTTCTCTTTTATTTGTTATTCTTCAGAGACTGGAATGCTGTATTTCAATACCACACAATTCAGTGCCTTCTGATTTTCTGTAGCACGTACCACAGGCAAGCCAGTGTATGCTTCACAGAAGCATCTAGTTTTAACTAATTTAAGACTAATTCAGTCCAGTATTTCGAAAAACGTGTAAGAAGACGTCAAAACTGTATTGATAATGTATTTGTTTGCGTTAACTTCGCGAAAAAAGACTTTGATGGGGGCCTTTCGACAGGGTAGACAGCAACGTCGTTTACACACAGAAGTGCACCGTTTCCGGTGAAAGGGCAAAGGAATGACAGGATAGCACAGCCTGCCGCGCGCACTGCGGGCGCGGGTTCCGTATGCACGAATGATGACAATAATTAGTTGAACCAAGAGAAAATAAAGCGGGAAGAGAGGGCATCCCCCGGCATACATGCCCTTTTCCATAGGACATATGTCTCAAGTTATTTTTAGATCGACTACCACGCTGTGCAGATCCCAAGAAGATTAGGCAACAGCCAATCATATGGCTGGATTGTGTTCCGAGTGGATAGCCCACGCTCAGAGAGCACGTTCCCACCATATGATTGGCTGTTGCCTAGCTTGGGATCTGTACGGTGTGGGAGAACATGGGAGATTCCCTCTCTTCCCCCTTTATTTTCTCTTTGCTGAACGAAAGAGAAAGATCGTGCTGCTTGTGCGACCACACTTAAGTCGATTTCTCAAAAGAGTGAGATATTTGAGAATTTTCTGACAAGAAGCAACCTTAATACCGTTCGTCGTTTCACGTAAATGTGGCCGAGTCAGTGAGGCCCAGTGGTTAGGGCGCTTGCCTTGAGATCTGGGTATCCCCGCTTCAAGACTCGTTCTGACCACTCGTTGAATTTGTTCCTGGTAAACCCCGGTTCATCTTCTCGGCTGGTTTCCCTCCGGGAACTTGGGATTCTTAACAGTTGTTGTGGTTGTTCTGTTCTGTGGCGAGTGTTCAATTTGGTATTACAGTATGAATGCCAAATCTCTCTATTTGGGAACTGACATGAAGATTCGGAACGTCATGGAGATGATTCGGAACATCGTGTCAAAATACTGATCTTCTTTATTGTTATCACTTCGTTCCAATACCAACCTGCTTACTATGACAAAAAGGTGCCCATCAACTACAATTAGTGACAAAAGTAGTTGGGACGCTAGTCTCGGGATATGCCTGAAAACCTCTCAGACGTCAGAAACTAAGCTTAACTGTCAAAATTCCAGGAGAGGGGGCAGTTTTTGAAACTCAGTAAGAAAAACAACTTCAAAGGGTGAGTGTCCCAAGACTTTTGCCACTGATTGTAGCTACGAAACTTTATCGCGGGCCTAAAGATTAATGGCCACGTGCTGCTGTTTGGGGGAAAAAGGTCTGGTTTTTACAAGCTCGAGGATAAGCATAATTAGGTTATGTCAAGTGAAAACGAACGCCGACATCAGAATACGATGTTTACTGTTTACAAGGCTCCGTTCTTGACTCGGTCAGTACGGACTTAAACATCTACGACGGCGACGAAATTGTCACCTCAAAATATAACTTTGCGCTACCGTAGTTTTCTTCGGCCGGGATTATAATGTGGGCGAATTATCGTAAAATAAATTAGTACGAAAATAGGCGCATTTGTATGTTCACGTTGTCTTTAAACCTCATGCAGTTTTGTTGACTTCATGTCGTTGTTATGCAGAGTACCAAGTATATTGTAATTAAAAGTTAAAAAGTAAATTCCACGTGCTGAGGGGAAATCTATTGTTTTTTGCGCTTTAAAATTGCAGATTTCCCTATCGTGATATCACAACTGCGAACTTGTATTAATTTTTGGAATTTTATTACCCTAATTTATATCATCTCAAATCATTTCTGGAATGTGTTTCAGTATCTCAGAAATACGTTAACTCATTTTACTAACACAATTATGTTCCTTTGTAGTGGCGACTCCCAGAGGACAAACCTTTTCCCATTTTGTGGCTGTTTACCTTCGTGGTTGCCATGACGCTCAACATAGCCTCCATAGCGAAAGACGGAAGCCAGCGTTGTGTGTCTGATCCGTGTATTATCTTTTATGTTCTTGGTTCAGCCGGCGCGCTGTTAGGACTAGCATTCTTCTATCACTGGCTGCGCAAAACCGTGCGTTACTTCGCCAAATGGATTGCTTTGAACCAAGAATGGAGTTTAGTGGGATCTTACGAATGCAGAGAAAGAGACCGTCTTGGTCAAACAAATCTGGCTTGCTCAACGAAGACACTTTCGCAGCCAGATGCGACAAATCAACAGATTGCCTAAGTTTGATTATGGAAATTATATATTTTTTCTCAAAGCGAGCGCCAAACGAGAGTCACGCGCGACAGGACTCGCGAGCGAAAGACATCCTTCGCGTGGGACACGCTGCCCGCGCTCGCCTTAATGAAATGCGTACATTGTAGGCCAGTACCTGGCCGAGAGGCCTTGATATTTTTTGCCTTTGAGATACCTCCACAACATTTGTGGTCTTCCATTGACATCAATCCTGGGTGACCTATCTTCGCTTTTCCACCTGCTTTTGTCACGTGCTCGTGTGTGACGCTTCGTGATTCCCATAGGGTGGTTTTGTAATCGATCCCTAACTACTTTCCAAAAAATTAATTTTATGTACAAATACAAATTGTTGATAAATTATTGAAAGAAACAGAGTTTACTGCAAAACTATAAATTTCTATATATATGGTTTAATTAAGAAAATTTAAGCGAGAAAAAATTTTTTTCTTTATCTTAAATTCAGGCAGGAGACCTTACTGGCTTATAACGTTGGGTTTATTGTTGATGTTAGGACCTGCGTTCAAGTTTGGAATTAAAAAAAGTGTATTTGTGGCTTGCCTTTTGAAATGGTTGAAGATTTCATAAGCCCATTGACCTATCAAATGGCCGATAATACATCACGTGCAGTAACTTATATAAACCTCCTCCTTATTAGTATGCGGTGTTTTATCAGATATAAAGTCACTGCACGTGAATATAGCTTTTTTGTCCTGTGTGCTAATGCATCCTCTCAGAATTTGAACCCGAGGGACACCCTTTTTGTGGAATGTTTTTGAAGCCGTTCAAAAAACTTCGCAGCATGTGTATTCTCGGGGCTACGCCTCTTGTTTTTAAACCCGATAAAACACTGCTGTTCGTTTTTTAAACATTACTTGAATCGGTACACCAGCGAAACTAAGGTGAGAGGACAAATGGATCTTTAATTAAGGCTACTCACTAATTGCTGGATCTCGGTCAAGAGCGAGAGAAAATGAAAATGAAATCGATATTATATAAAATAAACGGGGGAAATTTTATTGTGAGGGGAAGATTACGACGCGGACGGAATTTGAATACCATGGATAAGGCTAACACGAAGTCACGAAAACTGGTCATTGACTGCGTTTTACATAAAGGAAAACAACACTCCTCTATCGTATTGAGGCGGAAAGGTTGCAGCATGACTGTAAGCCTGTTACTTGGGGGTCATTCCTTTAAACGATGGAGTGACGCGCGAAGCTTAGAATTAGCAGAAGGCACTCTCAGATCAGTGACGACCTTTTCAGTCCAAGCATGGTATTTTGCAGCGCACTTATTACAATTGTCTGAATCGGTTTGATGGTCGACAATCGTGGAGAGAATAAAGAGAAAGTACTACCGTTCCTACCTCCACCCACCCTCCCCCCCCCCCCCCAACCTCCTCATAGAAAAATTAACATAGACTCTTGTCGGAGAAACGCTATGTAAACAACAATATAGACCGTATTCATAAATGGCGGCTAAGTAATTATTCTTTTCTCTTTATGCTAATCATCCTGACTAGCCTCGTAAACACGAGCAAAATTCAAAAGAATTTTTCTTCCAAATTGAGGCTAGTTAGGATGATTAGCACAAAGACAAAAGAATAATTTCTTGATCGCCATTAATGAATACGGTCTATACTGCGCTACAAAACAGAATGAATTTCTAAAATTAGAAATTTGTCTCTCATAGTGTGCGGATTTACCATTTATTCAAGGTAAACGAACCCAACCAGGTCAGAAATTTTTTATTTGCTTGAATGGGTCCATTGAGCCTGGTTTTCACTAGCCACGCAAGTGCAAGCATAAATAGTTTATGCTAAGTGAAAACGAACGTCGACATAAGCATCATAATCAATCACGGCATCCGCCATTTTGTTCAAATGCTCAGACGCGGGGGAATGTGGAACGAGTGCTTTAATTGGCCAAACGTAGCAAATCTCCATGTGCTTATGCATGCTGTGTTTCGTTTTCACACAACACAAGCGAACGCAAGCATATGAACAACCACAAGCAAAAGGAAAAACTTTGATCCTTGTGCTTTTGCTTGCGCTTGGTGCTTGTGACAACCTCGTTTTCACGGTGAAATATGCGCTCTTATGCTTGCGCTTGTGCTTGCGTCGCTAATGAAAACCAGGCTTCAGCGTATCATTGTAGGGTTAACGCCCAGAGAAGCCACGCAACTCTCGGAACAACTCTCGGGATTGGTTCAGAAAACAATGGACACAAAGAACGATACAAAAGAAACAATGGAACCTAACCCTAAAAACAATAGAGCTGCGTCCTAAAGGGATCCAATGAAATTAAAGGTTGTAAAGAGCTGCGACCTGACTAAAGAGCATGTCAGGACTCTTTTGAACTCACTCCTGCCGATAAGCGCAATAAGCCAATCATTCTCTCGTGTCAAATTGATTTTATTCGTAAACAAAACACAACATTTACACAAAGCTAAGTAATCAAAAAAACTTCGTTCATAACAACATTTGAAAACTGCATAAAAAGGATACCAAAAAAAGCTAGTGTTTGTTTTCACGTCCTAAAAACGCAAGCATATAAATATACTTTAAACCTTTCGAGTCTCCTTACTTAACTACCCATTAAGTTTTTGTGTAACTTTGGTCTGCAATCATGAAACCAATGCTGACTGCGGGCTCGTAAAAGTGGCACCATTGTTGAACAGCAGGGCTGAAAAATGACTGCACCGGCGCGAGGTTAGATCTACTGTTTGTGGATAATATTCAACCTGGCGCCCAAGATTTAACTTGCAAACCAACCATTGCAAGCGAAGCAGAAGCTCACGACATTGAAGCAATTAATTCTCGTTCTGAGCTCGGGTTTTTTTTAGTTTAAAATTTTCCTTATTTGGACGTAACCTAGCTCGTGCATTTTCCCGCGCGTCCACCTTCGATCTCATTTTTGTCCATATTTCGGCATAAGATTGATGTCCTAAAATTCTGAGCTTGGTTCCAAGGAAAAGAGTTGCATGCTTCAAGGACATGTCCTTCTGAAGAGAAGCTTTTATAATCGTAGCTACATTGACATAAATATTGATATACTTGCATTTTACCTACGCCAAATTGCGTCAAAATATTTTCAATCCGACTTGTACAAAATTCCTAAAAAAGAAAGGTATCATGTTATTACAAACCACCTTATTTCTGAAGGAAGATTTTTAAGCTAGGATCCTCAGATACTCGTATGTCTTCCTTGCCCTGTTTGCTGTTAAAAATCCTCAGCCAGCCTTCTTTTCTTGCAGGAACGAAGACCACAATACTTCACAGCTAATGCTGCTCGATCAACCGCGGGATGCTGTAATGCTTGTGCTAGACGTTGATAAGTAGCTTCAGATGCAAACCTTTCTTGCCATCTTATCAGAACTTCTGCAAAATCACATGCATTGTATTTAAAAACAATTGATCCAAAAGTAATTTCATAATTGAAACTGGCAGATGTGAGCTATAAAACAGTTCTTCCGAAGTAGCAAAAGGAGTGTGTGAGAACTTTCTTGATTAATATAACCTCAAGCTATCCGTGATATTCATCGATAACATAGATCCATTTATTTATTCATCTTTGGAACTTTTAACAATAGAAGGGTTGATATTGAACCTTCCCTGTTATTGATTATTGTAACGTAACAATTGTTACATGGTCATCATGCATAATCATATTGGCACAAGTTGGCTATTTGACTAAGACACAGACTATGCAAGTGCATTTTAAATTTTGGTGAATTTTCTTTGGCGTCGTCTCCTAGACGCCTATACTCACGGTAGCATCTTTCAGAGAGTTCTTCGTTGTCTGTTTCAATTTGCTTCAATAAACGATCCGAAACATCCAGAACTCGGCCAAGCATCTTCCATTTTGTACCCAGCTCATGTGCAATAAGTAGAACATCGTCGCGTGAAGGAGTACCAGACTTGCATGAAAAACTTGGGTCCAAAGCTGAAGGGTAAAAGAAATGATAGTAGGTTCTATGGGGAGCTGGGCTAGCTCATCGGTGGAAACATATATCTTTGCTTAATGCATGTCAGTCCGATCGGATCAGCGTCTTATGTGGTTTGAGTTTGTTCCTTCTCTACTTCAATCTGAGATGTTTGCCCAGGGTATTCCGGTTTCCCTTCTCATGTCAAAAAAAAAACCAAAATATTTGATGCGATTTGACTGGTAGAACCAAGCAACCAACATCTTTATCGATTGCTATCATGCAACCTTTATTTCAGTTCGGATTTCAGAGTAGCCTAGAGGATATTAGGGAGTTTAAGAAACGACGACGGCTACGGCAACGACAACGCCAAATAGCAGTAATATTAAACAATTATTGGATGAGGTTGAGCATGATATCATGAATTATCAAAACCGAGGTCTGTGTTATCTGCCGAAGCCGAAGGCTGAGGCAGATAACACAGACACGAGGTTTTGATAATTCATGATATCACGCAAAAACCGAATTCAATAATTGTTTTATTATACATTTTTCACATAATTCATCCTCAGAAACAGAATCGAAGCGTTCAGCCATTTTGTTTCTGAGGAGAACACTCCAAGGGGCTTAGTAACCAGGCAGACGTTGAACTTGACATGATAAATGCAATATCTGCAGCAGATATTACATTTATCATGTCAAGTTCACAAGCTATTGCAAATTGATTGAATGCTCTCGACCAATCAGATTTTTCATAGTGAGTCTGATGTATAATAATATTGGTTAAAAGTACCAAAATGATCGTGCTGCACGTGCGGCACGCATTTTCGTACATTTCTCTCCTGCACTCGTCAAAACAACAACGTAAAATGACAACAGTTCAGTCTTTACTTCAAATCCGTCCGTACCAATCCAGTTATAGGACACTTTGCCCATATTGTATAATATAAACAAGATGGAATAATCATGAAATACTTACAACAGCTCAAGGTTATATTTTGAAGCGACGTTTTCGTCGCCGTAGCCGTCGTGGTTTCTTAAACTCTCTAATATCTCCGAGCAAATGACAGACAACAGAGCAGTTGAACCAGAGACTACCAAGATAAAATGCAAGTGGTGGCCAGAGCGGGTCTTGAATCCGGCATCTCCGGATTTCATAGCCTGCGTAGCAAGCGTTCCTGTTCGACAGAAGAGCTTCGAACCGATTTTCTGCAAACTGGCCGCGCGAAAGTTGGGGCAAGAGACTGAGGGAACGCTTGCAAGAAGACCCCCTATTTTTGAAAAACCCGTTCGCCCACGAACGGGGGCTTCTGATTGGTGCAGCACAGTCACAATGATTGACAGGTGACAAATTCTGGAGCAAAATATTTCTCCTAAGTTCTAGCGTGACAAAGGCAATGGTGGAAGATGTGGAAGGTTTTGAATCGTGTGTCGAAGCTGAGCGAATCGGGTCTCGGGTTTTACATTGAAAAGGAAAAAATAACTGTCAATGCGCCATCTCTTTAACTGTATAGATGTAATGGCCGTTTTGCCAACAGGATTCGGAAAAAGCTTAATTTTTCAGATGCTTGTCATGATAGTGCGGAGTGCGAAATAAAAGAACTTAAAACGAAGAACCGGCTTCTCGAGTATCATCGTGATTTCTCCATTTCAAAGCATAATACGCGATCAAGTAAGTGGTTGAGGTGAATTCTATGGGAACGACAGCCTGTAATTTAAATGAAAATCTGGACTGCTTGGACAATATCCATCAAGGGAAATTCAATGTTATTTACGTGTCAGCTGAAGCCGCTATGGCGTTTCCGTAATTCATTAAAAGCAAAAGATTCGATCGTTATTTAACAAAACTTTGGCAGCGCTTATTGTCGACGAAAAGTTTGGACTGAACTGAAGTGAGCTTTTCGCTCGCTTGTAAAAGATACTTTATTTACGCAGGATGAATTAATAAAATGCCTGCGAACTATCAGAATCCACATCTTTCAGAATCAAGGAAATTCGTCAAATTGTCTGCGTACCTTGCCTGATGTAAGCTTGAGTCCTATATCATGGATTGAGACAAGATGAAGACAACTACGCAGCCTGTTAAATCTTCTCTTAATTATTGTGAGAAGAAAGCGGCTCCTTCGTAAAGTTATTCGATTTTTTAAAGCACTTTTACTTGCTATTTCATCTACGATTTCGTGACGATTTGACCAAAAACGTACTGTGGATTATCAAACTAGCGAGGAGGTTTGCCTGTAATTTCCAGGAGATTTAGTACGATCCATTTCGTCAACCACTCTGCACCAACAAAATAGCCAGCAAGTCGCACTGAAATCGTCGTTAGTTTTAAACTTAAACCTATTGAATGGTTTCATGGTCAGCTTTGCTGGAGATTTGCATTTAACGGCCGTACTTACTACCCATCAAACTCTGTACGAGTTTATATGTTTCTAAATTTCGTATTTTACGAGCGCACGGATTGCTTACAAGTTCTGAAAATTGGCTGTTGTTTTCGATAACTTCTATTCCAACCGCTCTGCAAATATCAGCTAGAATTTGCCCGTAAGTTTCTTTTCGATGGTTTAAACAAATTCTCAGAAGAAACATAACCAGTCGTACCCGGCTTAGAAGCTGCCGTTACAAATTTAACATTTAAACTCACACTGGCAAATTCTGCAGTGCGTTGATCACTCGGTGTTTCCTCGGTGCCTCGGTTCGTTTTGTCGGAAGCCAACATGTGTTAACATGGTTATCTTTTATTGGCTAATTTGTTAATAAGACGTCAATCAGCATGTGTCAAGTCAACCATAAAAAGGAGGGCGTTTTTCAAAAATAGGGGGTCTTCTTGCAAGCGTTCCCTCAGTCTCTAGCCCCAACTTCCGCGCGGCCAGTTTGCGGAAAATCGTTTCGAAGCTCTTTTTGTCGAAAAGGAACGCTTGCTACGCAGGCTACGGATTTCAAGACAAGCGTCATAACCAAGGAGCGCGCTGCCTCCTCAATTTATGCCTTTCATTGCACCAACATTCACAAATTCGACAAATGGATAAAATGTTTAGGGTCACTTTCCAGTGAACATATGAATCTGTAAAAGGGCAAAAAAGTGAAGAAATCTGTATTCATCGATGACGATTTGGGCATAATAAAAAAAAAAACCCAGACACTTTTCACACGAGTAGAACCTACAGTGAACTCGTGGGAGCTAAGCCATCAAGCTACAATCAAACACAAAACCGTTGGGAAGGTTGCCACTTTTGATGTCTCCCCAGCCCCCTAATTCAATGTTGAGCAAAACGGAACGGTTTTAGTGGGAAATTGTTGTGTTGCCTTCCAACATTGAATAAGGGGAGGGAGGCTATATAAGAGAAGGAGAAACTATTTATTTTGCGCCTTAACAGAAGCGGGTTGAAGTACAGCTCTGGTGCGCTTTATTTACATGTACATGACCTTCCCAACTACTTTTGTCTATGATTGTAGATCTAGCTGACATTGGTCCTGCATTTCGCTAGAACTAAGGCGTCGAAGGGTGAATTTCAAACCCTGGATTGAAATTTACCATCCAAAGTGAAGTCAATTTTTTAATTTGCAAAAGAGAG
>NC_090871.1:53236392-53253892 GCF_036669935.1 Montipora foliosa | reverse complement strand
TTTTGTCCAGAGAAATGAATGTTCTCCAATTTTGAGGATCATTTGTTTGCAGATTCAATCACCGAAAGCTTCGGTTTCACCCAGATATTTCAAGTTCCAGTTGATTTAAGGCTGTTAAATTACATGAGGATTTGAAAGGGCTTTTCAGCTTAGTTTTAACACACAGGTGGCTTAAAAGAAAAGTGGAGCGAACTTAGAGAAAGAGGCTATCAGTCAGATTAGTGAAATCACCATAAAGACTTTTTTTATCGACATATTAATGGTAATGGTGATGGTAATGAATTTTTACATCGCATTTTCTATTAACATATTCAAATGTGCTTTACAAGCGAGGGATCTATGGGTGAGATCCGACATCAGTCCATTAGCGATCTCACCCAGCACATGAATGAATGAGCTGAGGCCTGACCACAACACCGGGAGCTCCATGCCCTACTCTTTACGAATAGTGTGTGGGTTCTTTTACGTCCCACTTGGTTGTGAACATTGAAGGGTTGTGAGACGGGGCCTATGGTTTACAGTCCTTATCCGAGAAGACTTGAAAATTCTTAACCACTTGCGGATGTAATTAAGAGGGCAGCACTTTCTCCTCAGTTATTTTAAGACCCTGAGTGTTGGTCCGGCCGGAGTCGAACTCACGACCTCCCGCATGACAGCCCGATGCTCAACCAACCGGCAAAATTAAGGTAGTGTTGCCGAACGTACACTTCCACTCATCCACTCGATTATGAAAAGATTTAGACATATGTGAAAACTAAGTTGTGATTTTTTAACGTTTCTTTTATTCAGAAGAGCTAATCTTTCTATTATTTTAGCGCACAGCGCCGTGGGAATCTCAAAACAAACAAGCTGATAAAATCTACATTTTTTGCTGATCTATCGCAATGAGAAAGATAAAAATAGTTTCCTACTGTTTTTCATTCTTTTGCGAGAAAAGTACTGCTGAATGTTTTTCAATGCAGGCAGAGACGTTGACCTGGTCTTTGCGAATAAAAATATTATGGTCGACTGATGAATTTTTTTCTTGTTTATTTGACCTGCAGAATGTCTGTGGTCGAATTTTGCTGATCGATCGCAGTGATAAAGACAAAAACAGTTTTCAACTGTTGCTCTTTCCGTTGCGAGAAAATTACTGTTGAATGTTTTTCAATGCAGGCAGAGATGTTAACTTGGTCTTTGAGAGTAAAAATATTATGGTCGACTGGTAAATTTTTATTTGTTTATTTGACCTGCAGAATGTCTGTGGAATGTGAGCTTGCGTGACGATCTCCATAGACGGGAAAAGAGTGATTTTGATTTAAGACATTTAAGAATTTAAATATGTCAGTTAATTTGACAATAACTTCATAATTAAGAAAGGAGAAAGGCGAGAAGTAAGCCGGAAACAAACATCAAGGGTTATAATTCAAGAAAACCGTATAATTCACGCACGCGCTGCAGCCCTACAAATCTTACACTCACTCACTCAGACAACCCCGATGACAATATGGGTATTTGCACTTACAGTGTAACTACCCACAACAAGTATTGGAAGGATAAGTATTTCGCAGTTATTCCATCTCGTTGACATTACATAGCATGGGCGAGGCACTGTATCCTAGAACTGGGTTGGTACAAATGTATGAGTGGTTTTAAAGTAAAGATAGCGAATGAGCGACTCACTCTTGTATGTTCACATTGTCATGAAAGACTACCAGTAATGCAACTTGTTCACCTCCCCTGCATCTCAGATGACAGCGCGGGCTGCAAAAATTTCAGCTAGCACATTCTTGCAAATTCAGTCATACCTTATCCTTTCAAACCAGGAGTGGTTATGGTCACTAGCCAGAAGCAATAACCTTGACTATTGCCAGTCTATACTGGGAACCTTTAATTACAAACTTTTTTTCGATGAGCCTCTGAATATCAACTTGTTATTGACAGTACATTGTATATTTAGCAATCTAACTGATTAGAAATTTGTTAAGTTTGTTAACTCTTCTAACTTTTACAACAATATACATGTATATAGCGGTTTTGCTTCCCAATAATTTGCTATTTCATTAATTATCAAACCCGAAAGCCTTAACTTGGGGCGGTTACCTAGCTTCCTGCCTGACCGCGTCCTCACTTCCGCTTGTCGGGTTGTCCTCACAAAAAAGTCAATCCAACTCAGCTTGTATGTATTTGACAACCCTCTAAGTAAGATGAGGATTGTCCAATAAACAGATTGTGAATGCATTCAGTTTTCTATATGCATTCACCCTTCTAAAGTTAGTCTCAGTGATATTCTTAGGCTTTAGTTAATGAAGCTGCCATTGTCAGTCTATGTGTACGTGACACAATGGCGTTCAACCAAGTATCCAGATACAGATTGTGAACACTTCTCAAAAAGAGGGATTAAGAATTAATACATTGTTAATTCCTACCGTGACGTGCCTTGAATATCCTTTGGAGAAGATCACTGCACTGCTTAGACCAGCTATATCTCCTTCCATAGGAGTCACGCAAAGCCTTAGCCTCAAGAAGCCTTGTCTGCCTGTCCTTGTTCCAGATGTGCTTGAGAGCTGCTGTCCACGCATTGGGATCCTCAGAGTCAATAACAAATGAAGAACCAAACGGGACATCACTCAGAGCTTCTCCAAATCCCGAATTCTTGCTGACGATCACAAGTAGCCCAGCTGACAGAGCCTCCAGGCCTGCCAAACCAAAGCCTTCTGTTCTGGAGGGCATCAGTACAAGATCCACCTCACAGAATAATTGCTTCAAGCTTTCTCGGTTTTTGATATAGCCTCTCACCCTAAGGCGATTCTTAGGAACACCACATTCAAGCAATCGACTTGCGACCTCTTCATGTTTTCCATCGGGTGCCCCGACAAGAAGAAGAAGAGTGTCATGTAATGCCGCAACAGATCTTGCTGCAATGTCCAACCCTTTTAATGCAAAGTCTTCAGCATCTCCACGACCGAACACCAGGACAATGATGGATTTTCGTTCCTCAGGAACTTGTTGAACTCTGACATATTCATCTAAAATACCAGGTGTGAAGTCGATAACATCTTGATCTTTTTGACACCTGCGGAGGTATTTGCGAAAGGCTTCTGCCAGCTTGGGCCCAACTGCTACAACTAAATTAGCCATCTTGCACAGCTCTACTTCAACATTGTGCGTTTCCTCGCCCTTTAAGATTGGATTCTCGTAAGATTTGAACATTCCTAGTTCCTCTGGGTCAATGTGTACCATTTGTATCCACTTGCATTTGCGAGAGTTGCGGATAACTAGTGCTTGGTGACCAAGTTTCACTCCATGACCAACAATAACGTCTATTCGCAAATGCTCTGGTGGAAAGTTGAGCCACTCCAGTTCTTCATACCCTGGCAGTCGTGTTGCCTCAAGAATCTTTATGCCATGGCTGAGAGCTACTTTCCTATCCTCCTCTGAGCATTTCGGTAAAAAGTATGTGATTTGGACTTCAGGGAATTTGGCCAGCTGTATGGCCAACTCTCTGTTGATTGTGGAAAGTTTGCCTCTACTGGATCCCCACTCAAGAGCCAAAATGGTGACTTGAACTTTGTTGAGGCCAAGTTCTTGAGATTGCGGCCATGAGGCTGACGTTATTGTTAATTGTGCTCTTCTCGTCTCCTCCAGGATTACTTCCATAATGATTTCATTTCCATTTGCCAACTTGTAAAGATCCTCTGTTATCAAAGCATTTTCCAGCAATTTCTTAAGAAGGCCACTCTTAAAATTCTGCCAAAGAGTTTGCAATCCATCCAACGCGATGACTTGAAGTATGCAAATAATTGATCCTTCAAACATGTATTTCAAAAGAACTCCACATGGCAGGACGATTTGCTGAAACAGCTGAATCATTCGTTCAGGATCATCCCTGTACTTTGTTAGTATGAGGGCTGTTCCAGCAATCCATGCACCTCCATAGACCAGTTTGAGGACAACTTTGAGGATAATATCTGTTAGAAGGATCAAACCAGACGAAATTTAGTCCATGAAAGTACGATACTCATCATCATAGTGCTCAAAATGTTGTGGACTCACGAGGTGCAGCCCATTCTTACCACAATCTTCAAGGTCAAAGTTAATGTTTATTTCAGAGGGTGACCAGGATATTGACAATGGACCTCTTTAGCTTGTACATTTTGATTTCCCATTTCACATCATGTGGTGTTCCCAAGGGAATTTTCTTTTGTTTTTTCAGAAGTTGTGCATACATATGCACGTGCATGAGACGACATTTGAAAGAAACTGTTCCGTAGAGTAACATCACGTGGTCTGAAATGGGAAAACAAAACGTACAAGCTAAAGAGTGCATTGATAGTGACACAAAGAAAAAGCAAGCGTTGTCTACATCTTTTTCACAATCTGGTTGGTTTGTTTCCCAAAATGAGCGTTCTGATTGGCTATACAATTGCGTGACACTTTGACATGAGCAGGACGCAACCAGCGTTGTCTAGACCCTTATCCACAGTGAAAAATTAGCCATTCAGGTTGCAAGATTACAAGCAAATGTGGTAAACTAATTTTTTGACCATGGAAACAGAGCATGGTTGGTTCAGGTGTGAATCTCATTTACCCTTTTATTACCTTGAAATTAATTACCTACAAAATAAATATTACCCTCGACTGATAGGTAGTCGTTGAAGGTCAGATAACAGCAATGTTTTAATTTATCCTTAACAATTCTGTTACTAAGCTCTGTGACCTCAGCGAGAGAGTAAAGTTAGTTCGTGATATTTCGAACAACACATGGCCATTTTTAAATGGCTTCAGTGAAGCTTAAAAGTGAAGTGCCTCATTCAAATATTTTTGGAGGCATTTACCAGCGTTTATTTTGGTTTAAGAGAGACCTGCACCTCCAATAGGTGGTTTTCATAAAACGTCATCGCCACCACATTGGTAGACGAAAACAAAAGATCTCTCCGGCATTAGCTCCCTTTATTCATCCACATCTGTGCTTCGTAAGGAGGCTCGAAATATTTTGTTTTGAATGCTTGATGCTTGTGCACATACGCACAAGGCATGATAATGCTAAACTTTCTGTTAACATTGACATGCCTGTTTACTTTATCCTTAGTTTGCAACTTAAAGATAAATTCTCAGAAATAAGGAAAATAGGAGTCAACTTATAGACGAGGTTGACCTATAAACAAGTAAGTACGGTTTTATATAGGAGAACCCCCTTTTACCTGAAGATTCAGGCGACAAATAGCATTTCAGGTACATGTACATGTAGGGTTGACTTTGCGGTAATTTTGAAGAAAAGCTCCCATAACCGACTGTCGGCCAGCAGTTCACCGACAAGTAACTGACAGCCTACCGACAAATCAATACGCCTGTACAATGTACTAACGAAATAACAAAATCCAAAGAGCAAGTTAGCTCATCAGTCTGGTTGAACAGTCCATGAAGTTAAACGTTGAAGCGTTTTCGAATAGGCTCTGAGCGCTTACCATTCAACCAAAAATTCCGGTGTGACATTCCGCAAATTGCACTCGGCGAATGGAAAGTTCTTTCCGGCTGCTCGGCACACCGGTTTTCAGGCAGTCGAGTTCATGAGGCGCCAAATCCAAACTCGATAACAATACTGGAATATGGCTGACCCAGGACACTTTAATTGGCCATGGACTGTAAGACTCCTCAGAGTAAACGGGTTTTAATGACAGCGACGACATCATTTATTTCAGCGTCGTAAGCCATTATATAAGAAAAAATTTAAATCACGTCCGCAACTATTTTGAAGGCACTTTACCTTCATCTTTTTCTGAAGAATTTCAAAGTCATTTCCGGATGACGAGGGAAACACGCGACCTTTTCGCTCAAGCGGTTATGCCCACAGGAAGCATGCCACTTGAAAACCTCACTGGATTTGGACGAGCTGCAATTCCACCGCAAAAGCAAATCCTGCTTGAGCGGTCGCATTACTTTGAGTACACTGTAGTGTAAACTGTGTAACCCGTGTTCGAGTATCCCAGGAGGCTATTGACCTGTCAGGCCATACATCCAAGTATGGATTGCCGTACAACAACAAAGGCGGATCGATCTGCACTAAAATAGTGTTTTCATAATCCGGTTAGTTTTCAACTTACTGATGGGTGGTGCGATTTCTCCGTTGTCATCAACACAAAGCGTCGCTTCTAAAGTATAACACGCGCTGCATTGGTAGCCGAGAGGTAATTCAACCTAGGTCAAAAACCGGTGGTTTAGTCTGTCTAAGACATAGACTGCATTCGAAGAGCTTTGCCATTTTCACTCGACAGTCGCGGCAGGAGGAACTGGGATCAAGCATGAAGAGAAATGAAACGTCAAATGGAACAGAGATTCCCGGAATTACCCAATTTTCGAGAAGAGAGACAGCCTCCAGAGGTTGACCGAAATTTTCAAAATGAATTTTTCGAAACATTCCGTTCTATTAGATTCCGTACCGGAATATGCGGAAATTTTGGTCGAATGGTAAGCGCTCCCTATAATGCTTTGCGCCCCTCTTTCTGTGTCATGTATGCCTACATAATGTTTGTCTTGACTAACATCCTTATTTCTCTCACTCTCAGGTTGCGCTGGTGTTACTCAGACTACTGGCTTTGTTTACTTTTAATTATAAAATTTTCTCCCGTAATAATGCCAGAATAAAAAAAAAATACGCATGTATCAATGATTGATTTTGTAGGCGCCTTAATTAGTTTAAACAATTACGCAATAATCATTTTATGCGTGTAGTGGGTCATTGACTGTATGGAATGATTTCTAATTGTATAACTAAGAATAAAGAAAACCTCTAGTCTTCGTTCTTTGGCAGGATTGTATGGAATGGATGGCCTAAACGCTAAGACACAAGCAGTATTTACAGCCAGCCAACTGTCAGAAAACTTTAATTTGAAGAGCTTCTCAGTACGTTAAATTTAGGTTCAGATTAAAACTTCTTTCGGTTTAGACGACTTTACCTGAATGGCGCTTAACGTCTTCCTCTTCTTCTCTTGCTTTCTTTTGTGAGGGGGCAGGATGGGTGAAAGAGCTATCTGCAAACATTTAAAGACAAAAATCTGAAACACCAGGCTAACAGAATGCAGACTTTTGCTGCCCTACAAACAAAAAGTCTCATGAAAGATTGCGATCCTTTTGATTTTGGAAAGGCTATTATAATCAAAAATTCAAAAAATGCTTATTTGGTCCACTCACATAGGCCTTATTCGCGCGGCGGCCATATTAGCCATTAACAATAGATTTGGTACCCTGAGCCTCGAGTTGAAATGTTTGGGAACGAGTTTCGGTGCACAAAAAAAAAAAGTTTTCAATCCATCGGGACTCAACATGGCCACCGTGTGATTAAGGCCTATTGGACAGCAGTGGTTTATCAGTGTCTTCAGTGAACAGAGCGTTTGGATATGACGTCACAAATACCAAACAAAAAAACAAAAACAAAACAAAAAAAACAAAACCCGGTCATGTTGAGGTCCATAAACTAATCCTCCGGGAATTGAACTCGATCTTTATGGAAATAGTATCTTTTGCTGTAAATGGTGTGAACCCAAGCGTCGTATCATAACTAAGTGAAGTGCGATCGTCCGGCTGAGCGTACATGTAGGGTTGTTTTGGGTCACACTGACCGACCTTTCGACAAAGTAAGCGAAAGTCATCTTCAGAGTCAAATGATACGTGTAACGTCAGTAGATGGTATCAATACTCTGGTCGTTGATGTGATTAATCAACAAATTCGTGTTGCTACTGGTCGACTGTCAGTTAAGCCTTGATGTCATTGACTGTGAAGACTGAAAACAGTGATTGGTGCGTTTTGATCCGTCTAGGTCTAATGACTGTTCGTGCATTTTTCATATAATTGGTCGGTCAGAAATTATGTCTGTTATTGATGTCATGGATAAGTCGCTTGGAGGGTGCGGGAAGTTGCAGGTATCGGTTTAGTTAACCAGAATTCCAGAACGATCCGTTGGTAGCAATTAGCACTCCTTGCAACTCATTCATCCGAGTCCCAGTCGATTCTTCAGCAAAGTTATTGATGATATAACCACTTCTCGTAGCTCGTTTGCATTCAGATTTCTGCCTGCGACCTGTGACCCACGACCAGAGTATTAAATTTATACCATCTATTGAGGTTACACAAATCACTCGATTTTTCATGATGAGTTCCACTCAAGCTGTAGAAAGGTCAGTCCATGTCACCCAAAGCAGTCCTTCTCAGGACCAAACCGCACGATAGCACTTGACTAAGTTATAGCATCTTCTCTTTCAGTAAAAAAAGGCACCTTACTACACGAGTAAACATTCTCCATACGAGAACTGCTTTTGAAACAGCCGATTTGTACTTGTCTACAGGAGTTCCGGTAATTTTTACCTTTTTCGTCCTCACTGGATTTTATATGTAATCTGCCAAGTGCCTCTGATGGCATGTGAACGTCACAGGAAGCATCTGTTGAAATAACCAATGGTCAATATTAAGTAACCTTAATTAAAGGGAATCTCCACTATTTTAACAAATGTCCCCTAAAATGTTCCATGTGTACTTATTAAAAGATCTGTAACAAAAAAAAAGCATTACCTGGTGAAATGATTTTTTTTGGCGTCTTCCAAAGATCGGCCTCAAGGTTTCCCGGTGCCGCCATCTTGAATGCGCGCAATGCAAGTTGGGCACTGATGACGTTTCGTGGTTGCTTCGCTTCAAGTTTCCTCGCGTTGTTTATATTGTGTATATTTTTGTGAAGAAATTCAGTTTAATGGAGAAGGTACAGATTCTTCCATCAGGGATCAGATGGAACCAGAACACTCATCAAGCGAAGAAAGAAAAGAAAATCAAGGCGAAGAAGAAGAAGAAAGCAATCCTTTGCTTGCAAATTTAGGCACTCATGGTAGCCTTTCGGCCTTTGTGATCAATGCCCGTTTAAAACGGCTGAGGTGAAATTTTTTGGAAGAAATGTCCTTCAGATAGCTTGAATCGACGAACATCATCATCTTTTGGAAAAACATAGAAATTTATGCTTGTATCCTTTCTGGTTTTTCCTTGCTTTCTGCAACGAAACAGACTTCGACTCAAAGTTCCCACGAACCGGACAGCAAAGAAAACACGAAACGTCATCAGTACCCAACTTGCATCGCGCGACATTCAAGATGGCGGCACCCGAAAGCCTTGACGCCGATCTTTGGAAGACGATAAAAAAATTATTTCACTAGGTAATGCATTTGATCACAAAGGCCGAAAAGCGACCGTGAGTGCCTAAATTTGCAAGCAAAGGATTGCTTTCTTCTTCTTCTTCGCCTTGATTTTCTTATCTTTCTTCGCTTGATGAGTGTTCTGGTTCCATATGAGCCCTGAAGGAAGAATCTGTATCTTCTCCATTAAACTGAATTTCTTCGCAAAAATATACACAATATAAACAACGCGAGGAAACTTGAAGCGAAGCAACCACGAAATGTCATCAGTGCCCAACTTGCACTGCACAACATTCAAGATGGCACCACCGGGAAAACTTCAGGCCGATCTTTGGAAGACGCCGAAAAAATTATTTCACCAGGTAATTTATTTTTTTTCTTATAGATCTTCTAACAAGTACAATTGGAACATTTTAGGCGACATGTGTTAAAAGACTCGGAATTTCACCACCATGTTTAATTTTAAAATCCAATCTGTAACGGGCTCAGAAGCATTTCAGTACACAAACTGAGAACATATCTAAAATCTGACGAAACTTCACGTGTTTTTAAGGAAAATATGAAACAAAAGGCCTGAGATTGAGTTGAGGAATTTGACGTCATCAGTTGTATAAAGATAATCACATTCTCGTTCCCAGATCCCATCGTTTTTCTTAGCCGGCGGAGCCTTCGCACGAGGAAACAAAGGGCTCTGGAGACATAGGAAATTCAAGTTTTTCATTGGTTTGCTTGCGAACAATAAAATCTTGAACTGAAAGTAAAAATGGCCGATGTGGCAAAATGGGGTCAGGTAGCGCGAAGCCGGTCGGTAAAATTACCACGTGTGTCTTAGTGTTACAAATTACGATATTATGTTCGACATAAAGGGACACATCCTCTAACATCGAGACTCTTGGAATGTAATGCTTCTGAGCGCTGCCACTATTGACGACTCATATATGAACTCCGAAGTTCTATAATTTCTAAAGTCAACACGATCTCCGGCTTCCTTAACTGTCAGTTTGCTCCAAATGAAGTGTTATCCTCCATTTAGATTACTCTGTCCCAGACAAAAAAAGAAAAAAATTAAAAGTAGTCCCTTGACATGATTTGAATCCGGAGCATCCACTTCGAGGGAACTATTTTTATCCACTTAACCACTAAAGATCAAAGTGTGCCGATTTTTACCAAAACTAATTAGCATATATATAAAATCAATGCTGAATAATGGTCAAGTCTAAGGCTTGATTTTAAAATGGTTAGCTTTCTCTTGAAGTTTGGTACCCGATATTTTTCACTGTGCTAGCGTGCGAATACACGTTTACAGCGGCATTTGTAGGAAAAAATTATTGACAGTTGGTGATGTCTTAAGGGAATGGGTTATCAACCTAACGTTCCCAGGATCGAGTCATGCGAGTCCAGACATTGGGTTCGGCTTTTAAACAAAATATGTTCATTTCCCATGATCCCTATCAAGCTTTCGGTGTCCAAAATGACAGATAATACTTCATTTGGAGCAAATTGGCAATTACGAATAATCCTTCAGTTGACGGAGAGAGTTGGTTGCTAGAGCCCTTTGTTTTCTCGCGCAAAAGCCCTGCCGGCTAAGAGAAACGATGGGATCTGAGAACAAGAATGGAAGATTCAATGCCGATGTGTGGGTATTTTTCTCTAACGATTTATAGCGGCAAAAGCGCACACGATATAGAGCATTCCCTGATCTTCTTTATCGGCGTTATAGTTAGGTTATTTAACGTAGAATAACCAGTGCTTACTAGCAGAAAAATCATTGGCGACATCAAAGGTGTGGAGGCCAAACCTCCCCTAATTAACCAACATTGCGTTGTCTACAAATTTTCATGTGATCTGTGTGATACAGATTATGTCGGATACACATATATATTCAATCAATTCTATAATGTACTTTGAACTCGATAATGATGACATGGAGTCATCGAAACGTCGTTCTATTTTTATATCGCTTATATTTATTCTAAAGTGCTTCACGAAACCTTTTATCATCAGAAATAACAATTTGCCCTGAAATTCACATCGAGCAGAATCTTGGGGTGTGTTTACATCACTGGGAGCCCATCACTTGTATTTTCAGTTTATAGCTCTCCTCCTCCGTGGGCTTTAGGATCTCTCTGAGGACCTGAGTTAATAATCCATATTTGTACATTTTATTTTATTGTTAAAAGACGCGAGAAGAGAAAGAGAACGTTTGATGAATCATAGGCAGCCCAAGCTCGCGTCACTACAGACAGCCGTTGAGAATTTAAACGCGTTATAAGACTTTGTATGGGAAATAAAATACCGTCGTGGGGATTTTTGACTACGAAACATTCACGGAGGTTCGCAAATGATGTGGCTTTAGCTTTGCGTGAAAAAATCGCGGCTGGGATGGATTTTCGAGTCGCAAACCGCCTGAGCTGAGCTGACAACGGTCGAAATCTTAGTATGCAGCCTTGACTTCGTCTTAGAACATTGAAAACACGGACTTCCCGAAACTGTAAAATAAACTCCAAAAGGCACAAGAATACACCAGAGGTGGGTCATTTTTATTCATTTTATTGAATGAAAGCTAAATTGAGCATTTTTTAGGCTTTAAAATCGACGGTATTTTATTTCCCATACAAAGTCTTATAACGCGTTTAAATTCTCAACGGCTGTCTGTAGTGACGCGAGCTTGGGCTGCCTATGGATGAATAGGCAGACTTGGGACTTGGTTTTTCTGTTGATCGATTTATATTCAACGAAAACGCCAAGTGCGTTCCAATAAATATCCGAGTTCCAAATAACACTGAGGAAGTAGTTTAAGTGTCATACATCGTTATTTTACAAGTGGAACGATCTGACTTGGAACAATGCATACACCGAAGAATGGTGCAGAAATAAGCAAGACTTCTCAAGAGTTTTGAATCAACACCAATTCTTTGTCTTTGTGGAACGTAAATTTGGCAATGAGAGGCCTTGGCTTTGAGTTGCTGGAGTTTGATTTTCCGATCCGATGGACGCGCTCGAACGAAATCTCCTTTGAATCTTTCTTACTTAGCTTCAGTTCCACTTCCATAAACATGCGTAGAACATTTTCAGGTGTTTGGAAAGACTCATCCTTTTCTTCAGGTATATTAAAGAAGTTCAGGTTGTTTCGGCGGCTGTGGCTTTCCAGTTTAACTGATCTTTGTTTTTCTTCTTCTACTTGCTTGCTTGGTGCATGAACCTTCTTGTTAAGCGCTGTGATTGAAGAGTGAGCGAACTCTAAGCTGGTTTCTAACTCCTTATTCCTTTCTTCAAGGCAGCTTTGCTTCTGTTTTAAGCCTCCGATTTCTTGGATGCAATTTAACGCTTTGTCTAGCTTCTAGTATTAGTATTGTAAGTTAAGATAGTTTTTGTGAGTAGCAGTAGCAGTGTAAGCAACGGTGTATTGTAAGAAATGTAAGTACTGTATTTAAATAAATGAATTAAAAAAACAAAACGAAAAAAAAAAAAAAAACAACATTCATACCATGCACTGACTTGACCATCTTTTCGAGAAGATATTTGCACTGTTTAGACCAGTTATATTTCGTTCCATAGTTACCCCGCAAACACTTAGCCTCAACGAGCCTTGTCTGCCTGTCCTTGTTCCAGATTTCCTTGATAGCTGCTATCCACGCATTGGGATCCTCTGAGTCAATAACAAATGAAGAACCAAATGGTATATTGCCCAGGGCTTCTCCAAATCCCGAATTCTTGCTGACGATCACAGGTAGCCCAGCTGACAGAGCCTCCAGACCTGTCAAACCAAACCCTTCTGTTCTAGAGGGCAAGAGTACAAGGTCCATCTCACAGAATAATCGCTTTAACTCTCCGGTTTTCACATAGCTTCTCACCTTAAGACAATTTTTAGAAATACCATATTCAAGCATGCGTGTTGCGATCTCGTCATGTTTTCCATCGGCTGCTCCGACAACCACAAGATGAGTGTCAGGTAATGCCGCAACTGATCTTGCTGCAATGTCAAACCCTTTTAATTGGAAGTCCTCAGTATCTCCACACCCAAACACTAACACACTACAGTGTTTTTCGTCATCAAGAACTTGTTGAACATTAACAAATTCATCAAAAATACCAGGAGTTAAGTCAAAAACATCTTGATGTTTTTGACAACAGCGGAGATATTTGCGAAAGGCCTCTGCCAGCTTGGGCCCGATTGCTACAACGAAATTAGCTATTTCGCACAGTTCTACTTCAACATCGTGTTTTTCCTCGCCCTTTGAGATTGGATTCTCGTAAGATTTGAACATGCCTAGTTCCTCTGGGTCAGTGTGTATCATTTGTATCCACTTGCATTTGCGAGAGTTGCGAATAACGTGTGCTTGGCGACCAAGTTTCACTCCATGACCAACAATGACGTCTATTCGCAAATGCTCTGGTGGAAAGATGAGCCACTCCAGTTCTTCATACCCTGGCAGTCGTGTTGCCTCAAGAATCTTTATGCCATGGCTGAGAGCTACTTTCCTATCCTCCTGAGAGCATTTAGGTAAAAAGTATGTGATTTGGACTTCTGGGAATTTGGCCAGCTGTATGGCCAGCTCTCTGTTGATCGTGGAAGGTTCTCCTTTACTGGATCCCCACTCAGAAGCCAAAATGGTGATATGAACTTTGTTGGGGCCAAGTTCTTCAGATTGCTGCCATGGGCCTGATGCCATAATTATGCTGTTAACGCTGTTGCATTGAGTGGATGGACCGTGAGCCAGAGCTACCCGGTGTCCTTAACACAAACACAAAAAAGAAATTACAGGACACATTTAAGGCGTTGAGGAGGAAAAGACTGCGACTTGAGAAGGGAGTTGAGAATGTCGAGAATGGGCCAGGGAATGGCAACCTCTTAATAAATGAGGAACAAGTGTCATATTTGTCTTTTTAACCTAGATTCGTTTTTTATAGTGCTGGCCCCTACTTCATACCTGGGCAACCGACGATTAAACAACGAATAAAAATAATATGGGCAATTAGGAGGAACGCTGCTGCTGCTGCTACTACTACTACTACTACTAAAGTACTTGGGAGAAGGATATGCTAACTTTTAAAATTAAAAGCCATTATCGCAAAGGACTGGTTTGTTTTGCTGCTGTTGTTGTTGTTGTTTTTTTTTTTGGGGGGGGGGGGGTGGAGGGGAGGAATCTCAACGAGAGTACATGTACATGAAACTGCATTTCAAATGGCCAGACAGACCAGAAAGCCTAACCCCCTTCCCCCTCCCCCCAGAACTGTGTCTCCTGCTCTCGTTCTGTTACCCGTCTTCTGAAGGTGGCTCAATTCAGTTCCAAGGATTGACTCTTCAACACTTTTTCGCATAATATTTGACTAACAAGTTGCTATCATTATGTCATATTAGATCACTATAGCAACAGGAAAGTCATGTATAAAAACTCTGGATGCAGCGTTAAAGGGTCTATCCTCTTAATTGTACAGTTTCCTGAAAGTGTTTAAACTGGTTTTAGCCTCCCTAATGCAGTCATTTACAAGTGTTTTCTAAATTACTTACAAATGAGCAATACCAACTGGAAGAAAAACGTGAAATAATACTTACATGTATGTTGTAAATTGGCAGTGTTACAGGATTACATAACTTTCTGCCGCTCTTAATTTTGGTACCTTGTAAGTGAAATTTCTGTTTATTTTTACATGCAAGTTTTTCCTGCAAAAGTACTTTGCCATACTTACTGGAATTCAAAGCAGCAACTGGAAGCTTGATGTGTTTCCAATGTGTCCTTTTACGACATTTTGACATTCATGCTGCCTTCACTTTACCTAAGTGCTGAGTTATGGATCCTTCAACAAAAGATTATTATGCAATTATTAACAGTCAACTTTCACCTGAGGAAATTTTGCTTCATCTCTTCGGTTCAAATGCTGCTGGACAGCAAAACTCACAGGTAGAAAATGATTGCTTGTAACAAATTGTTCAGATAAGTGCAAGGATCATTTCTCTCTTTCGCAGAAATAATTTTGCTCTTTTTAAAGCAATTAACTTCACTGGCAAAAAAATAATACAAGGGTAATGCAGCATGTTTCCTTGTTAACCTACCGTAGCGGGATTTGATCCAGTATTAAAACATACAGTCACCACTATGTCATGTGCCTCCTCTAACTGGTTCTGGACAGCTCTTTTCTAGGAAACTTTTACCTTCTTTAAGTTCCAATGATATCAAAATTATCGTTTGAGCTTTAGAACCTAATGTTTGAATTATTTCAGAAAATAATTCAATGCTTGACTTGTGGAATGTATTCAGGTTCCACACTAATGCTGAAACACCACACTACAGGTATAAAAATTAAAAATGTGGCAAATGCAGTGTACATTGGCATAATTAACTTGATTGGTGGTTGAATTGGTTTTTTTGCAGTCATAGGGCATGGCCTTGAAAGAAGATAACATAATTAAGATTAGTCGTTGCTTCTACAGAACCTTACACCGGGTGCCAGAGGAGAAAAAATACACTGTACGGTACCACTGGTGGCTCAAGCCCAGAGCCTCAGTTTTAAGCAGGAAATCAGTTCAAAAACTGAACTTCTTCTCTGATTGGACATTACATTTGAGAGTTTCTGACTGGATAAATTAAAAAAAAAAAAAACGGTTTTCAACAAATGATGTGACAAACAGTGTTGCATGACTTCGGCCTGAGAGGAAACACTTCAAGAGAAGAAGTTTACGATATGGCCATGGTGCTGCCCCGATGCCTCCACATACAGAATAAAAAAAAAAACAGTTTCCACTCCATGCATGTTTGAGGCCAAAAAAGACAGTTTAGAACTGTATCTAGACAAACTTGCATTTTGTTAAATACACAATCATGGCAGCATATTTTGTGTCCTAATCTCTTTACAAGTCTTCGGGGGAAGAAATCCATTTCAAATACCTATCATTTCAACATAATCTTACAAATGCCCACTTCCAGACCTCAGACTGGCTTTTTTCGATTTTTTGTAAAAAGTAACTTGTGCATAATCCTGTTTTTTATAAAACAATGAGTCCTTTTGTAAGCACACCACATGTGTGACAGCAAAATCATACATGCTATGGTACATACCTGCACTAACACTTTAATTTACTTCAAAAGATCCAGAAATCACATCTTGGGTAAAGAACTTTCCTCCTTTCAAGAAATTAAAACCAAAAATAGTGTGAGATTTAACGGACAGAACAAAACGCGGAGCCCTACTCCATGGAGTACCCTTAAAACTCATCTATCGGTCAAATTTAGTTATTTATCACCATGGCGAGGTATTTAGATGTACATACCTTTATTTATTTTGAGCCTTCCAGCTCTCTATTTGTTATAGTTTGATACAGTTCACGAATTGGCCGCCATCTTGAAATTTCGTAGGTACTGTAATTCATGTATCCCTAACTATAGTGTATTTAACTCTCTGTACATCTAAACAAATATAAAAAAAAAGCATACATTATAGTATCCCCCTGTATGACCAAATAGGCCCGTGCATGCCTATAATATACCCATGTATGTACCTGTAGTGTAGAGTGTATACCCATATATGTATGCTGCGCTGTGTGCCCATATATTCCCATTGTAATCTGATGAAATTACCATGTGGAAATAAAGTTTTCCATTCCATTCTATACGGGAATACATGGGCATACACGGGCCTGTATGGGTATGCAGGAATATATAGTTTTGTATGAAAAAGTACACTTTCATAAGAGATACACGAAACACCTACGAAACCTCAAGATGGCGACCAATTCGTGAACTGCATCGAATTGTAACAATCAAAGAGCTGGAAAGCTCAAAATAAATAAAGATATGTACATCTAAATGCCTCACCATGTTGATAAAGAATTTAATTTGACCGATAAATGGTTTTTAGGGGTACTCCATTTAGGTACTCCATAGGGTACTCCACGGAGTAGGACTCCGCGTTTTGTCCTCTCCCGAGATTCAACCACTACAGCAGGGACAAGAAGGTATTCAACTTTAAGGGCCCACAGATGGATTTTTCGCGCATTGCTAAGGAGTTGAAATGTTACTTCCGGTGACTGATGTCATCATATCGTGAGCTGACCAGAAAACCCACTCACAAGCAAAAATCACCGAATTAACTTTTTTTTCATATAGCACGTTTCACCCCCCAAATACAGATTATAGCTAAGCACTGACTTTTTCAAAAATGTTATGGGTATTTCAGTATCGTTTCTCTCTTTAAAAAGAACATTTTTCAAAATAAAAAGAAAACCATGCTTGGCTGGATGCAAAAATGAATACAAATTATCAAACCAATGATTAAATACCCAAATTGTGTAGCACATAGACAAATTTAAAGAGTTTTCTTTCATTGGTCACGTGACCATGGGCGTGGC
>NC_090871.1:53221392-53228892 GCF_036669935.1 Montipora foliosa | reverse complement strand
AAACTTTTGTTTCATGTTTTCAACTTTTTGGTCACAGTTTCCTTTGCTTATTTTTGTTTTTCAAGATTGACTTCTTCTAATGTAAAGTTTTTCTGAATATCAGCCTTGAACAGCATTTGGGAGTAGAGGATAAAACTCGTTTTAAAACCCAGTTTCTGAACAACTGGCCCAGGATGATAAGTTGTTGAACTGTGATTTGTAATAAGTTTTTCGGATGATTTAAGGCTGATCCTGTAATTTTTGGATGAAAGGAGTTAACGAAGCAAGTAAAACTGTAGGATTTGAATTAAGTCTCCTTCCAAAAAATAAATAAATAAAAGATCCCGTATCCTGATAACCTGCTAATAGGGCTTCGTTGTTTGCATTTGCAAATTTAGTAACATTAGTAATGAGTTTTTACAACAAAAAACTTTAAGTTATATTACAGATGTATCTTTCTAGTAATCTTTCGCCATTTTCCGAAGTCTACCTGTACTTGAAGTTCACTGTAACTGGACAATTTGTGTTAACTGTTTGCGCATTCCACGGATACACCCTTGTAGGCGTCTTGTTCTAAAATAGATCGGCGACGCGCTCATTCACCGGCGGTGAGCGGTGAAAGGAAAATGAAATGGAACATCATCGTGGTATATCATTACTTTTACTTGTAATTTATGACATATTCGCCTTAGAAGCTGTGATTTATCACCCGACTCGCAGCCTTTTCATTTTAGGAATGATTTCACTCAGTGAAACGGTCCTCGAAATGAGACAAACGCAAACATGCGGTGAGCATCCAAACACGCGGTGATATTCAGACGATGACCACAGCAAAACAAGTCAAGTCAATTTTTGACTATTCAAATAAAGTGGACACTTGTTGCGAAAATGTTGAAATGCAAAGCTGAATAAATTCTTCGGAAACCAGTAGTGCTTTTAGACATGCAACATTGTTCTTCGTGAAAAAGCCGCTACAAATTGATGTACAACAACCCTCTTTTACACGAAACTCTGCGTGTAAAATTTTACACGCACTGTGAAGAATTTGCGTGTAATTTTTTCACTCACAACTTCGTGTATTTTTTACTCGCGCGTAACGCGCGCGTAATTTGCGTGTAAAATGCGCGCAATATGGCGGACTTACACGCATGATACGCGCGTGTAATGCTGCTATTCCTGCGGCCAGTACTGTATGCTATTTCCATGACAAGTCAGAATCGTTCAGTAGTCCAAGGTATTTAACATAGTTTTTCATTTCAAGATTTGTAAACTTTAAGGTATTGGTAACAGAGATAAAACTTTTTAACTGAGATAAAAAAGGCATGATCTTCTGACGGGGCCGGGAAATAACAAAGTTTGACTACATGTAAGTTAAATATTGAGAGTCAACTCATTAGCTTTAAGCCACTGACCTTTGCAAGTTCCAAGTTAACAGTTGTTTCAAGAACATGTATGTTTTCATTAGCATAAGTTAGGGTTGTATCATCAGCAAACAGATACATGTACAATGTAGATGGAGAATTTTTAGAAAGATTTAAAAATATCGTTGATATAGAAAAGGAATAAGAGGGGGCCAAGGACAGAGCCTTAAGGAACTCCACATTGGATGACGTCTTCATCAGATAAAGGATTATTGATCTCAAGTGACTGAGTATGGTGAGATACACTGTAGATAAGAATGAAACCAAGAATTTATCACTCCTCTGATGCCGTAGTTTCCAAGTTTAGCCAGTAGTGATTGACATTATTGAATGCCAACTTAAGATCGATAAAAATACCACAAGTATACATGTTGTAGTTCAATTTGCACTTTGGTACAATCTGTTTTTGAACTGGTACAGAATATATTGAACTGGTACAATTTTAATTGTACTGGTGCAAAAACAGTGAAAATAGTTTAATGTTTGTTGAACACAAAGAACACACTTCATTGATAACAGCTGTTTGCCATTCATTTACTTAGTTCAAGAGGTTACTGAAATAAGGTTTGCTGAGCATTTCAGAGCAGGACAGAAATAGCAAGACTTGTTGGAAATACTCAACAGTCTGGTTTGACCAAGAATAACATGAGTGGTTTTAAGCACTAATTTACACAATTTAAGCCTAAACACTTGTTCTAGAATGGTTAGCTTTTATTTGCAGTCATGATGTACTAAACATAAACATTAAGAATTTATTTTAAAGCCTATTCATTTAGTGTATGTGGTGACAAGGGCTAAGGATTGCTTTTAGGCTTATCATCAAGTTACCGTGAGTGTACCAGTCCTGCTGTTGGTTTGGATTAGTTTTATCATGTTATATTTTTAATATGTACAATTCATTTTGCAGACTGTAACAGCAATACATGAATTACAGTATGTCACTGTTTCAGTAAGACAAGAAATAAAGTGCAGAAATCTTACAATTTCATTTAATTTGCTATTTGTCATTAAATTAATAAAATAGTATTTTGAGATTAGTGTCTGGTAGCAATTTGTTTTGTTTTTCCATATCAAGATATCTCAATGAGTAGTACATGTATAGGGGAAACTTTGCACCAATCAGCAGTTTTTCATCTATAGCCCACTTGCTTTTTTGCATGCTGCTGTAAAAGATGTTTTGGTAGAGAAATCTAGTTTCACATTAGTGGCAATACAAGGATAGAATCGCGAGGGTGTGATCAGAGTGTTAACTTTGCCATACTCTGTCACAATTCTTACATATCCACCCTCTTCAATTTCGATGATTTGACCAAGAGCATACATGTATTGGGGTGAAAAGGGTTGATCTTGTCTACTTTGTTTATTTTTACTGCCACCATGTCCGAAAAGGAAAATCCCCTTTTTAGACAGTTGATAAAAATACATGCAAACCAGTACAATTAAAATTGTACCAGTTCAAACTATTTTGTACCAGTTCAATATATTCTGTATCACTTCAGAAAAAATTGTACCAAAGGAACAAATTGTACAACAACATACACACCACTATCCACATTACACTAATAGAATGTACAGGAGAATATCTAGCATTGCAAGCTGCGTGCTGTGCATACATGTACTTCAAAAGCCATGTTGTTGATTGTAAAGAATATCATTGGTATCGATAAAATTGATTAATCTACATGTAAGGTCCATTTTAGTTTCTCAAATACCCCATTGAACTGTAAAATAGATAAAAGAGAAATAAGTCAATAGTTTTCCGGTAAAGTCTCATCATCTTCTTTAAAGACTGGGACGATCTTCATATATTACAATTTGGCGGGGTAAGTACCAGTTAGGATAGACTTATTAAAGATTTCGGCCAAGGGCACTGAAATAATAAGATTAGCAACCTTAAGTAGAGTAATAGGGCTGGAGTAGAGTCCAGACGTTTTATTATTAATTTTGGTAAACTCAAAATTTGGGACCCAAAAACAGATGGAAGTGCTCACGGCATTACGGATATCAGATGCCAATTTATCTCCAATGTTTGCAAAATAATTATTCAAAATGTTACGAATCCTCTTTGGGTCACTCCACAAAATAGCATTTTCAGGTGATCGAATAGAATTAACTTTTTTATATTTCTTTTTGTTTTTGTCCATTGATGCCTTTCTGTGTCTGACAAGCATCCTTAAAGTTCAAGTTTAAAAACTTTTCATAATGTTGTTGTTTACTTAAACAAATAAGAGCAGTCAGGTTAGTCCTGTATAATCTGAATTAAAGAAAAGATTACTGTATTTTTTAACACATACATGTACTGATCTTCTAATCCCTGAAGTGAGCCATGGCTTAGCTAAGAAGAAGCCAAGAACCATTTTCCTCTTAGATAAGACTTTCAAAGGGGCATGCTTATTTATTACCCAATTAAGAGATTTATAAAACTTAGAAAACAATTGGTCTACTATACATCTCTATCACCGCAAATATTGTTCCAATCAACCTGTTGTAGATCTGCTAGAAAACCATCTGAGTTGAAATTGCTATAGTCTTATATTTTAATATTTCTTAAGGGCGAAGAATCTTGTGCAAGCGTCTTAATCAAGCAGACTTGTAAATGACCTGTTACATCAGTAACAGTATTGCCACTGGCAATACTGTTTTGAGATTACATGTATTTGAGAAAACATTATCAATCAATGTGCCTTTTTGGTTTATCAATAAGTGGAAGAATGGAGAAGCTTTACATGCATTGCAATAAAGTATTGCTGTAGTTGCAAGTTTCATATTTGAGTAGATCTACATGTACATGTACAGTGTATATTGAAGTCTCCCATCAAGTATATGTTATTATTACTACATGTATGACTGAAGAGCTCAATGGAATGTGTAACATAATCAAGAAATTTGTCAGCTTGATTGTGCTGTCGATAGACTATTCCACATACACATTTCATATCCTTCTTGTGAAAAAACTCAACCTACAAAATTAATGTACAAGGCTTGAAGAGAAGAATTTGAAACATGTTCTACCGCTTGATAATTACATGTACATCTTACACTGTCTAATCAATAAGCCAACACCTCCTGCAGATAGAGGAATAAGCCAGTCTCACTTCAGCAGGGAATCCACTGGTGGCACTAACCAGTTTCAACACTTTGAAGAGACACTTTCTTTAGTAAGATTGGGCACTACACACTGTCACATAACAGCAATGTCACGGTATCATATAAAATGCCACTTGTTGCTGAACAAGGTGTGTACAGCCCAAAAATAATGCACGCGCAAGAAGTGGCGCAAGAAGTTCTTGCGCCGCAAGAACACGCCAGCTGTCAAAAGAAGTTAAATTGCGGTTTATCCGCAAGAACATTCAAAGCGCAAGAAGATAGAAAGCTTTCCGCAAGAAGCCGCAAGAAGTTACGAACTTAAAAGCAAGACGCAAAAAGCACAAGAAGTTAGCGGGTTCAACCGCAAGAGTAGTTGGTGTTGCTTTTCTGTGGTGATTACGGATTATGTTTTCCAAAACATAAATCGCTTTCAAAAGGAAGTGATATACATTGTAATGGTATGTTTCCTCCAATTGGGAAACATTCGATGGCCATGAGATCAGAACTCGATGTTTGGTTATCCCAATTTATCGCAGGCCGTATTTTACGCACTCGCTTAAAAGAAAGACCGGTGAACGCGAATGTTTCAAAGCAGTAACTAATTTCTGCACTTTCAGAAAAAAAAAACCTTCAATCATGCCATTAACTACCAACAAGCAGGCTCGCAAGCATAACAAACCGTCTAAAGAATGAACATTTGAATGTTTTAGATCGAACGCGTAGGCATTTGCATATGATGCCGGGAAGGTGACAGTGTTATGTGCTTAAGCAAATGTCGTGTGATATCTTCATCGGCAACAGAAAACTCGTGGTATCATGACAATACTAACAATAAATAACAAACAAAAGCTTCTGCATTTATAAGTCCTTTCAGAAACACTTATCAAGGGAACTACATTGTAGA
Organism: Montipora foliosa; assembly: GCF_036669935.1. Taxonomy (NCBI): domain Eukaryota; kingdom Metazoa; phylum Cnidaria; class Anthozoa; order Scleractinia; family Acroporidae; genus Montipora; species Montipora foliosa. The sequence continues at coordinate 53,223,501 of NC_090871.1, read as the reverse complement.
ATGTCACCTGCGGGATCAAAAGCGAGGAGAGTGAATGTTTCAAAATGTGAAATGCACATGAATGCAAAGATTTAATAAGGCCACTTTGAAATGTGCTTGTTTCATTCCTGTTTGATATAATTATTTTTCAAAGAGAATGCACATCACCAGGAAAAGACGAACAATAACAATAATAGTGTTCCTGCAATATTTGCATAACAACCATTACGCTGAAAACAAGTTGGTCACGCTTTTGTCACGTAATTCGCCACGTAATTTGTCACGTAATTCCTTTCTTTTGGCTTTGTTAAGACGGAATGGATACAGAAGACGTCAAAACAAAACAAGTTCCCCATCAAATTGCCCTAGAGAATCAAACTTGATTCATGCTCATTTTATTTTTTCTCAGTGAACGCAAACAATCACATTTCTGGTTTTAGGTGACGATCGTGAAATAAAGCCACGTGCTCGGGAGCAGACAACAAATGAAAATGGCGAGCTTGAAAAATTCAGTCTTGAGTCTGCTTTCACTACATTTTCCTTAAGATATTTAAACAGGAATGCAGAGGAAATTTCAAAGATTCCGACACGAATCAATCCTAGCTTCACATTTATGTGAATTTCACAACAATGAATTCCTCTACATTCGCGGTGACAGTCCTACAAACGGTTTGCGTCGAAAAAGCCATTCTCATCACTACAGTGTACCTTGATAAACAATTCTTTGACTGAGATTTTTGGGTAGCAAAAGGGTTTCGTCTGATATTTATTCTGATTGCTATCATGTGACTAGCAAACGTAGCAAAAAATCAACATCATTGTGGCATTTGTTTACATGTGATACATATATCATGTAACTCCCGAGATTCGACCGTGCATTGCCCTGAAAAATTTCGTCTTGTTGCGAGTTTTGTATATCACCTTCTTTCTGAGATGTTGCCGCAAAGAAGTTCTTGCGGTCAGGATTTTTTAACAGAAAGAAGTTCTTGCGGCTGGTAGGATTGAGCCGCAAGAAGCCGCAAGAAGTTGCGGACGCAAAAAGAAGTTCTTGCGCGTGCAATATTTTTGGGCTGTACTGTACCTTGTCAAGGGAAAAGCCCAGCAAAAACACCCTATATTTTGCCTTAAGTTGCTCATATCTCAAAAACAAACTTGGAGACCCCCATCTTTTTATTGCTGGAAAGTGGTCAGAAGGCCAAGATGAAACTTTCTGCAAAGTTTAAAAAAATTCTGTACCGTAGAATCAGAGCCACCTTAATTAAAAAATCAAAGATTTGAGGTGGCTCTGAATCGGCTGCACAATTTTTTTTAAACGTTGCAGAAAATTTCATCTTGGCTTTCTGATTCCTTTCCAGCATTAAAAATGGGGTTCACTGGCTTTGTTTTGAGATATGTGCAACTAAAAGACAAAATAAAGGGTGTTACTATAGGCCTTTCCCATTTCCATGGTGACTTATTACATCACCATAATTACTGCATCTTGTTCAGCAATAACTGGTGTTTCTTATAGTACCATAACATTGCTAATACATGACAGCATTGCAGTGCCAAACCTTTTAATAACAACATTACTTGAAAGCTTTGAAACCAGCTAATCCTAATCCTAACCTTAAAACATTAACAAAGAGATTTTTAACCCTTCCCTACTTGAGAGTCAGAGTTAGAAATTTTACTCTGGCTAACAACAGATGATTTAACTCGCCAATTTGGGGCGCTTTAGGTGTCAATGGGTTGAAGAAAAATGTGAAAGAGTTGAGAAAATACTGATAAACTCACCTAAATTCTCAGCCGTAGAAATTAACCTTTAACTGGTGGAACTGCTGCCTTCTTCGCAATCCTTTTCTTTTAAGCCAAAACAACCCTAAAAAATGCAAACTTATCAGGGGCCGTGGAGTACATTTGAAAGTAAGGGCACCAGGCTTTGGTATGGATCGAAGTTGTGAGGGGAGGGGAGGAGGTTTAGGAGAATATATATGTACATATAATAATAATAATAATAATAATAATAATAATAAACTGAAATCAGACCAAATCAAATCAAATGTTAGTTTTTGAGGAGAGGGGAAAACCTAAGTACCCAGGGAAAAAACCTTCGCAGCAGAATAGAGAACCAACAAACTCAACCCACAT
>NC_090871.1:53216392-53218892 GCF_036669935.1 Montipora foliosa | reverse complement strand
ATTAACGCGGAAATATGTAATTCCAACTTACCAGAATGCAAACTAACCAGCTAAAATTTGCCGGATACTCGGCTCTATCGCTGAATCATTTGCGAAGCGGGATCGGTGTCAGTGTTAAGTTTATGCATTAAATTACATATAAGACACAAACCTTCATCAAAGCTACTGCTTGTCAAGGAACATCAACGTCCTCTGCATACGTTTGTGAAATCAAAAAGAAGATCTGAGCCGTATCCATTGCCGCATCCAGACAGTGAGTGGATGACGTGAAGACACTAGACCCATACCTCGCTGAACAACCTTTGTTTCGCGGAACAAGGATTCTGATAATTGATTCTGATTGGCTACCTCTCCGACATATGCAGCAAGTGTAGCAACGTATTTCATTGGTTGATCAGACAAACACCGAATTAATATTTCATCGGTTGATTATCATCTTTCATCAGGTCAATGTTAGCCACTATCAAAAATACCATATTTTGCCTCCACTACTTAACCGGACACTCAAGCTAGGTGATATATGGGCACGTTGGCCAGCCAAGCCACCATGCAGTTTATTAAGCATTGGAAGAGGTACAAAAATATTAATACATCAATTCTAAAATGAAGAGAAAAGCAATGCACCAGAGCCGGACACGAAAACCCCTAAAAAAAACCCAGCAGGTGGAAAAAAGTGGGAAACGAGTACCCCCGACAAAGGCAGTCGTGCGACCCTCGGGGTTCTAGGGTATTCTAATTGAAAGACACTACTTACAATGTAAATTAATGAACGCTATCATATGCCGCCTAACGAAGGCATTAAACACTAACTCAGCTCGATAGGACAGAAAAAAGAAACAGGACTTGTGTATGCGGCGAAGGCTGACCGTAGAATGCCTTACTTGCTAAACAATCACCAAATACACACTACGATCACGTGGCACTCCAAGCGCCTGCCGCTCACAACTAGGGGCCCGTTTCTCGAAAGTCCCGAAACTTAACGGGCCATTTTCGGGTGTCACAATTCTCTTCGTATCTCAAGAACGGAGAGAATTTAAGTTTTCAAACTTCACAGTAAGTTTTCTTATTGTTACCTTTAAAACATGTTAAAAGATCGGCTTTCCAAAACAAGCGGTTGCCAGTTTCACAAATGGCTTTTCGGGCCCGAAAAGTTATCCGGACTTTGGAGAAACGGGCCCCAGGCCTCTGCTACGTGACGGCAAAATATCAATTTATGCTAATCAGGATGATCACAAATTACATAATACTCTTTGTTTGTCCCTCCAAAATTTTGCATTAGCACTGTTTTTATTTTCTCTTGGGACTACGCTAAACGGGAAAAGTCGGAGTGAAATTAGGGTTTTGCCAAAAATGCAATTATGATATTAGCAATAAATGATATTAGCTCATTTCTTTCCTGCTAACTCCAGATATCAAGCAATTTCTCAAAGGAACGAGACAAGCTAAAACGTTTGCCATTGGCTGTAAATGTCATGATTAACCTCTCGAATATTTTGGTCTTTTTACGGCTAACGGTTAACGGATCTGTTAAAAATTAATTGCCATTGTCTTAAAAAGTTAAAAATTAACGATCCCATGCCAGAAATATTCTGGGGTAGAAAAAGATTTTCACACTGAAAGCTATAGTTTCTACGCTGCGGTACTTTGTTTACAAAATAATTTAAACAAAAAAAGTATATTAACTAGAATGTGTTAAAGCGTAAAACATGTAAAATACCATCCATGCGCATGCTGTAACAGTTCTTACATTTAATTTGTTGACGTCGGTGGCTTACCGCTTTGCGACCGCCTAAACATCAAACCGAAGCCACGCCTTGACTTGTCTTCCAGACCTTGTTATCACAGGTTTACCGATAACCATCTTCTATAAATTAAGTCAAAATCTGCTGAATCAGTATCACTATGGTCGCTTTCGCTTTCGTACTCCTCCACCTGGTTGAAATCGGCCTCAGACGCGAGCCTAAGTTGCGGCACAGTGACATCACTTATGAAACTAATTCCGCACTCTTCGCCAACAACAGAGCAATTTTCTGAAGAGGCAGTGGGCGTTACTATCTTAACTTGGTCGGGTGGAAAATGCACCCTTGGTACAGCTTTAGGATTTGTCTTTGCATACATTGCCGGCCTGAAGAGCTCCTGCCTTATCTTTGTTTGTATCACTGTTCTCTGTCGGACTGGGCGGTAGTTTTCGGGCCACTCTTTCATGGTGTCTTCTTCGTTTTTGGTGAGAGTATTAGCAGGCAGTGGGGTCATCAATCTTACATCTTTGAACGACATACCCGTCTGAGGGGTAAAGTATTTTATCCCCTATTTGGTTACTCTTCTTAATGACTCTTTGAGCTGTGGATTAATTATTTCGATTTTGCTCATATACAAGGCTCTTTACCCCATTGACTAGAAGGTCTACAGAAATTTGTGACCTTCGGGACACAGTTCCATTGCATGGTAAATCGCAAAGTCGTCAATGAAACTGGAGAAGGTCTAAAAGTAGTAAGAGCTG
>NC_090871.1:53208892-53211392 GCF_036669935.1 Montipora foliosa | reverse complement strand
TAAGAAACAGTTCTTCATATAACATGTTATTACAATTAAACTTATTTCAGCAGGAAGCTTTTTGAGCACCGGGTGAAACCATTCGAATGATTCGTCCGATAAAAGGATTAAAACCAATGTGTTTCCTAAAGAAGGCGGGGAGAGCCGTCAAAATTGGAGCTGTGTGGGTTTAAAGGTGCAAGTCTTAATCCTTTTCGAGACTACCTCTCTGATAGAACTCAGGTTACAGTTATCAACAATGTAAATTCTGAAACTAGTTTCATACGTTGTGGGGTGCCTCAAGGCTCAATCCTCGGCCCCCTGCTATTCCTATTGTACATTAATGACCTTCCAAACTTTAACCTTCTATCAGATGTGAGAATGCACGTATGCCTCCAAAAACCCTTTCATCCCTGGCTCACGATCTAAGCAATCTGAAACAATGGCTCGACTCTAACCGTCTGAAGTCTTAATGTCCTCAAAACCAAGTGTCTGTTTACAGGCACAAGGAATAAAATCTCTCAGCTCCCTTAGTGAACCGCACACATGCCTTGATGGACATTCAATTGAAAGAGTCCATACTTGCAAATGCTTAGGCGTTCAGGTGGATGATCTGAGATCAAACATGGTTTTGGTCACAGATAAAACACTTGTATTTTAATTCAAAACCCTTAAGATTTTCATCTGAGTGTTCATTGGGTATCAATGTTCATGCATGTGACCCAAATATGCTTCATTTATTGGCTGTTGCCCTCATGAATAATTAATGAGTTTGAGGATGATATGTTCAAACCGTTTTCCCACTCCATTAGTTAAGATCGTTCAGCATCGTTTAACAAAATCGAACAGATGTTGAAGCAAATGTTGAAGCCGTTTGCTCGGGTCGTAAGATCCTCAGATACTCATATTGTTTTCCTTGCCCTGTTTGCTGTTAAGAATCCTTAGCCCACCTTTTGTTTCTTGCAGGAAGGAAGACCACAATACTCCTCAGCTAATTGTCTTTTCCCAGCGTTCTGTAATGCTTGTGCTAGAATTTGATAAGTAGGATCATCTGCAGACTCCATCCAGAATCTTAGAACTTCTGCAAAATCACAGTGTATATTTAATCACAATTTTATCCAAGAGTAATTTCATAATTGAAACTGGAAGATGTGAGCTACAAAACTGTCCTTCCGAAGTAGCAAAAGGAATGTATGGGAACTTTCTTTCATTATATAACCTCAAACTATCCGTATACCACTCATCGATAACATATAGATCCATTTATTTGAAAAAAGGTTATTTCCTCCCTGGAACTTTTAAGAATAGAGGAAGGTAGTTATTGAATCTTCCCTGTTATTAATTATTGCAAGGTTACGGTGACAATTGTTCTACGGCTATCAAGATCATAACTTTTATTTCCTGCTCTTGTTTAACCTCAATGTACAATACCTTAGGGCTAACTACCCTGTGCCTATCTTTCTGTCTCCTGTCACTTCACATGAAATCTGGAGTTTTGTTGGCAGTATGAGTGCTAATAAGTCTTCCGCTCCTTACAGTCTGCCTGTCAATGTTTTTTAAAACATATAATCTCTTAACGGTTTTAAAAAGCCTTTACTAGATTATATATCTGTGCCTCTGGCTTTTCTAGTTAACTACTCCTTTACTAATGGTAATTTCCCTGATAAATTGAAATTAGCAAGGGTTACTCCTATCTTTGAGAAGGGCTCAAGACTTGATAAAGATAATTACAGACCCATCTCTGTCCTCTGTAATTTCAGTAAAATATTTGAAAAAGCTATGTATCACCATCTCTATAAATATTTGGAAAATTTAAGGCCCTCTATGCACTTTAGTTTGGTTTTAGGGAACATTTTTCTACTATGCATGCGCTTATTTCGATCACTGAATCTATTCGCCACTCTATAGATAATAACGAATTTGGTTGTGGTATATTCATTGATTTTTAAAAAAAGCCTTTCGTACGGTCAATCACAGAATCCTATTAACTAAGCTCAACCATTATGGAATAAGAGGTAATGCACTTGAATTGTTTGAATCTTATCTATCCCCCAGACTGTTATATGTATGTGTTAATGGTCATAACTCAATTTCTCAGCCAGTAACTAGTGGTGCTCCATTCTAGGTCTCCTTTTATTCTTACTATATGTAAACGACCTGCCATACTCCTCAAGCCTACTAACAATTCACTTATTTGCTGATGATGCTAACCTTTATCTCTCCAGTAGAGACCTTAACCAACTTGAACAAACTCTAAATCAAGAACTCAAATCTGTTGCTGACTGGATGAAGTGGAATCGCATAGCGCTTAGTATCTCAAAAACTAATCTTATCCTCTTTAACTCAAACAAACTTAAACCTGACCAGTCTTTTTGCATTAAAATTGATGGTGAATGTATTAAACACGTTGACTCGGCTAAGTACTTAGGTGTAATTTTTAATATAAACCTAACATGGAAAAAGCACATTAATGAACATTGTCTCAAACTATCCAAGACCGTGGCTATCTTATCAAAAGTGA
>NC_090871.1:53188892-53196392 GCF_036669935.1 Montipora foliosa | reverse complement strand
GGTATCCGCTACCTGAACGGACGCTTGGCCTAGCCTGTTCCACATTTCCCCAATGAAACAGCCTCCTGTACACAAGGCTTCTCACAAAAAACTTGCAATCATGCGAGATTGGGCTAAAACGTATGGCGCCTATGTACGAGAGAGAGGCGTAAGGCAAGAAGGAACAATGGCTCGGGCTGGTTCACTGCCGGACTATCTGCACCAGAAAGAGGTCACCGGGAGTGACAAGATCATTCCCACTTCAAATACTGTCACGGCAGACTCGGTCACAACCTCTGCGTGACATCTCGGTTTGGCCGCCCAGTGAGGTGTAATAAAGGTTTGATTTTTTGACTCGGTCAACCCAGAAATTCATTTTGTCGTCTTTCAATTAAGGCAAAATAGGGTGAAAAAACCCTACTTCTTGACGAATTGGAAAGTGGAAAAGGGCCAGTCATTCCTGGGTGTGCCTATGCAGAGTCCACCCTGGTTGAACATTTGATACTTTACTACAATTCAAAAGAGACTGCATCTTGAAGACATGCAGTATGTTTCAATGTTACTGTGTTTTTGCTTCCTCGACATGACATTGGAAAATATTTATTCACTTCAGTACATTATTGGAATATCTTAGGAAAGGATGGCAGTGAAAACAAATGTTGAATATTCTTAAGTACAGATGTTTCAAAATATGCCCCACATTTCACCAGTCTTTCTGCGGACCCAATGCTTCCCTTTCATTTAAGTGTACCCGAAGGTTCTTTGCTGGGATTCATGTGCTGTTTTCTGATCGAAACGAATTTACCCAAAAATGGCTAAATTTGCCAGACTTAATCCAGCAGGCGGGATGGAGGGATTAAAGAAAAATTAGTGGCGGGAAGCGGGATTAGAAAGTCCTATTTTAGACCCTCCTACCATGCATGCAAACATGCAAACTTTATTTCAGTTCGCATTTCAGAATATAGCCTAGAGGCTAATATCTCCGAGCAAATGACAGACAACACAACAACTACAACTTTAAGTGCAGCCGAGAAGATGAACCAGAGATTACCAGGATCAAATTCAACTGGTGGCCAGAGCGGGTTTGAATCCGGCATTTCCGGATTTCAAGACAAGCGCCATAATCACGAGGCGCGCTGCCTCCTAAATTTATGCCTTTCATCGTACAACATTCCCAAATTCGACAAATTCATAAAACGTTTAGGGTCACTTGGCACTGATTTTGAAATTACCCCACCTCAACGAACTGAGGAACGTTTCCGCTGCCTTACAATGCAAGGGGCAATGACCAAAAATGGACTTAAGCTTGGCGTACCTACTGCCTCCGAAGACATGTCCATTTCCCACTTCTCGTTCTGCAATTAAAAAGAAATCTCTATCTTTCAGGGCACGACAATGACATCAGATTTGTTGCCGGTATACTAATAAATCCTTTCATTTTATCCTTGATAAGGAGGATAAATATTATTAGTATCACCAAACTAGTGGACTAATGCAAATCCTGCATTTTAATTGGCTACACTAGTAGAGGACTATTTAGTAATAGTCCTCGTGTAGCGAAAAGCATGACGCTTTCTTTCGTTTTATTCCCAAATAAATACTTCTTCAACTTGCATTTGCTAACTTTATTATTGCCTTTTCTGTCCGTCTAGGTGGGTGATACTAAAACAAATAGACCTTTCGCTCTCAAGGGTCACGCGTCAATAGCCCATTCGGCTTCGCCTCAAGGGCTATAGCCCTTGCGGTTACGGGTCTAATTTTTAAATAACAGATATCGTATCACCGATATTAAAAGTGTTGTAAATAAAATGCAGAGGTTATTCGCAGAAAATGATCATTCATCGTTATTTGTCCTTAAATCTTGTTTGAAGTCTGTTTCCACTCAAAAGAAAATAACCGAATTTTAATAAAAAGAGAATGTGCAACAGATTTAAATTCGAACAACTTAACCAGCTACGGAAGTTGTTACATTCATACCGCTGACAACTCTGCACATATTTCTTTAGCAAGCGCACGACGTTACATGATACGTAAATAAACGATGGAATGATTGATTGATTGATTGATTGATTCATTGGTTGGTTGATTGGAAAAACTGGTCCCAATTATTGATCAACATTTTAAAATTACACTTCAGTGAATTTGAGAGACTGCATTTACCTGAAAATGTTGAAGTTCAAACCACTTCTCCAGTCCTGGAACTGTAACCGCTGAATGTGAAAAATTCTTCGGGCAACTGGCCACCTCTCCACGAGGTAGTACTTGGAGAAGAACAAGGGAATCGTCTTGGTCACTTTGCAGGCAGTGCGTACATGCCACACTTAACTGATACCGCAGATTACGTAGCCAAGAAAGGTCTTGTGAGAGGCCATTTAAGGTTCCCTCCATGAAAGTGCGAACTTTGATGGCCATTTCATTTGAACACGGAAGCCCCTTTAAAACGACCTTGATGAAACGTTTTCTGCAAATAAGAGCGAATATAGTGTGCTTTCCAAGTGAAAAGCTGGCCCCATTATTAAACAGTTTAGGAGTTTCCTTGGACCCATTTTCGGAGCACCAACTAATGCATCTTGACACAAACTGTGGGAAGAGCCCATGCGGTACAAAACCATCGAGAAAATCCACAAAGAGTGGACATGGGTCGCGTTCGGACGGCTTGATCTCGCAAAGCTCCGATGGTGATGACGTTAACTGAGTTGGTATGAAGTAGATTGACTCTTCTTCGTTTTCTGAAGTCGACATCCCTGAGGAAAATTTGGCGATTAATCCATAGAGCTCCATCATTTCAAGGATATCTTGTTTTCGTAGGCCTTTCTCAACAAAATCAGAAAAGACATGATCGACAAGAGCTGTCTTTAGAATGCCAGTCTTTTCGAGTTCTTTCCAACACTTCCGGTACAAAGGAACCTAAGTATGAGAGAAACGTCAATTACCATGAGATGGGTCATAAAAAGACAAAGAACAGGCACAAGTTAGCGTCTCTGAGACAAGTAACCTGTGGTCAGGCGTACTTTTCTTTAGAGAAGGCGCGAAAAGGTACGTCTGCTACCGTTTCTTGACGAGTCGTCTGCCGCCCACCCGTCAAAGAGTGATGTTATCTCGTGTCATGTTAGTCTATAAATGTGAGCCAATCAGCTTTTACTGGAAATTACCGTTACGTTGCGATTCAAGGAAAGACGATTTGGCTGCGCATGCGTGACGTTTGTGCCTCGTAGACGCAGCCCAAGGAGGATTCGAACTCGGTAACTCCTCATTCAGAGGCAATAGCGATGACCAAATCACAGACGACTACGTGACAGACTAAAGGTGCTGTTACACTGTGAAATGTTTCGGCGACATTGTGACGGGAAGAGTAGCATGAAACATTTCACAGTGTAATACCGTGCGTGTGCATGACCAAAAGCGAGTTTTTGTGTTTTCGTTACACGCAATGCCATATCCGGCTATCGCATGACTCGATAACGCATCCCATCGGACTAATTACGTAATTTTATAATTCTCCCGGTATTGTTAACAAAAAGGATTAAATGTGTTAAAAAAAAAACACTTTAGAGACTTGTAAAGCAATTGTGTACTTGTTCTGATTGGACTCAATGCCGCTAAGAATAGTTTTAACAGTGAACAACTGTGCTACGATGTGGGTGACCGCAGAGGAAGTTTGGTTTTTTTGTTCCATTCAATATCCGGTTATTCTACGACCCAAAAAACATTGTGCGTAACAATTCTTATTTGTTTTCAACAAACATTAATTGAATTTCAAATGCTTATTTTACTGTTGTGTTAATTGTTAATTTCACTTTACAGTGTCCCCAATTAGTGCTCCAGCGCTAACCCTACGAGACACAAATAAAGTTCCTTTCCTTTTTTTCCAAACAAAATTTTTAACGTAACTCTTCCCAATTTTGGCTTGCCAATAGCAGCCTTCGTCAGGTTTACTTTGAGATCTAACGAATTTGCATGTTATGAAGTAATTAAAGATTTCAAATGATGACGTAACGTGATTATAGCTTCTGGATAAAAAGTCCGCTACGAGCCTAGAAGGCCCATCAGGCCGGCGCTTATCTCCGGTTTCTATAGCATGAAGCGGCTAGGAGTATTTCTACTGACCCTGGATGGGATGCTAGTCCATCGAAGGGTTACCCCCAGCATTTCACCGGTACGGTTACCCATTAATACACCTGGGTGGAGTGAGGCACCGTGAGAGTAAAGTGTCCTGTCCAAGAACACAACACGATGTCTCCGGCCAGGACCCGAACGCGGACCACTCGATCCGGAGGCGAGCACACTAACCATGAGGCCACCGCGCCTCCCCATAGCTTCTGGATAAACAGACAAAAATTACAAAAGAACAAAATGCTGCTGAAACACTATTTACTGAATAATGAGATCGTTAAATTATCCGTCACGTTTGTCCGCCGTGACGTTATCCGTTATCGCGACGTTGTTGTTGACGTAAATTACCCGTGACTTTTGCGTCACTCTTGGGATAAACAAAAGTGATGGATTATTTAACGATCTCTTTATTCAGTATATAGTGTTTCAAAGGCATTTTATTCTTATGTAATTTTGGTTTGTTTATCCAGTAGCCAAATCATAGATATAGATCTCCAAATAAACCTGATGAAGGCTGATGATTAGCAAGCCGAAATATCGTTAAAAAATACATTTTCGCGTTGTTTTATCAGTCGTGCAGTAGTCTACTTGAGTTTCATAAATATTTTTGCTCAAAGTATTCACTCCACCTCCAGACACTATGTTTCTTCTCGTTTTATTTTCTGATTTCCCGATACGTAATTGACTTGTTTTCCGCACAGACTTTTCAGAGATGGTACTTCAAGTATAATTCGAACTCGCCATCTCCTTATTCAGAGGCGATCGCGTTCACCACTGGACCACGAAAGACTACCTGACATATCTTGGGGTGGGGGTGGGAAATAGAGACAATTGTTTGGGTGACGAGTTTTTGTGTTCCCACAGAAGAAAGTTTACTAATTTTAATTGGAATCAATGTCGTTAAATGCGGACTTTGGACTTTGGACTTTGGACTAAAGAATTGAACCTGATATTGACCACGATACAGGAGCACCCAACGTCAATTTTCGACAAATATCTGTTCGGAAGACAACTTGAGATCTAGAGTTTTCGGAACATTTGTTGTAATTTTTTTTTTGCTTGCCTGACTGTCCTAGGATTTTCGAACATCTAAAAAATGGTATAATTGCCCATTTTTAACGGATTTTTACCCTAAAAATATCACCTAGAAGTTTCGGGAGCGTTTTTTCAGGCTGAAATTTTCAAAAAGGTAAGTTTTGATCCCTAAAAGTTTCGGGTCACTAGACTTTCAGCTAGGAAGTCCAAACAGATGAAAAACTTTTAGGGGATAAAAATATGCCTATATCTACCATTTAAATACCAAAATTCGTTTAACAATGCTATGTTTAAGTGGTTTTGAACTATATTCTCGTTGGGTGCCCCTGAAGACACTGTAAAGAAAAAAACACTAAAATACTGTGAACTTAAAAGGAAATCGACTAATAAACCTTCGAACAGAGTGTAGGCTAGCTACCTGTAGCCTCTTGTTTTGTAAGAAGTCTGTCACTAAACCATTGTTCAGCGCTTCCGTAAACAATGTCGTATTTCTCTGTCAAGCTCGGCTGATTCCTCGATTGTGGCGGTACTAAGTTCTATTCCGCTCTTTTTGGATTCACGACAGTCAAGACTTGTTGCTTCCGAATATATTCCAAAGGACCTAACACAACTACAAACGTTTTCGAGTCGGTGGAACTAGAACGACGCATTTTTTTCTAGAATGTTCAGGGTCTGCTGTAAATAACACTATTGCTAAATCCTGCGGGAAGTGCAACTGTATTGTCCTTTTTTAGACAAGCCATTCTTCGGATGCGTTCTCTCTGATTTTCCTTTAAAGCTAATAATCTGAAGTCGAAGCAACAGCAGCTGTAAACAAAGCTTAAACATCATTCAAATCCTTCTCGACAGCCATAATTTCATCAGTTTGCAATTCTGTAACCAATCGGAGCGAGGCTCCAAGAAGTAATGGTAATGAATTTATATAGCGCATTTTCTATTATCATATTCAAATGCGCTTTACAAGCAAGGGATCTATGGGTGAGATCGGACATGAACATATATAGGCGCCGCTGGCAACCGCTATCGGTCCATTAGCGATCTCACCCAGCACATGAATGAATGAAATGAGGCCTGACCACAACACCATACTCTTTACGAATAATGTGTGGATTCTTTTACGTCACACTGGGTTGTGAACATTGATGGGTTGTGAGACGGGGCCTACGGTTTATGGTGTACTGTTTTTCGGCCAATCAAAGTGAAATCCAGATTCTACAGTATGGGCTGGCAGACGACTCGTTGAGAAATTGTATCAGGCGTATTTTCTCGCACCCTCACTAAAGAAAAGTACACTTGATCTCAGGTTACATAACAAGCAAAATATCATGCTTGCTTCTATGTAATATTCTTATTAAACGTTAGCGTTTAAGGAAACTAAAATCATGATTCTCCAATGGACCAGAGGATCTCCTTCTCATCCTAGAACACAACATACGTTACCAAACGATTGACAATTAAGTACACAGAACAATGCAAATGCCTCATAAAACGTAAAGTTTAACGAGCAAGACAACTTTGAACAACCGGACGCTTCTTTGGCAACGCCAATGATTGAAATCCATTACTCTTCGACAAGCACGGGAAAAGTATGGAAAGACAAACTGCAATTTAAATATTTTACTGTATTTTCTTAACAACTCATAGATTGATTGCAATTTCCCTTGTCAGTCAGGCAGTTACTCCACACGCCCTCCCCTCCCCTCGTATTCAGTGGTCTATTGACGTTTTGCTTACTCAGCACGGCACTTGTCAGGCCTTAAAGAAAAACAGAAACTGCAAGCGGATAACCAAAAAAACTTTGGTAGATTGTTTTGCTTCTCTTGGGCATAAATTAGAAATGTCTAAATAACAAACTTCACTTACAGCTTCATCAAAAGGCGGAACAGTGATTAATTGCTTGAATAAATCGATCAACCACTGGGCCTGCAACACTACAGTTCGCCCATGCTTCACAATTACACCAAGGTCATGATAGAAATTAAGCAGGGCTATTGTTTCGTTCTCGTCGTCGATACGGCAAACTTGTTTAATGATAGGAAGAAGCTGATCAAGGTCCATGTGGTAGATCGACTTGGCCACAAGAGCTTCCACAACTTTTTCAAAGTGGAACCACCTGCGAATAACAATGAGACGCAAGAATGACGTAAGGAACTTAAATTATTGAAAGGTGTTTTTCATTTTGAACTGCCAGTAATGGTCCGCTTTGTCTCCAATAGTCCTCATTCTTGTCAGTTGGGAGAACTGAACGAAAAGACAAGAGGCCTAAGAAGTCCAAGGCAACCTAAAGGCTCCTTTTTCTTTAGCTTCCAACCTAACTTACCTTAAGGGGAAGGCACCACTCCAATACCGTCAGGCACACAACTTGTCCCCAGT
>NC_090871.1:53178892-53183892 GCF_036669935.1 Montipora foliosa | reverse complement strand
CTCCTATTAGTATCACTGACTCCCATAAAGATCTGGGCGTGGTCGTTAGTGGTGCGTCCATATTGCCCACTGTACATCTAAGGCCAACCGCATGCTGGGATTCCTTCGTAGGAAATGTGCCCAGATAACTGATGTTCGCAGTAGGCGGCTACTTCGTATTGCGCTTGTTAGATCTCACCTTTCCTACGCCAGCGAGGATTGGGCATCACGAAGCTCTGGACGCGACCTTGCCCTCCTAGAGGGAGTTCAAAGAAAGGCCACTAAATTCATTCTGCGTGACTATGAACTACCTTACCGCCTTCGCCTTATAAAGCTTAATCTTCTTCCTATCTCTTACTGGCTTGAACTCTAGGACCTTCTTTTCTTTTTTAAATGCAAACAGGGCAATTTTGACGTTGACATTTCTCAGTATTTGACCTTCTCGTCTCAGAGCTCACCACGTACTCGTTCAAGTCGATCAGGCCAATATGCTTCTTCCTAATTTCTGTCGTACCTCTTTATTTCGAGCATCTTTCTTCAATCGTATTGTTTTCCTTTGGAATGGTCTTTCTTCTTCTATTCGTGATATCTCCTCTGTTTCGTCTTTTAAACATAACTTATTCTCGCACTACTTCTCTAACCTTAACTCTGATTTCGACGTCGACCGTATGCGAACTTGGAAGACATTTTGTTGTAAATGCCGCTTGTATAATATAAATTGCTGTTCTTATTGTTTTAATGCTTCATCAGTTTTTGTGTGTGCATGTGCGCGAGCGTGTTTCTAGCATTTGTTTTTTTGTCATGTATTTTTTTTCTTGTCATTGTGAGGTTGGTCTTTATACGGGACTTCGTGTCCTGTAGATCACGCCCTCAACTTTCCATCACTTGTTGTAAAGTTGTAAAGTTGATAAATAAATAAATAAATAAATAAATAAATTATTAACTGGTTATATGAAAGGGATTGAAATACATTGTTAATTCATACCATTTACTGCGTTGATCATCTTTTTGAGAAGATATTTGCACTGCTCAGACCAGCTATATTTCGTTCCATAGGAGTTACGCAAATTCTCAACCTCATAAAGCCGTGTCTGCCTGTTTTTGTTCCAGATCGCCTTGATAGCTGCTGTCCACACATTGGGATCCTCAGAGTCAATAACAAATGAAGGACCAAACGGTACATAGTCCAGGGCTTCTCCAAACCCAGAGTTCTTGCTGACGAGCACAGGTAGCCCAGCTGACAGAGCCTCCAGACCTGTCAAACCAAACCCTTCTGTTCTAGAGGGCATGAGTACAAGATCCACCTCACAGAATAATCGCTTCAAATCTTCTCGGGTTTGGCATCTCACCCTAAGGCGATTTTTAGGAATACCGCATTCAAGTAGTCGATTTGCGATCTCCTGCTGTTTTCCATCGGATGCTCCTACAAACACTAGACGAGTGTCAGGTAATGCCGCAACAGATCTTGCTGCAACGTCAAATCCTTTTAACTCAAAGTCTTCAGCATCTCCGCGACCGAACACCAGAACTGTGAAATGCTTTTGTTCCCTATAAATTTGTATCATACTGACAAATTCACCAATAATACCGGGAGTGAGCTCGAAAACATCTTGATCTTTTTGACAACTGCGGAGATAGTTGCGAAAGGCCTCTGCCAGCTTGGGCCCGACTCCTACAACGAAATTAGCCATTTTGCACAGCTCTACTTCATCATTGTACATTTCTTCACCCTTTAAGATTGGATTCTCGTAAGATTTGAACATGCCTAGTTCCTCGGGGTCAGTGTGTACTACTTGAAACCACACGCATTTGTAATGCTCACGAATAACTCGTGCTTGACGACCGAGTTTCACACCATGACCAACAATTACATCAATCTCCAAATGTGTTGGGGGAAAGCTTAGCCAATCCAGTTCTTCAAACCCAGGCCGTGGTGTTCCCTCAAGAATGTTTATGCCATGGCTGAGAGCTACTTTCCTATCCTCCTCAGAGCATTTTGGTAAAAAGTATGTGATTTGGACTTCTGGGAATTTGGCCAGCTGTATGGCCAACTCTCTGTTGATTGTGGAAAGTCCGCCTTTACTGGATCCCCACTCAGAAGCCAAAATGGTGACTTGAAGTTTATTGTTGGGGCCAAATTCGTGATGTTGCTGCCATGGGGCTGATGCCATCATTAAGTGTGGTGTTAACGCTAGCCCAGCTGCATTGGGTGGACGAACCTTGAGCCAGAGCTATTCCGTGTCCTTAACAAACATACAAAAAGAAATTACAGGACACATTAAAGGCGTTGGGGCGAAAAACAATGCGAATAGAGAAGGGAATCGAGAATGTCGAGAATGGGCCAGGGAATGGCAACCTCTTCATAAATGGGAAACAAGTGCCAGATTCGTTTTTCAGTGCTGGCCCCTTGGTAAAAACTTAACTACTTCATACTTGGGCAACCAACGTTTAAACAATAAGAAACACTTTGGTAAAAATAATATGGGCTATTAGGGGGAACGCAATTACTCTTACTACTACTATAATACTTGGGAGAAGGATATGCTAAATTTTTTAAAAGCTATGATCGCGTAGGACTTCTTTATTAGGGGGGGGGGGGGGGGCTCCAAGAGAATACATGAAACTGCATTTCAAATGGCCTTACCCTTTATCATTATGCTTTTACATGTACAGAAGGGCATGTGCCTAAACCGACCCAAACTCCACCCCTCCTCCCCCTCCAGAACTGTGTTTTCTGCTCTCGTTTTGTTACCTGTCTTCTGAAGGCCAATCCAGTTTCAACAATTGACTCTTCAACACTTTTTCATATAATCTTTCCTAACAAGTTGCTATCATTATGACTTGTAATATTAGATCACTATAGCAAAGAGTTTCAATTTAGCCTGCTAATTTGCTTTCCAATAATAAAAAATGGGCTTCGCTGAATTAATTAGTGATATAAGCATTTAAAGACAAAATATAATGTCTTTAGAAAGATCTTCTATCATTTCTACATAATCTTGCTAATGCCCACTTCCGGACATCACTCCTCAGACTGGCTTAAGTAACTTGTGGATGATCCTGTTCTCAAAAATGAGTCCTTTTGGAAGCACACCACATGTGTGACAGTCAATTCGTACAATCATGCTTTGGTACATACCTGCACTACAACTTGGGTAAAGAGGTTTCCTCCTTTCAAGAAATCAAAACCAAAAATAAACAGTGAGAGATTTAACCACTACAGCAGAGACAAGAAGGCATTCAACTTTAAGAGGTTGTGCTCAATTATGCAGGGCTTCTGAAAGGAAGCAGAAAAAATTAAAGATTATGCGGAAATTTTTGGCCATATTATGTGTAAACATGCGTTGATTATGCGGAAATTTAAACAATTTATAGAACTAATAATTACATGTACATGTAGGTCCGTCCAATGTATTTACATGCTTAAGGTAAACCAGGACTCGAAATTGCGACCAAATACAGTCGCATTTACGAATCAAATTTTTCCCTTTCACGAGATCGTGTGAAGAAGAAAGCAGTCGTTTACTGATTAAGCCTAAGCGCTCGCTTCAGTGATTAGGCCTAAGCATTCTCTTAAAATTTTAGCTTTCATTTTGCGGTTCGGTTAAGTATTTTTTTCTTGAGATCGTGTGAAGAAGAAAGCACTCGTTTACAGATGCCATGATTTTTTATGTGAGTCGCAGATCTATACTGTAATTTAATAAGAAAGGCTTCAAAAATATGTCCGTATCACCGCGAACCATAAAGAATGGATATATTTAACAATTATTCTCCAAAGGCGAAGTGATATTCACCGAGACAAAGTCGAGGTGAATATTCACCAATAATCACTGAGCCTGAGGCGAATAATTGATTTAGTATAGATACACAGGTGATTATTTAAAAAAAAGAAAAAAAAACATTTCAATGCGAAATCATCTTCACTTACAAAGGCAAAACGACTACTGGCAGCCATTTTGTCCGTCGAGGTGATTATCAGCTGATAATCTGAGATCGCGAGCCAATGAGAGCGCGCGATTTTGTATAATCACCTGTGTATTTATACTAAAGTGAAATAAACATAAAGAAAGGCCATGTACATGTACTTCACAAATTATTGCTTCATTACACACAAGAATGGAACTTTTCGATTTAATACAATAACAGAGCTCTCAATTCTTAAGTTTCCAAAGAGTGAGATGCTTGCTGAAGATAGCGACAAACGCACAGGCGTCCTGTGTTGTTGTGCTGGAGGAACCAAAAAATTGTAGGGGGGTGACCGGTCTGGGGGCATGCTGGAAATTTTTTTTAATTTGCACTTCTCAAATTGCTGGATATGCTCCGTCAAGTCTGCAATTTTGGTTTTTTTATGCTGCTTGCTAAAAGAGCCCACCTTATTATGGTCAGCCAGAGCTAACATATCAGCCTATACAGTGTACTTTATACATTAACAGGTGAAAGTCCTGAAGAAACAAGAAAATTGGTTGCACATGAACAGCCTGAACATTAGCCGAAGTTCAGTGCCAGTGAAGGAACAAATTCAGAATTCATGAGCACTTCTTAAAGTTTTAAAGCCTTTAAGGTAGAGTTACACTGTACCTATGAGAAAAGTGCCAATGCATGAGAAATGCTCCTGTCGGCATGAGAGTGTTAGATTGCATCGAAATGCGCTAAACTAACGCTCAATGCGTGAGACTTGAGAGCTCTGCAATAAATCAATGGTTTGCAACCTGATCGTGGGTCTTTCATGATAACATAACTAAATCATTAATTTTGTGTGACATCAAATTATTTTCGGTGATCATGAGCAGTGTTCAATGGAGTTTCCAAGACAAATTTTCTTCTCAATAATGAACCCAATACCTCAAACTCATTACTGATCTCAACAAAGTCCCCTTATTGTTCTTACTATTATAGTACCTTTTTATGGGTAGGGTAGTTACATCTCAAACTTAGTTGCAAAGGCTTCCATTGAACAGCCCATACACAAAGGGAGCTAATCTGATGTCCACTGTTTGCATCCACAAATATGGCAATGATTT
>NC_090871.1:53158892-53163892 GCF_036669935.1 Montipora foliosa | reverse complement strand
ATTTTCTGTTAACTCCTGTGTATCCTCTGGTGGGTTGTAACGTTTAACAAAAAAACTGTTCCGCCTGTATTCCACGCCCTCTTTCGACCGAACAGTCACCTCACGGCCTTCCTTAGTTTGCACTGTGTATGGTTTACTCTCAAAATTTGCTTCAAGCTTACCAGATGTTTTCGTGTTCTTTAGTAAAACTTGGTCTCCAGGCATCACAGGATTTTCTACAGCACCTCGTCTGTTGTCAGCATATGCCTTGTGGATCAACTTGTGATTCCAATCATTGTCTCTTACACCCTCATTCAACAGGTTATCAGCTCTCTTCAACTCTGGAAATTTAGTTTTCAATTCTCTACCGAACATGAGGAAAGCAGGAGTAACTCCTGTGCTTACTTGTGGTGTGCTCCTGTACGCGAGCAGAAACTTATTAAGTTCTCCCCGCCACTCTTTTCCTTCAACGTGAGCCACTTTCAAAGCCTTTAGAAGCGTGCTATTCTGTCTCTCGACGTGCCCATTGGCCTGCGGCCACAGCGGAGGAGATGTCCGGTGTTCTATTCCGTGGTCTGAGAGGAACGTCTTAAACTCCTCGCAGCAAAACTGAGGACCATTGTCGGACTTGAGAGTAAAGGGATATCCATATCTTGAAAGTATCTGTGCCAGTACATCTACCACTTTCTTGGACGTGGTCGAACGCATGATTTCCACCTCATAGAATCTGCTGAAATAGTCCACGACTACCAACAAACTTTCTCCCGTCGGAAGAGGACCCATCAAGTCTATGGCTATATCCTGCCAAGGACCGGTAGGTGGTTCCACTCTTTTCATTGGCTCTGGAGGCAGTAACTCCCCTACAACCTGACATCCATGACAAGACTTGCAGACTCGTTCGGCGTCCAAGTCCATTTTTGGCCACCAGACCTTTGTTCTGAGGCGTGCCTTCATCTTTACGATGCCCTGGTGACCCTCATGAGCAAGACGTAGGACCTCTCCCCTTAGAGACTCCGGTATGACAATTTGAGTGCCACGTAAGACAAGTGTTCCTAACACGCATAGCTCGTTCCTGACACACAAATACGCAGACATCCTACATTGAGACCAGTCTCTACTTAAAATGTACTGTCTCAGGCTAACCATCTCTGGATCGCTCTCAGACACTTCTTCCACTTGTTTAGCCGAGAGTGCCACTGGTAGGCTTCCTTGAGCGACTGCCATAACAAATTCAATCTCCTCTCCGCTTGTGTCTTTGGGGTTGACTTGATTAGGCCTCGAAAGTGAGTCAGCAATGTTTGCTTTTCCGGGTCGGTAAACGACCTTGTAATCGTAACCCTGTAACCTTAGAACCCATCGTTCTATACGCGCCGATGGTTTAGAGAGCCTGCCAAAAATGCACTCAAGCGGTTTGTGGTCGGTTTCTAGTTCAAACTGGCGTCTGTATACATAAATGTTAAACCTTTCACAGGCCCATACCAGGGCTAATGCCTCTTTTTCCGTCTGGCTCTACCTTCGCTCTACTTCAGTGAGGTTCCTGGATGCATACGAGATTGCTCGCCACTCCCCATCTTGAAGTTGAGTCAACACCGCACCCAAACCGTGTGGGCCAGCATCGGCAATGATTCGTGTATTGCAGTCCCCTCTGAAGTATGCAAGTGTGCTGGCCCCTGCAGCAAGCTCTTTTAACTTCTGAAACGACCTTTCCTGTGCTTCACCCCAAACGAAAGGCTCATTCTTCCTCAGGAGACTTCTAAACGGCTCTGCTTCTTGCGCGAAGTGGGGGAGAAATTTTGCAGAATACTGCACCAGCTGAACGAATGATCTGACCTGTAAAGCATCTTGCGGAGGACTTGCATTCATAATAGCAGCGACTTTCTCTTCACTGGGCGTAACACCTTCGCTGCTCAGATCATGACCGTAAAAGGTTAGCTTGGGAAGGCGAAACTGACATTTCGTTCCATTCAGAGTTAATCCTTTTTCTCCCAACCGCTTTAAAACAGTATGCAAATTCCTGTCGTGCTCTTCAATACCACAACCATGTACAATCAGATCATCTGCCAAGTTAGCCACACCCTTACACCCCTGCAAAACATCAGCAACTATTTTCTGGTACTTTTCAGGCGCTGATGTTATTCCAAACATCAAACGTTTGTATCGGTACAAGCCACGGTGTGTAACAAATGTTGTAATATCGAGCGATTTTTCATCCAGTTCCACTTGGTGAAACCCCATTTCAGATCAAGTTTTGAGAACACAGTTGAACCATTAAGATCATATAACACTTCCTCAAGCGTGGGGATGGGGTGTCTCTTCCTCTCTATTGCCATATTCGCCCTGCGCATGTCCACACAAATCCGGATATCACCGTCTGCCTTTGGGACCACAACCAATGGCGACATCCATACAGTAGGTTTGTGTGACACCTCTTCGATGATGTCCCTGGCTAACAACTCGTCCAACTTCTCGTCAACCTTGCTTCTCAGTCCAAATGGTAGCCTCCGTACCGGTTGTGCGACAGGTGTGACATCATCTCTTACATGAAGCTTCAGCTGGAAATCCCTCAGCTTCTCAACCTCTGTGAAAACTTCTGCGTACTTCTCACGAATATCAGCACCATTGCCCTCTGTCATTAACGAACATATTTCGTCTTTCATGGGACCAAACCTCAACACTTCCAATTTCTCCGCTGTGTTCTTTCCCAGTAGAGATCTGCCTGGACCCTTAACAACTGTGAATTCATCAACACACGTCTTGCCATTGGCCCCACACACAATTTCAGACACAAATGTTCCAATCACTTGAATAGGCTCCTTTTGACCATAAGCAAACAACTTTTTGCTTGATTTCTTGGAATCACACTGTACACTCTCTTTCTTCATTGCTTCCCAGGTCGTCTGATCAATCACATTGCACGAAGCGCCTGAATCAATAAGTACTGCAGGTAACACAACTCCTCCAACCTTCAAATCAACTTCACTACCACCTGCAAACTCACCAGCTCCCACTGCAAACGAATCGTAATTTTGGGCACCAGTAGCTGAATTTTCTGACACTTGATATGCTCTGCCCCCGGAGGCTTTCCTTTTCTCAGAATCTTGAGAAGGAGCTTTGCGTTCCTTCGTTTTGCAACAAATAGCAAAATGTCCAACCTCCCCACACGAATTACACTTTTGGTTGCGAGCTAGACAATTCCGATCACGTGCGATGTGGTCACTGTAATTACAACGGAAACATCTCATCACCTTTGGACCCTGACAACCACCAGAATGTTTACCAGACTTATTTCCTCTACCTCTGCCTTGAGCGGTCCCTGTACCTTTCCCCGTATTTTGAGGTCTGCCGAACGAGACAGCATTCACCTGGCCTGACAAGCTTAACTGATCCATGACCTTGACCTGCATATTTACTGCCTCATGTACACGAGCTAGGTCTTGCAAATCCTTCAGGGTTGCGTTTGATTTTTCCAGGAACTTACGGCGGAGTCTGGAGTCCCTGCACCTCTCAATAAGCTGATCCCTTATCGCTTCTTCAACTTTTTCAAACTCGCAGGTGATCGCTTTCTGTCGCAGCCGACAAACGAACTGATCAACAGACTCACCCGAAGTTTGCTCCATTTGTCTAAACTGATGCCTTTCGAACGGAACATTCAACTGGGGCGAAAAAACACCATCCAGCAACACCATACTCTCAGCGAAAGATACGATATCCGTTCCGGGCACTAACGTATAGTAGAGTTCCTGCAAGTTCAATCCTCCGATATGTAACAGCAACGCGGTTTTCTGTTCATCCTTCGTTATCCCTTTAGCCACCAAATACAAATTAAATGAGCGCTTCCACAACTTCCAACGAACGGCGAGAGTGTTCGGGTCTTCCTTCGGGTTGAAGGGGGGAAGACTGGCCACATCAAGAAGAGGAACAAACGCAGCAACTGGCTGAGTTTGTGTTGTCGAAGGTGTACTCGAATTCGAAGGTGCAATGCTTGTCATTATCCTCCTGACAAAATACTCAGATCCTCTACGCAAATGACGCCTAAAATATCCCCTACCTCACAAAACGAATCGAATCCTCGTCGCCAATGTAAAGATTGCGTACCGATGGCCAACGAATCACACAGATTGAACTAAACACAACAGTAAACTTTACTTCACTCGCATGCCATGACACATAAAAGAGCATGGTTTCACATTTCCCATGAGTCTAAGTAAGCCTGCGATTTCTATAGATTTCCGGTTTGAAAACTAGAGTTATTTCCGGTTAAAAGGTTATCAATACATTACAAAAATGCAAACTAACCAGCTAAAATCTGCCGGATACTCGGCTACATGTACATGGCTGAATCTTTTGCGAAGCGGGATCGGTGTCAGTGTTAAGTTTATGCATTAAATTACATATAAGACACAAACCTTCATCAAAGCTACAGCTTGTCAAGGAACATCAACGCCCTCAGCATACGTTTGTGAAATCATCAAGAAGATCCCAATATTTTTTGCAGGTTGCAGGTTGCAGGTTGAAATTTCATTATAACTGGAAAACCGCTGGCACTAAAAAGAAAGGTAAAGCGATAGACTTGCCGTGACT
Organism: Montipora foliosa; assembly: GCF_036669935.1. Taxonomy (NCBI): domain Eukaryota; kingdom Metazoa; phylum Cnidaria; class Anthozoa; order Scleractinia; family Acroporidae; genus Montipora; species Montipora foliosa. Next base: position 53,159,332 of record NC_090871.1, on the reverse strand, counting down.
GTTACATGAATGGCTAACCTTAGGCCTAATTAGGCCTAAAGAAAAGTTTTTTGGCGTAAGGTTACCTTTTCATGTAACAGTCACGGCAAGTCTATCGCTTTACCTTTCTTTTCAGTGCCAGTGGTTTTCCAGTTATAATGAAATTTCAACCTGCAACCTGCAAAAAATGCCTGCCGGATCCATTGCTGCATCCATTGCCGCATTCAGTGGGTGGATGACGCAAAGACACTACACGAACAAGGATTCTGACTGGCTACCACTCCGACATATGCAGCAAGTGTAGCAAAGTATTTGATTGGTTGATCATGCAAACACCAAAAGCAAGCAAGCTATTTGATCGGTTGATTATCATCTTTCATCAGGTCAATATTAGCCATTAGTATATACTAGAACAGTGGATAGCGTTGAACTCGCGCGCTGATTGGCTACTCAAACTCCGG
>NC_090871.1:53148892-53151392 GCF_036669935.1 Montipora foliosa | reverse complement strand
TAAATGTTCAGACGCTGGGAATCTGGAACGACTTCTTGAATTGGCCAGACGTAGCAACCTAATTTCCTTTTTCTTATGCTGTTTCGTTTTCACGCAACACAAGCGAACGTAAGTATAAGCGCAAGCACAAGGAAGAGGAAAACTTTGGATCCTTGTGCTTGCCGCTTTTGTCAACCCCGTTTTTACGGGGAAATAAGCGCTCTTATGCTTTGCGCTTGTGCTTGCGTCGACAGTGAAAACCAGGCTTTAGCGTTTCATTGTAGGGTTAACGCCCAGAGAAGCGGCCGAGGGAGTCTTGGGGAGGAAAATAATGACCAATCAGATTGGACCTAATGAGTGATGACAACAATGCCTCTGATTGGTCCCCATAGTAAGAGGCCGTACTTCTTCATACTTCTGTTGTTTTCTGTGCTAAATCCATTGTTATCTTTGTTCGTTCTATCGTTCTTTTGGCCAATCCCGAAACCCGTTCAATGGGGTACGACACGACCCGAGAAGTTTATTTATCGATAAGCAGTACTTTTTGCGGCAGCCTGGGAAAATAGCGACAAGAAAAGAAGAACCGCTGACTTTAAAAATCGTTTGCGTCGTTGCGAAATGGACTTTAGTTATCGATAACTGGCTCAACAGACGGGAGAAATAGTGTTGTCGATAACAAAACGGCCGCGTTTCGACAATTTTTTGTTATCGACAACCGAAAAGTTATCGATAACAAATTGCCTCGTCTGTTGGGGCCACCAACCGCCAACTTCAAATTTTACTGAAATCCCGGGTAACCTGATGCGGTGTTTCCAATTCAAAATTCTTTGGATTGAAAGCACGACCAGCACGTGGCTATCGAGTTTTCTCTTTCCATCCTTCTACCATCTTCATCCGGATTGAATTTTTGGACATTTAATCCAGGAATTAACATGCCAAACACCTTGTACTAACAGGAAATTTAAGAAACGGTAACTTCTACGGAAATGGCATTTTATGATGATCCTTGCATACGGCGAGAGCTACTGAAATTTAAATAGACCAATCAGAGATCAGCAAGCGGGAAAAACTGTGCTATCCTTGAAATCGGGTAGAAAGAGGTTTTTATGGGAACATATCTGGACTTTGTTGAACTGACTTCTCCCGATAAATAAAAAAAAACTAATCAGTCTCTCCTGTCAAATTCATTTAATTCGTAAAAACACAATTTTTACACAAAGCTAAGCAATCGAGAAACTTCGTTGATAAAAACCTTTGAAAACTGCATAGAAAGGGTACCAAAGAAAGCTAGTGTTTGTTTTCACGTCCTAAGAACGTAGGCATATATATGTATATAATCAAAATTTACTTGAAAAAAAAAAAAAAAGCAAAAGAGTACTTAAATAATACATGAATAAATAAAAAAACTAGATTAAACTAGTAGCTAGTAACTAGTAAATTAAACTAGTATCAATACAGCAAACTAATAGCACTACTGACAGCATAATCAGCATACTATACAAAAAGCAAAAAAGCCCACTGTTACCACGGGGTCCAGGGGAGATGTGTTTGTAGTTAAAACATCAAAACCGTCGAAAACCTCTGAAAAAATTGGTTATTTTGATCGCGTTACAGTTTCGTCATACATTCTATATACCGCAAACCAAGAGACCGAGGGCTCACAAGATCGGCTTATTCTTTACCCAGCGCTTCGTGCCTCGGTCGGACCCTCGGTCGCCCTTCGGGCTACGTGCTCTGCACCAGCGAGGATGGCTTGCGGTTAGTGATTTTCAAAATGGCGAACAACAAAGTCGATCTGGGTCAGATAGAAGCGAATAAATCGTTTACAGTAGATTCATAAAGATTCCATTGGGCTAATTAATCGTGCTAAGCGACAAGGATATAATTTTTTCAAGGTGAGACGTTAAATAAGTAATCCTTTAGTGATTCATTTATTCACGCGAAACTCCTCTGGACCCTGTGTTGTTACCCGTTGCAAACCCTTTCGAGTCTCCTTAAGAAACAAGTAACTACCCTTTAAGCTTTTGTGTAGCTTTGGTCAGCAATGTATGAAACCAATGCTAATCAAAACTGTGGGCTCGGGAAAGTTTAATGTAACCATTGTTGAACAGCAGGGCTGAAAAATGACTGGACATGCGCCACGTAAACCACTCAAAGATGACGAACCAAAGGAGCTAATTAAAGATCTGTTGTTTGTGCAATTAAACATGGCAGCCTGACTTAACTTGCAAACCAACCATTGCATGAGAAGCTTTTACAATCCTGACTAGATTTATGTAAATACTGATGTACTTGCATTTCAACTACGCCAAATTGCGTCAAAAAACTTTCAATCCGACTTGCATGCACCAAATGTCTACCAAAGAAATCTCAAGTATTAAGAAACAGTTCTTCATATAACATGTTATTACAAACAAACTTATTTCAGCAGGAAGCTTTTTGAGCACCGGGTGAAACCATTCGAATGATTCGTCCGATAAAAGGATTAAAACCAATGTGATTCCTAAAGAAGGCGGGGAGA
>NC_090871.1:53116392-53143892 GCF_036669935.1 Montipora foliosa | reverse complement strand
GTGTTGTACGAGGTACTTGCCAAAATATTCCGGTATTTTCTACAATGTCAACACGAGCAGGATGAGTGATTCTATAAGAACCTCCTTCCGGTGTGATTTGCGAGGATTTCACGTTTACCAAGATATCTGGAAACCGGTAATCGGAGAAACCTTGCATTGCATCCATGAAAGAAACAATATTCATGATCGTTATGCGATAGCAGCAACCAAGCGACTTCCAGGACGGTTAGCTGATTCAGTTGTGGGTCATTTACCAAGAGAGATTTCGAGATGCACTCGTTTTCTCATTTCACGAGGCGGGAACGTCAAAGTGACGGTAATAGATTCCAAGCATCGACGATCACCACTCGTACAGGGTGGCCTTGAAATCCCTGTCACTGTTTGCATCGAACTCGACTCAACCTCCAAAAATATGTTAGTGTTGGAACGCTACAAGAAACTTGTGAGTGAGAACTACAAGGAGCCAATTAATGGCAATTTTGACGACTGTACGAAAGACATCCTAAGGGACTTGTACGAATCTAGCGATTCAGATGAGGATGACACCAGTAGCGTAGATTAACTTCTCCATGCAATACATTTAACGATTTCACAAATTCAAAAATGGAATTTACGAGTAGAAACCAGTTAATATTTTGCGTTTTGTTGATAAATATCCTGTAAATTTTGTTGCCATTACGAATAAATCATTTTTTTCTACAGTTTGAATTTTTTGTATGGGTATTAAATTTCGCGTGTTTAAATTTCGCAAGAATTTTTTTTCGCGGGTCTTTAATTTCGCGATTTTTTTACAATCGCGAAAAACGCGAAATTAAAGACCCGCGAAATTAAGTACCAATAAGGTATTTGCTTTGGATAAGGAGATTTGTATTAGTAACGAAAAATATTTGAGTTTAGGTTCACTTTAAATCTCTCAACTTACTTGACATTAATCATCAAATTACAGGTTCTCTCTTTTGTTTATCAATGGTCACACAAGACTATTACCTCCATCTTTTAATGAATATTCTACTTTCGCCTCTTCTGTTCACTCCTACTCCACTCGCTAGTCTTGTGATGGCCATCTTTATGTCACTTCTGTTAACACTACACATTATGGTTTACGTTCCTCAAACTTCACTGGCTCTCGTCTTTGGAATTCTTTGCCCTCATCTGTTACTAAGTCAAATTCTCTTTCACTATTTCGTAACACCCTCAAGAACTCTCTGCTTCATTCTTTTTCTCCTTAATTACTAGCCTAGCGTAGGAAGAAATATTTTTTATCCTAAAGAAAGAAATTTTCTCAGTCTGTGTTCACCTTGTATGTATTTTCGTTTTCTCTTTTTCTTTTTTGTTGGGTCATTAGCCTCTGCTACTTGGATGATCCCAACTCACTCATTATCTAGATATTTGTAACAAATTTCCTTTATTCATAGTTTTTGTTGTTTGTAAATCTCAACTTTTTATTCTGTACTTTTTTGTTGTTTGAGTTGAGTTAAATAAATTATCTGACCTTATCTGATCTGAAATCTGCATGATCTGATCTGGGAAGGCATGAAGGCAACTAAGGGACAACAAGACCCCCAGGAACAATGGACCTTTTTGCAGATACGGCGGCCATTTTGATTTCTATTGTGTCGAAAGACATGATGGGGTGCTCAGGGGGCATCCCATAATAGCTATTTGAAAGAATAGAAATCTAAATGACCGCCGTATCTGCCAAAATGTCTATTGGGCTATTTAACTAAAACAATGGCTCTGGTCACTACGCAAGTACATTTTAAATTTTGATAAATTGATTTTGGCGTCCTCTCCTAAACGCCTATACTCACGGAAGCATCTTTCAGAGAGTTCAGTGTTGTCATGTTGAATTTGATCCAATACATGCTCTGGGACACGGAGACGTCGGCCAACCCACTTCCATTGACCACCAAGGTTTTCGGCAATGTTAGAAAGATCATCGGTTGAAGGAGTACCAGACTTACAAGGAAAACGTAGGTCCAAATCTGAGGGGTAAAAGCAATGACAGTAGGTTCAATGGCGAGGGTTAGCTCATCGGCAAGAACATTTGTCTACGTCAGTGCGATTCTTAGAGTCAGCGTCATCTATGGTTTGAGTTTGTTCCTTCTCTACTCCAATCCGAGAGGTTTGCCCCGGATATTTCGGCATTAAAAAACAATATTTGCTCTGATTTCATTGACTCATGTAGCAGCTCTCGTAACGAATAATGTGATTGGTTCGATACCCAAGCCAAAAAAAAAAAAAAAAGATTAAACAATTGAAACAATAACTTAGAATTAAAAACAATAGAGGCTGCTTTCAATACCAAAAAATACCAGGTTTCAAAAGCTGCTACATAACTGATTTCATTCACAGTCACCCCGACTGGTAGAACCGAGCAAGCAACATCTTAAAAATGTTTGGGTTGTAGCCAGGCATTGATGAAAATTACTTAAGAAGAGTTGACACTGGCTTTGAAAAGCAAAAAAAAAAAAAAAAAAAAAACTACTACTACTTTACTACTACAGTAACCTTCTTCAGCTAAAAATGTAAATGTAATTGTAGAATCTTGGCACGCTATTCATACAGTTCCTGCCTAAATTTCATGGCATTTCACTGCTAAAGCTTTCATTAACACATTTATTGTACATATTTTAATTTATTTTTACCTTTACATTTATGACCATTTGTACCAGACTAGGACCTAGTTACATTAAATTTTACATTTTTAGCTGAAGGTTACAGTAGCAACCGAAACGTCCTTTCCAAAGCCATTGTCAACTCTTCTTCAATAAGTTTTTTAAGCAACATCTTCATCCATTGCTATCAGAGGGCCTAACATAGGGTTGGCGGGACGCGGGATGCAGGATAAGCCTTTTTTTCTCTGGCGAGATGCGGGATGAAAGTAGCTTTGTTGGCGGGATGCGGGATAAATAGATTGAATTACTAGTTGGCAAATTTAAAAAACGTTTCACCTGATAACAATCGAATGACGTCAACTTAATCATGTATGCAGTCTCTATGTTGTCAACACTGCTGGAGTTGAAATACTTTCTTTGTCCGATTTAAAGGCCACATGTGTCATAATCGCTCCTGTGCGAAGCTCCACATATTAGTACCGTTACTCCACATTAAGGGGAAATCTTAATCTCTGATCCTGAAAATCACCCATTGTTGAAATGGCAACGGCTTAAAGGAAAAAAACGAAACACTTGATGGTGATCGAGTTGCCGGGAACTGTGACGAGATTGCGTCAAAATACAGATTTTTTTCAACCCACTGGTATATGCACAGAGTTCAAACGAACAACCTATTGGTCCGCAGTACATTACTACACGAGTCGAGGATCATGGTATCCGCTACCTGAACGGACGCTTGGCCTAGCCTGTTCCACATTCCCCCATTGAAACAACCTCCTGTACACAAGGCTTCTCACAAAAAACTTGCAATCATGCGAGTTTGGGCTAAAACGTATGGCGCCTATGTACGACAGAGAGGCGTAAGGCATAAAGGAACAATGGCTCGGGCTGGTTCACTGCCGGACTATCTGCACCAGAAAGAGGTCACCGGGAGTGACAAGATCATTCCCACTTCAAATACTGTCACGGCAGACTCGGTCACAACCGCTGAGTGACATCTCGGTTTGGCCGCCCAGTGAGGTGTAATAAAGGTTTGATTTTTTGACTCGGTCCGCCCAGAAATTCATTTTGTCGTCTTTAAATTAAGGCAACTAGGGTGAAAAAACCCTACTTCTTGGCGAATTTTCAGTCATTCCTGGGTGTGCCTATGCAGTGTCCACCCTGGTTGAACGTTTGATACTTTATTACAATTCAAAAGAGACCGCATCTTGAAGACATGTAGTATGTTTCAATGTTACTGTGTTTTTGCTTCCTCGACATGACGTTGGAAAAATTTATTCACCTTAGTACATGATTGGAATATCTTAGGAAAGGATGGCAGTGAAAAAAAATGTTGAATATTCTTAAGTACAGATGTTTCAAAATATGCCCCATATTTCAGCAGTCTTTCTGCAGACCCACTGCTTCCCTTTCATTTAAGTGTACCGAAGGTTCTTCGCTGCGATTCATGTGCTGTTTTCCGATCCAAACGAAGTTACCCAAAAGTGGCTAAATTTGCCAGACTTAACCCAGCAGGCGGGAAGCGGGATTAGAAAGTCCTATTTTAAACCCTCCTATCATGCATGCAAACAGGCAAACTTTATTTCAGTTCGCATTTCAGAATATAGCCTAGAGGCTAATATCTCCGAGCAAATGACAGACAACACAACAACTGCAACTTTAAGTGCAGCTGAGAAGATGAACCAGAGATTACCAGGATCAAATTCAACTGGTGGCCAGAGCGGGTCTTGAATCCGGGATCTCCGGATTTCAAGACAAGCGCCATAATCACAAGGCGCGCTGCCTCCTCAATTTATGCCTTTCATCGTACAACATTCACAAATTCGACAAATCGATAAAGTGTTTAGGGTCACTTGGCACTGATTTTGAAATGCAAGTTACCCCACCTCAACGAACAGAGGAACGTTTCCGCTACCTTACAATGCAATGGGCAATGACCAAAAATGGACTTAGGCTTGGCGTACCTACTGCCTCCGAAGACATGTCCATTTTCCGCTCCTCGTTCTGCAATTAAAAAGAAATCTCTATCTTTCAGGATACGCCAATGACATCAGATTTGTTGCGGGTAAACTAATAAATCCTTTCATTCTATCCTTGATAAGGAAGCTAAATATTATTAGTATCACCGATACAGTGGACTAATGCAAATCCTGCATTTTAATTGGCTACACTACTAGAGGACTATAAGTAATAGTCCTCGAGTAGCGAAAAGCGTGACGCTTTCTTTCGATTTATTCCCAAATAAATATTTCTTCAACTTGCATTTGCTAACTTTATTATTGCCTTTTCTGTCCGACTATTTGGGTGATACTAAAACAATTAGACCATTCGCCTTCAAGGGCCACGGGTCACTTGGCCATTCGGCTTCGGTAGCCTCGCAGCTCTTACAAGGTCTCACCTGATTGGAGACCACCCTAACCCTTAACAAAAGAACAAATAACAGCAACAATGGACCCTAGGCCTAAAACCTAATCCTTTTGTTTTAGGCCTAGGGTCCATTGTTTCTGTTATTTGTTCTTTTGTTAAGGGTTAGGGTGGTCTCCAATCAGGTGAGACCTTGTAAGAGCTGCGAGGTGACCCTTCGGCTTCGCCTCATGGGCTATTGACCCGTAGCCCTTGCGGGCTACGGGTCTCATTGTTAAATAACAGATATCGTGTCACCGATATTAAAAGTATTGTAAAAACAATGCACATGTTATGCGCAGAAAATGATCATTCATCGTTATTTGTCCTCAAATCTCGTTTGAAGTCTGTTTCCACGCAAAAGAAAATAACCGAATTTTAATAAAAACAGAATGTGGAACAGATTTAAATTCGAACAACTTAATCGGCTACGAAAGTTGTTACATTCATACTGCTGACAACTCTGCACATATTTTTTAACGATTGATTGATTGATTGATTGGTTGGTTGATTAAAAAAACGGGTCCCAGTCATGCCCAATTATATTGATCACGTCAACATTTTAAAATTACACTTCAGTGAATTTGAGAGACTGCATTTACCTGAGAATATTGAAGTTCAAACCACTTCTCCACTCCTGGAGCTGTAACCATTTCATCCGAAAAATTCTCCACGCAACTGGCCACCTCTCCACAAGGTAGTACCTTGAGAAGATGAGGGGAATCGTCTTGGCCAAATCTCCGAGACCCATGTTGGGAAAACATGCGACCACTTTGCAGGCAATGCGTACATGCCACACTTAACTCATATCGAAGACTACCTGGCCAAGGAAGATCTTGTGAGAGGCCATCTAAAGTTCTCTCGATGAAAGTGCGAACTTTGATGGCCATTTTATTTGAAGCATTGCTCGATGGCGGTTCCAGTGGAGACTGACACCTCTTTAAAACAACCTTGATGAAACGTTTTCTGCAAATCAGGGCGAGTATAATCTGCTTTCCAAGTAAAAACCTGGCTCCATTATTAAATAGTTTAGGAGTTTCCTTGAACCCATTTTCGGAGCACCAACTGATACATCTTGACACAAACTGTGGAAAGAGCCCATGAGGTACAAAACCATCCAGAAAATGCACAAAGAGTGGACATGGGTCGCGTTCGGACGGCTTGATCTCGCACAGCTCCGATGGTGATGACGTTAACTGTGTTGGTACGAAGTAGATTGGCTCTTCTTTGTTTTCTAAAGTCGGCATCCCTGAGGAAAATTTGGCGATTAATCCATACAGCTCCATCATTTCAAGGATATCCTGTTTTAGGTGGCCTTTCTTAACAAAATCGGAAAAAACATGATCGACAAGAGGTGTCCTTAGAATGCCTTTAGCTTGGAGTTCTTCCCAACAATTTACGTACAAAGGATCCTAAAAGTATGACGGAAAAGGCAATTACCACGAGGATGGGCCATAAAAAGACAAAGAAGATGCACACGTTTGCGTCTCAGTGGCAAAGAGGAAGGAGTACAACATAACAAGCAAAATATCATGCTTGCTTCTATACAGTATTCATATTAAACGCTCGCGTCTACGGAAACTAAGATCATGATTTTCCACAGGTCCAGAGGATCTTCTTCTCATCCAGGAACACAACATACGTGGCCAAACAATTGACAATCAAGTAAACAGAACAATGCAAATGCTACATGAAACCTAAGCTTTAACGGGCAAGACAACTTTGAGAAGCCAGACGGTTCTTTGGCAATGCCAGAAGACTGGTCGAAATCCTGTATTCTTCGACAACCACTGGAAAAGTATAGAAAGACAAAGTGCAACTTGGATATTTTTTTCTGTATTTTCTTAACAACTCGTAGACTGACTTCAATTTCAATTGCCAGCCAGTCAGTAACTCGACAGGCCTTACCCTCGTATATCGTGGTCTGTTGGCGTTTTGCTCGCTCAACACGAGAGTTGTCGGGCCTTAAAGGAAAACGGAGACTGCAAGCGCACTGACAAAAATAAACTTACGTAGATTGCTTTGCTTCCGTTGGGCATAGATTAGTAATGCCTAAATAACAAAATTCACTTACAGCCTCTTCATAAGGCGGAACAGTGATTAATTTCTTGAATAAGTCGATCAACCACTGGGCCTGTAACACCACAGTCCGCCCATGCTTCACAATTACACCAAGGTCATGATAGAAATTAAGCATGGCTGTTGTTTCGTCTTCGTCATCGATACGGCAAACTTGTTTAATGGCAGGAAGAAGCTGAGCAAGGTCCATGTGGTACATCGACTTGGCAACAAGAGCTTCCACAACTTTTTCAAATAGGAACCACCTGCGAATAACAATGAGACGCAAGAATGATGAAGGGAACTTCAATTACTGAAAGATGTGTTTCGTTATGGCACTCACAATAATGGTCTGCTTTGTCTCTAATAGTCCTAGTGATTGTCAGATAAGGGAACGAAAAGACAAGAGGCCTACGGAAGGCGAAGGCCCCTCCGTTTTCTTCAGCTTCTAGTGTCACTTACGGCAGGGGTGGCGACTATTCCAATCCCGTCGCACGCACAACTTGTCCCCACTAATACTGGTACTCATTCTACCCATCACGAATGGATGGAAAGCTGAGTCAACTTTGGAGCGCACGAGTTGGGATTCGAACCCGGAGCACTGAGATGCAATGCGGGAGCCATATCCCCTACACTACGCGCTGGCCATAACTAAAGGTTAACTGACGTCCTATTTCCTTGATCTAGCTCTATTAAGCTTAAGCCATCAATTCTGAACACGAGAAGTAGTGGTCGCAAAGTAAAACAAAAAACTGCCCACATCGTTAAAAGTCTGACCGGAAATTACACTAAACCTTAAAACTGTCTCTGCGAATGATAGAAACTCAAACACTTTCAAAATCTGAAGAAAAAATATTCCGAGATTAGCAAAATCAAAGAAAAAAGATCGACACCATACTGACCTAAGCGGCACCTCTTCACCCATGTATGGCTCATTGTTTAACACTTCCATGATTTTCTGCCGCAACTTTTGGACGCCTTCGTCGTTCTCAGCCTTGTTGTTAACAGCAAAATATGTCGTTATGACATGCTTCGCGTACTCTTTGCCTAAAATTCTACCTTTGATGCGCTTTTCCGCGGTCTTCACGTCTTCGAAAGGCTGATCGGCATGAGTTCCTACGATAATCACTGGAGGTCGGAGATACCGCAACTTCTTATTTTCATTCTCGAGGTTTTTGTGAGCATCAACAGCAACGGATCGAATACCGTGCACGGAAACCAGCCATGACAATAAATTATCTAAATTGCTTTCATTGTTAAAATTATCCAACAAAATCTCAGTAATTCCCTGTCTGCAACGGTGCTCTGCTTCCGCCAACAAGCTTTTATTGAGATTATACACCAAGACGTAAACTGCTCGCTGAGACAGAAACACGGAATGTGCAGCATAATAAAGATGTTGACCGGCAAAATCCCACAGAGTTAAGATCACTTCTTTTCTTTTGACGTCATCTTCCAGTCGGAGATCTTGCAAGTAACGCACAACTAGGTCAGTGACATTACTTGGCATGGTCGTAGTATCGATATTTAACTCTAATTCGTTGCTTTTCTCTACTGGCCCTTCATCCTTGGATTTTCCCACCTCCACTGCAATCTCGCTCTTTTGGTCCATATAAGACCATGATTCAGCCTCATTTGACGGCAGCTCCAGGTTTTCTTGGTCCTCAACCTTCTCTCCACGGCTGCTCTTCTGGAAAGAAAAGTGGTGATTTAGATGTTTCATTGTGAAAGAGGTCGGTGGTCAGATAAATCAACTGAGACTGTCCTCATCTTAAAAACTAGTTCCTCTTGCAGTAAGAAAAGTCATTAAGATCGTTCATTTTTAAGGCAGTATTTCACGTATGCAGCTATTGAGACCTACAGTATCCATACTATCTTTCTGTTTCCTCTTCCTTTGTGTATGTAATGTACCACGCCTCAAGAACATGTGCAGTAAGGAAACAAAGTGTACTAATAATTATTGCTCAATCTGTGAACTGCGGTATATCGCGTTCAATTGCAGTCAAATCTGAGAAAATTCCACATGATCCAGCAACAAACGATACCAATCTATGAAGCTGCATTCGATTAATGGTGCCACATGGCCCTCCAAAATTGGCTAAAATGAAAAGAATTTAAGGTGGCTCAAACCAGTTTCAACACTTGAAACGTTCTTGCCAGAAGGATTGACACTACAACACTTTATCACTTAACAGCAATGTTATGGTACCATATCAAACACTTATTATTGCTGAAAAAGATTCGGTCATTTTTGTGACGTAAACAGTTACCGTGGTAATAGGAAGGCCCGGCAAAAACACCCCATATTTTGGCTTTAGCTGCCCACATCTCAAAAACGAACTCGGTGACCCCCATATTTTGTTTCTGAAATGTAATCAGCATGCAAGAATGAAACTTTCTGCAAAGTTTAAAAAAATTCTGTGGAGCGGATTCAGAGCCACCTTGAATAATTGAAAATAGAAAATTTAATGAAGCCAAAATATAAGGTGTTTTTGCAAGGCTTTTCTGTTGCCGTGGTAACTTGTTACGTCACAAAAACGACTGCATCTTGTTCACCAATAATTGATGCATGGTACCATAACATTGTCGCTACGTGATAAAGTGTTGTAGTGTCAATCCTTCTAATAACAAAGTCTCTTGAAAGTGTTAAAACTGGTTTGAGCCACCTTAACTGTCTTTTCTAATGCCGGTGTGGTGGCAATGACATTGGTAGGTACTTGGTGTATTTTTTTTTCTATTGTTTAAAGTGCCACTACGACGAAAATTTTTGGTTTTCTTTTCGAATTTTTTCAACGTCAATTAAGTCAGTATGTTAAAAATAATACAATGCATTTAAATTTGGAACGATAGAAGTGAGATCAGTCGGGAAATAGCCAGCCAAAAACCGCTAAAAATCTGTCCGCCATTACTCGGACGGCATTGAAGAAGCGTGCGATTATTTTGTAAGCGGTCTTCACGCAAGACTTGGCTCGTGACGTCATACGCGCATCGCTTCGTGGGCGTTTGACAAAGCGAACAAGTTGATCAAGGAGTAATGTATATAATATCAGCAAAAAGCAACTCGGCGATCCCTCACATCTCATAGACGGCATGGGAAATTAGCCGCGTTTATTTTGAGCGTTGCACATATGACGTCAGACCCCAGACGATCCAGCTAGACCCAACCCTTTTCCTCACTCACGGTCATTTGTCGTTCGAGTAATAACGGACAGCGAAAACCGAAAAACTACGTTACAATAATCATACTTTCCGTGGGAATTTTGAGATAAAAATTGGCGTGATACCTATTTGGTACGTCTATTTTCAAAATCCAAAAAAAAAAGGGACAAGCAAAATTTTCATCGTAGTGGCGCTTTAAAGTTTTTTTAAACAAGGTAAAACCTTCAGTAATTATACAATAACCCTAACCTTAAAAACAATGCAGTGCACTTGGTCAAAGACATGAGAAGTAACTACAGATGTGTTAAATTTGTAAACTTTTCCATGAGCTCCTTTGGTGTTTTCTCCAACGAATGCTCCACATGTACATCTTAGAAATGATGAATGATATTGGCATTGACAAAGAGCAACAGCACTTAATAATCAAAAAATGATAAATCTAGCCATTAGAGCGACATTTTTTTATCTTCTGTCGTAGAAATAAGATTTGGGATAGCCCAGACTTAATAAAACTTTAATTTTTTTTTTTTTTTATTCATTTGTATATAAATACAATATACAAGAATATCACTCAATTTCGAGTATAGCCAGTTGTAATCTGCCTATACGTAGAGAGACTCACAACTGTATTCAAAGTAAAAAAAAGTTTCCATTATTTCTTTTTAAAACCATAACCAGTACACAATCTTGTGTGGAATAAACTGACGTAAGGTCTCACTTGATTAGGTAATTACATGTATATCGATACCTGGACCTGGTCCAATTGTGACACTGCAGCAGTCTGATTTTTCTTGGCTGCTTCAGTTTGGGCCAAATCTTTAGCAATTTGTCTTGCTATTTCTTCCCCAAACTCGGAATCCTCGAGCTTCTTTCGTTCACTTGGAGTCCAGTTAATGACTTGATCCATTTCAATTTCACATGTCGATGGATCAACTTCAACTCCAACAGTACTCTCTTGCCAAGGGTCAAAAGGCAAACCGAGCAGAGATTTCTTCAGGCTTGTTTTGCCTGCACGGTCCTGTCCAAGAAGCATGATACGCCCACGATAAACTTTGACCTTCCCAGTTTGCATGGCCTTCTGAAAAGCATACACAGCCTTTGAGCCCCGGGCTAGAATTTCCAGTGGAACAGAAGACTCTGCAAACGAACAAAAAACTGAAAAAATGTGTATACATCGATGATGACTTGGGCATACTCGAAAAGAGATCCAAACATTTTTCAAAGGATTAAAGCCTACAGTATAATAACTGCCATGGTCTACTAATGAACTACACTGAACTCGTGAGAGCTAAGCCATCAAACTAGGTCTAGATGACCTGAGCTAACATTGGTCCGGCATTTCACAAGAACGTAGGTGTCAAAGGGTGTGTACATGACCCTAAACAAAAATATGAGCAAAGAAACAGCGACAAAATTCCATTATTTAGATTAAAAGGGCTTTATGCACAAACTAGTAAGAGTTAAAGTTAAAATATATTTGTTAACTTATACCTAAGAACTAACAACAATATTACAACCTTCAATCATAGAATTCCTAATATTCTGACAAAATCTATAAAGAGGAGTGATTCACTTAACATTAGTGGGTACTGAATTCCAGAGGTTGGCAATGGTGTAACAGAGAAAACACGTGTTATTTTGAGAAGTTTGATCCAAGTTTACAAACATATTACAATTCAGTGATAGATGTGCACACTAGGGAGCTTAAGCACAAGAGTTTTTTATGCCACAAAAAGCAACCAAAAGTGTGCATACTTTCCCTTTTAACTTATCTCGACACTATCATATTTGTGTTAACTGAGGCTGGGCGTCAAGTGACAAATGACACTCACAAAATAAGAAAATAGGAAAATAGGAAAGACAGTGGCCAAAAAATAGGAAAAAAATAGGAATTCTCATTCCCAAATAGGAACTCTATCCTCTTAACAAAGCCAACAGCAGCTCTGTTCCACAATTCCATGCTTTATTTAATATCTAACAGGCAAGATGGCATGCGTCCTTCATAGAAACAAGTGTTTAAACTTGTTACTAAGGAAAACTTGTCCCTCACCTGCCAAATCACATCACATACATTACTTTAATAAGATGTCTTTAATTTAAGTCCACAGTTGTTAATTGTTGCATGGCATCTGACAGGATGCGGCGATGCGGATCCGCATAATTCACTGAAATCCGCATCTTACGCATAATTCCGATATTTTCCGCAAAAAACAGAAGAAACACCTGATATTAGTGATAAAGCAACTCCTTAACATCCTCAAAAACATAAAAGCCAAAGAAATTGACTGTTTTGAAACACTTATTTTCCTGAACATTGAAGAAAACACACCATTTCGTTCGCAAGATGAAAGTTCGTAAGAAAGATCGTAAGCAGTTTCCGCGCATTTTTTCGCCAATGAGCCTGGACACTAGTTTTTGTTCCTACAATGCTTCCCATTGGACGAGAATCAGTTACACTTCAGCAAATGACGTGACTGATAAGAAACTAAGGGCGCGTTCGATTGACCGTATTCCGGAATAGGAATACATGGAATAGAAGTTAGAAATCCTTCGCTTTTACGGAGATTCACATTAAAATCATCAAACACCTTCTAAAATGCTATTTTAAACATATCTTTATTATCCTCGTTGCTTCAAAAGCGCCAGACATACCGTTTTAAATCATCACTCCACGTATTCTTATTCCGGAATAGGGTCAATCGAACGCACCCTAAGTCAATGATCGAGGGAATGGATCGCGCTCCAAAGGTATTACAATTTTGCGCCATTATCTCCAAATTGAAACAAAATTCATGACGAGAAACAAAATAATTTTTTATCGCTTTATTTATTTTACCAAAAGTTGCGGCAAAATCCCAACTGCTAACCCTTTTATTTCAACGGTGAAAGCTGGTCGCAAATTGGTGACTCCTCCATGTATTTTAATCACAAAGGGCAAAAATTCAGTCACAAATGCGATTGTATTGGTTGCAATTTCGATTACGGATTTACTGTAAGCATGTAAATACATTGGACGGGCCTAATTATTAGTTTTATAACTTGCTTAAATTTCCGCATAATCCGGTGTAATTTCCGCATAATCAACGCATGTTTCCGCATAATATGGCCAAAAATTTCCGCGTAATCTTTAATTTTTTTCCGCATCCTATCAGAAGCCATGTTGTTGGAAACTGAGAAAGATACATGTAAGCAGCAAGAATACTTTTTCTGTTAATAACATATCAAAGTTCACAGTTACCAAATGTCTTACATACAATAAAAGCCAAGCTTACTATTTTTTTGGCACTTTTAGCAGACTGGGTAATCTTAGCTTTGCCCTTATTTTTTTGGGCAGTGCTTGTCGTTGACGACTAGGCTAAAATTGTTGAGGCTGTTTTTCAGTTAACAATTCCTCTTTTCACCTATCTCCTATATTCTCTAAGTATTTCATTACATCATCTCGCTTGCTCTGAGCAGAGTCAAGCATCCTTGTGCCTACAGTAGTAACACTTTGTTGACAGTTGTTGCCAAAAACATGAGCTTGTTTGTCATGGTTACCACTCAACAGCAGTCACAAAACGTGTACAGCTGAAAAATACAGTATTTGATTTTCTTGGAATAAAATATTACAATAAAGAAAAAGATACAAATGTCTTTAAAGAGATGGCATATTAATAAATAAAAACAACTATTGTTCAAAAACAAAGAGGAAAACACTGACAAAGTGTGGGCATGAATTTCAGAAGGTCATCATTCACACAGGCTATAAATCCTCCACATTTTTGTGACAGAAAGCTTTCTTTTTTTCGA
The DNA here is from genome assembly GCF_036669935.1 of Montipora foliosa. Lineage (NCBI taxonomy): Eukaryota > Metazoa > Cnidaria > Anthozoa > Scleractinia > Acroporidae > Montipora > Montipora foliosa. The sequence goes on along the minus strand of NC_090871.1, from coordinate 53,129,865 downwards.
AGAATTTACCAATTTTATTGGGAATTTTATCTCAAATATTTCAAAATATTCCCCTGCACTAAGAAAGACCCTAAAAATAGGAAAAAATAGGAACTTCTTGAAAAAAATAGGAGAAAATAGGAAGCAGTCAAAAAATAGGAAAAAAAGAGGAACTTGATGCCCTGCTGGGGTCTCAGTTGGAAAGCCACTCTTTATCTCTTGTGATCGAGCGTGCCTGATGCTTACGTGGACATCTTGAAAAGGTCAAAAGGATGTGAGAGGTGTTTACTGTACAGTAAGTGACTAGCAATGGCAGTAGCCGATCCATACCATTAATGGGGTTGCCGTCCAAATACAAAGTAGTAATGGAGGGTCAGGGAAAGTGAATTACCACCCTCGCCACCCGTGGAGTTCTCAGACAAATCCAAAGTAACTAGGCAGGTGTTTACTGCAAGCACCTGAGAAAGGGAAGTAGCCCCCTTATCACTCATGGGGTTGTCAGACAACTACATGTACAAAATGGCTAGGGAGGTGTTTACTGCGAGGACCTCGAAAAGAGAAGTAACCCCTTATCATCAATGGAGTTGCAGGACAAATCCAAAGAAATAAGGGAGATGTTTGCTGTAAAGGCCTGTGAAAGCGTAGAAAAGCAGCCAGGCAAAGCATTTTAAAATAAAATTGACAAATCAATTTCAGTTAACTCAAGATTCCTTCCAAAGCTACGATGTATCAGCTAGTTTAGTATAAAGGTTTTCCAAGAAACGCTGACATTCCTGTATCAAGTCAAAAGTTAAGAACAACTTCGAGTTCTGCTTACCTGAAGAACTGCAGTCGTCTGGGTCTCCAAGTATGAAAGCAAGCTTAACTTCAGTACATGTATCTTTGGATTCCAAGGCTATGATTTCATTCATGAAGATGAAAACTTGTCTTAGTTGACCAAGGAATCTCTTGTCGGTCAGAACTGATTTCTTGTCTATGACTCCATCAAGGATGGAAAATGCAAGATATAGACCGGAAAAGAATTCTTGAAAAGTCTTGTGAAAGAAGCTATAACGGAACCAAGGCCTTCTCTTGCTACCGCCAGCCTGGATCGAGAGAAAGCCAAATTTAATGATCGGACTTTCCTTGAAATTCCCTTCGACATCTTCGATATGGAGCTTTCCTTTGTAAAGAGATTCCAGCGCCATTCTCCCTAGGGTCATCAGATCCTTCTTGTAATTTGAAAGAACAAAGTCTTGACAAACACTTGATAAGTGGTTCTTCCTTTCGTATTGTCTCAAAACGAAGATAACAATCTCTACGAACAGCAATGCCCTCTTTTTTGGGAGAACACCCCGAAAACCTTCAAAAACCACACAGAGAAGAAGTGTATTTAAAGGGCTTTTCGTAAGTTCTTCTAAATTCAATTCAATTTGCTGATCATCGTCATCCGGATGCCACAGTACATTTATCAGCTTCTCTGCCATGTGTCTTGCGTGTCTAAAATACTTCCTTATAAAACACTCCGCATCACTTCTTGTAAATCCAACAATCTCCAACAGTGTGTCCGAGTAAGGCCTTACTTTACTTCCTGCTTCGTGACGAGAAGTAAGAACAATGTGACAACCAGGGAGCAGCTTTCTTTGAATAAGACTAAAGTACACAGCCAATTTTTGAGGGTCTGCCTCATCTAACCCATCGAGCACTAACAGGACTTTAGAAGGGTTTTCTCGCACGAACTGGAAAAACGTTTCTTTTAACTCTGGGTCAATTTCTACCGGCAGAATTTGATCCTCAATAGCTTCCCAGATGCTATAAGATTCAATTTCACAACATCTGAGGAGCAGGAGCACCTCTACTCTTGGGAAAGACTTGTCCCATTCGCAATCTTGTTTAGTTGCCCAATCATACGCCAGCTTTTGGCAGTAGGTCGTCTTTCCCATGCTGGGGTCACCCTCAATCAGGACAATCCGTGGATGTTGGCAATCTTCGTGTGATGTAAAAACACCTGTCACGTTGGTGATTTCTTTCATAGGCCTTCCGCGTGTCTTTTCTTTTGCGACTATCCTAAGTCTGGTGAAAATGTTCTCTACTTGGAAGCTGAACCCTTTACACCAAGGAAATGAGAAAACCACCCCTGCACGCTTTTGGTAAAGTTGTCTTATCCATTGTATGATATGACTTTGCCGTGAAGAACTAGCTGCAAAACATATAAACACCAAGAACAGGGGTCAGACTTGTATTCGCACCTTTTCAGTTTCAAAGCAAAAACCATCCTTTGCATCTGGTGGACTATCCTTAGCTAGGGTTAATGATTTCCTGGCTAATCCGTCTTCAGATTACGATTCATAGGTCACATGGATAAAATGTGCAACAGAAATTTCATGAAGAAATTGCAAGAAAGCACTGAGGCAAATATTATGTATCTGCTGAAAAGCTAGTGACTCAGCGTTTTAAATGATAATCTGTTTGTGTGTTAAATTTAATCTTGTGAGTAAATTTAGAGGTTTCACTGGTTTGCAAGCCCTCGTGGCTTATTTTGCTATGTATCACCACCACAAGGCTCATTCCCGGTACACAAGCAAGCAGAGTTTCTAAATGTTTTTGTTGTCCTATCCACATAAGCAAAATGTTTGCTTTGATAAAAAAATTGTCACAAAATTAATTCTGCATGGATGAGTTTTAAGCTTGCATATTACAGTTCTTAGTGGTAATAACTAAAATGAACACGAACACAATAGAAATAATAATATATTCCAATTGAAATGGTATGACGATTAAAATAAAATAACAAATCCATTTTAAAACCACCTTGGACAGAGCAAAAAAGCTGATTTGTAAAAATTGCTCATTTTTGTTCCACACTTTTTAGTGCAATGTTTTGGATATTTGATTTTTACAATTGCATGAATTTTCTTTGCCCTTTGATTTCCAACAAGGTCAAATTGCCTTTTTGTCTGATGAGAATCCTGGGAAGAAGATGGAAACTTTTTGCTTGCAACTAGGAGCTGACTTTGTTCATTGCCAAAAACATCTGTCAAAATCACATGTGAACAAACCGCACATGACTAAAAGGTGGCATTCGCATACACAGTGCAGACAATACAAGATTATTTAAATCATAATCAGTTTTGGCTCAGTAACTCTGAGCAGCAGTGATCCATTTGATGGGTCCTTTTGGGGATTCCTCTAGACAGTAGGCACCTACACTAGAGACTGTTTGCCACTCACATACAAAGAACATCTCCTAGGTTTCACTGTTATGCAAGACTCTATGAAATGGATGTCCTTCATTGGCAAAATCTTAAGGGTGCACCAGTAGTATCTGAAGAAACCCCTGCCAGAAAACCTCAATTCAAAGAGCTTAGACTCAGTCAGATAAAATTAATTTAGGTTCAGATTGACACTTGCTTCAGTTTAGACCACTTTACCTGTTTGTTGCTTAGACTCTTTCTCTTCTTCTCTTGCTTTTCTTTTGGAAAGGGCCATGATGGGTTAAAGACATAAACTGTAAGCATCTAAAAGAAAAAAAATCCGGAAACACCTGAATGGCAGATTTCAGAAATTAACAATTATTATAATGGAAAATGCCAGATGATGAAAGTAATAAGAAGTGAAGAAAAAAGGAATAATCATGCTATGAAGTATATGGGATTCTTTTAGAAATTTCCTGCCTAACTACCCTTTACGTGTAAATAGAGTTGAACATTAAGCCAACTTCATTATTAAACCACTTGGAATTTTTACTTTCAAGATTCAAGGTTGTCACAAACATCAACAAAAATTGACAAATTTTGGTCGAAGCTAGTTTAATTACCCTTTAAAAAAATACTTGTACTTTTTGTAGGTATTGTTCAATACCCATACAGTCATTAGGCTTTTAAGAGTACAGTTGTATTAGGTTTTTAAGGAAATTTTTTATTTTTCACAAGGAAATCGTTGCATGGAGACTCATATTTAAGCCTTTTCAATCACAAAAAAAAAAATTCCACTCTGTTTGTCGCCACAAAAGACATATTGGTGAAAACAGTATTGAACTGGTCTAGACAAACTTTTGTTGCTTTACTAAACACACAATCATGGTAGAATGTCTTACTTGTAAATGGCAATTAAACCCCTATGCTTTCATCAGTAAAAGTTACAACTCTTTGCAATTCTCAAGGGGAAGGTAAATCCACTTCAAGTTCATTTTCTTTCAACACAATCTTGTAAATACTGTACCCACATCCAATCTCACACTGACCATTTTTTCCCTTTTTAACTCTGTGGATAATCCTGTCATTAAGGTGTTCTTTTGTAAACACACCATATTATCTTCTTTTATCATTATTATATACTATTTTATATTGTTTATAACAACAAAATCATACATGATTTGGTACATAACTGCAATAACTCTTTAATTTACTTCAGAAAAACCTGGAAATCAAATTCCTGGGCTAAGAATCGAAAATTAATATTATAAGCAGTGTGAGATTTGGAAAAGGACAAAACATGGACCCCCCTTTTGGACCAGGTCCATGGACCACTTCTATGGACCCAGTCCATGGAACCCTATTTTTGGGGGGCTAAAAAGTATCCCAAAGTATGTTAATGAGCTTTTTAACCTTAGAATATGTTATGCCTTTCCAGTCAATATTCAAAGAGCTTTGTGTAGGTAATCACGTGATTCCGAATGCAATGTGGAATGAATAACCACTTGTAAATTTTTTTCAAGGACGACCAAGATAGCACGAGCCTGTAGAGCGAGTGCAATTTGTAGTCTTTGCAGGGGCAGATCTAGGGGGGTCAGGGTGCAGGGGATGCAGTAAGGATATCTTTCCTAGTTTTCCTGATTTTACAGCACTTTCCAAAAGATACATATGAATTGGTAATTCCATGCACTAACAAAATCTTAAGTTGCCTAGAGGCAAACCCGTGGAGTGATGTAGAAAAGGATAGCCTAAGTTTCTCAAAAATACACTAAAGGCCTTGGCACTCCTCATAAATTATCATGAGGTTTATCAGTGGGTCAGATCGGAGTTACAGTAATGCTTTTTGATGCAATCCAAGTTCATTTTTAGCAACTTGGTTGTTTGGGCCACAGATCAATGGCCCACACTTGTAATACAGTCTTAGAATTACTATCGACTTAACAGTAATTCCCCGAACTAATAGAGAGGAGTTCAGTGCAATACTCGCATCAGATTACTGGGAAATGGATATTGTGTGATATGCCTTTTGCCAACAAAGACCGTGTTGTGTCAGGTTTGTGGCAAGTTGTTTTAAAGGAGATTTCCTATAAATACATGTATAATTATGCTCAATTGCTGTTAATTGTTTGCTGCTTTTGATGTGTATAATTTTGCAGATATCAATATTACACAAATTATTATTTTGTCGATTCCTGTATACCATACTGTAAAAGTGTTACCTGAAGGCTTCATTGCAATAATAAACTGTATTGTTGCATTCAAAACTTAAAAGTTCTCGATGTTGTAAAATCCAATTGTTTTGTTGTACTGAGCAAGGCAGTATCAAGGCAGAAAATAAATTTCACGCTGTTTACATTTTTAATTTGTCACTGAAGTTGGTAGTCTTTTAGGGCAAACTACGCTACCCAGCCGATAAGTCATCATAACATAAACATTAAAATGATAGTGATTACTAGTGTCACAATAAGTACATGTAGTGCTACTTTCAAATTGATAGTGTTTTCACTATGTCAACAACGAATTTCAGGTTAGATGGATACTAGGAACATCTGTCTTCACATGTACGCTGTATTTGCCACCAAAGTGGCCTCATCTCAAGAAAGTTTCTTATCATTGTTGTATGTTGAACTGATTGAAATCTAAGTCAATGCACCTCAAACATTGAGTTCTATCACATTCACCATCATCATTCAAAGGGTGAAAAGGGACACCCAAAATTTGCAGTTGTTCTGTGAGGTGACCTGGTAGTCGTCATCTAACAGGGGTTGAAGCCGGTCACCAGTGGTATATCGCCGTCTGTTTGTCAGAAATTTGTCTCTCACCGCCACCTACTCTGCCTTGATTTTCACTCAAACCCTTGTAAGAGATAAGAGTGACCGCCACTTACATTGATTAGCCCAGTCATCTACTTCAAACGTTATTGAAACCCCTACCTAATGGAAAAGGTGCATCTGGATCAAGTCCGTACAACAGAATTTCATTTGGATTAATAATACTCTCAATGCGAGAGTATCCAGAGTACATGTACATGTTCTTCAAAATACCAGAAGTGAACATTTGTAGTGGGGAGAACTGATGTTCCCCAGAAACAAGGTGATTGTTCCACTGACCAGTAAAGTGCTGCAATGCCCCATTTATCCTTGGCATGTAAACACAGTGCAACGCAAACAAGTGCTCTTTGTTTAATGGGTCACAAAGGCCGATGTCTTCCCTTCCATTAAGGATGGCAAAACAAAAACGAACACTAGCGTGAATATCTCAGTGCGAACTCACTCGACTCGGCAGTTGTGGACAGAACTTCCAGTCATGATACTTCTGCAGTCCAGTCCTCGATTTTCTAACAAGTACTGTGCCACTCCAACATTTTCCAATCCAAGATCACTTACAACTTACTCTCGAGGGTAAGCCAAATTTTCGCACTCCTTTGATGAACAGTTCCAACACTGTGTCCTCTCGAATATTACCCGTTAACTAATGTGGTATATACAATGACCCTTGAATACCCATCGACACAGCAATGCACAACAAACCTCTAACTGGTTAGCTTGTGATTTCCATCTATGTGCTATGGTGTTTGGTGTTGGTACTGAGTACTTCCTACGGTAAACTGCTCTGAGGGCTCCAAGCAATCTTTGTTTTCCAATCTTTACAGCATCTTCAAGCTGAAGAAGACAAAATCTTACTGCATACTGCCCCAGCAGGCTCCTCCCCTAGGACCAAACCCTTGTCCATAGAAAATGGCACCAATTCCACGTATCAACAGAAGGGCTACAGCATCTGTCACAACTCACTTTAATAACCACTTAAAATGAATCATAATTATCACCTGTTTGGTGGATCTGTACAAGGTATTTTGATGTGCCCCATTAAATACCTACCCATACATGAAATCATGGAAAGGTGCAACTACCTGTGTGTACACTTCAATTACATACTGGATGCCTGAGAGGGGTACCTCTTTTCGGGTCTAAGCCTCTAACTTTTGTTAATCAATGGAGAGCTCCCTCTGGTAAATTTATACGATACAGGAATTTGGGGGTCCATAAAGTATGTTGACCATGGGTATGACATCAAAGAGGTTTTTCAATAACACCAGCCAACACTGGATCCGCAATATAACTGAAACTCCTATAAACAAGGAAGCTATTGTAGTTTATAGGTATAAGCTCTGTAGAGTGTTACACACCTGACAATGCTGTCCCATTCTCGGTGTCATCATTCAAGTTTAATTCCCATCTTCTTCGACGTAAAGTACTTTTTACAGAATTTTACCTAGCAAATTGGCAATTTTTACCCAGGAGAAGTGTGCAGTTTGTGTAAGAATTCAATCTCCTCTCTTTTGACAACGATGACTGGTCTTCCACCTCCTGTAAGTTTGGTTGTAGGTCAAGGATGAATTTGACGCCCTTGTTTCAAGGGAGCTAATAAAGGTCTTTCCTCATTCTGTTTTGTTGTTACACGAAAAACGAAGCATACTTTTGTCAGAACAGCTTCTATTATTATCTTCAAATCCTGAAGGACAGAGTCGTCACTATGCACCACACTGCATAGTAGCAACTGTAAAGTTAAAATTGCATCTTCCAGGTGCAAATTAGCTTCCTCGAAGTAATCAACAGCCATCTCTTGTGTGCTCATATTCTGGATACCAATTAACAGCATACAAAGAGGTTGTAGAGGCCTCTATCGTGGGCATCTCTTAAGTTTCATCTGCCATTTTGTCTTGAATTTGGCAGTCACATGAATCATGGGTAATGCGGTCATGTGCATACTTACATGTACATGTAATTAGAATGGAAATTAAAAAAATCATAGTTCGAAGGGAAAAAAAGGGTACAAATATGTGTATAAAAATATCCATACAGAATGCATATATAATAAAGAGAACAAAAAAAATATTGTGCTTTTATTACTTACTGTACATTCAAATTAATGGCATGGGGCGTAAAATAATTATATTAAAGCAAAATTTAAAAAAAGAACATGTAAAGGAAATAAAATTACTGCACAGAAATGGAATAGATGCATGACACAATAAAGCCGTTTGAATATTGACTGGAAAGGAGTACCGTATTAGAAAAGACAATTTCGGCTAATTTGCTTCACTTATCTTGGACACCATTAACCCACTCACACCTCAAACGCCCTAGGATGTCCCACATTGACCAGTAAAATCGTCTGGCGTTAGATATGAACTTGAAACAAAATGTTAGGTGCTCCAGGGAAGGATAGAATGGGGCCATTTGGATTTCTCTTAACCCATAACTGGTGGCACAAAATTGTGATATAAAACAATAATGAAGAGATTTGATGATGGTTTTTAAAGAAACATGCGAGAGAGGTTTAGGTAATACTGATGAACTCACTTACATGTAGGTAAATTCTCAGCTGTAGAAAGTACATGTAACCTTCAATTGGTGGCAATGCTGCCTTCTTCTCAATCCTTTTCTTTTAACTGCCAAAAATAACCCTGAAAAACAAACACGTCTAACTCATGACAAGAAAATCATTTATTTAAAGTGTCTACCTTGAGTGGGTTGCAGGTCTCCTATGTTTAATTTGTACTGTCTCTTCAGCTTTGAAACCAGCCCAGCCATGTCACTACTGTAACAGTACATCTTTATCCGAATAATAGAGTATTTTGTTGCAATATTAACAACATGGGTGACAAATTACTCCTCAATTTTAGTGCAAAATTTCAGCATTCATATATAATTACAATGTTGCCATGGCAACTTTTCTAACAGTGCCAAAATGGCGTCCATGTTTGAAAAAACCCGCCTCTTATGAACATAATTTGTAACCCCTGATATAAGGGAATAATTTCATTTGCGTTTTGTCCAAAATCAAATCACATCCCGGCCTTTACTCGTCAGCATTTGATTACCCATACTAATTTTCTCAATTTGGGAGAACAGTTGGTTGAAACAATGGTGAAGGTAGCCCGATTCTCAGACAGTCCAGGTTGCTCGTGTCACGCACTCTACTCCCTTCCCCGTCTGATTTACTTGGTAGGAAAGCTTGTTCCTTACGTCATGTCTAATTTCCACCAATGACAAGGAATGGTACACTTTCACAAACCTGAGGAATTTAAGGAATGTGCCTCAGTGAAAAAAACATGTCGGAAGATGCCAGAGATCTTGATGTAGATGTTGACTGTGCTTTGGAGAAAATTTGCTGCGTATTTGGGGTCTCTAAGCTTCTCCCTCAACATTAAAAGGTGATAAAGGCTTTTATCTCCAGGAATGATTTCTTGGTAAACTTGCCAGTCGCTCATATTCCAGATTGCTTTGGAGGTTCACGCTGAACTTTCCAAATTCAACAACACTTTTGCTGCGAAGCCAGTAATTATTATTTCGCCATTTAATGAGAAAAATTTACTACGGGAGTTAGGAATCAAAAACTGGCTCTGTTGGTGAGGACAATCTTGCAATCAAGAATGAACATAACATAACAATGAAAGAACTATTACCTTCTGGCCGGCTCAGTAAATGTGAGTATTTTCCCAGACTTCTTACTTGACTCTTCACAAAGACTCACGTTGCCTCCAGACTAAAAAAACTGTTGAAGTTTTGGTTTTCAAACAGATCAAGAACTAAAAGATTACCTGTACTTGTTGCAATGAGTACATGTACATGTGACATTTATGTCAAGAACACATTTATATACCCTTGTTATTTTTGTATTTCTATTAAGCTTCTTATTATTGTTGTCAGGTATGTATCATTACTGTTATTCTTGTTGCATTCACTTTTTGAAAGAAATCAATATGTTTAAAGTTTTATACTCTAAGGCCGATGCCACTTAATCCTTTAAAGCTAAGGAAATTCAAATTGACAAAGGAAAGGAACTTTAAGTGTCTAGTTGTTCTAGCCCTGGAGCACTCTCTGGGGAGACTGCAAACTGAAACTAACAATTAGCACAAATCAAGTCAAATGTTGGTTTTTGAGGAGAAGGGAAACCAGATTACCTGGAGAAAACCTCTCAGTGCAGAGTAGAGAACCAACAAACTCAACCCACATAATTATGACGCCAGATCTGGGAATCGAACCCGGGCCACATTGGTGAGAAGCGAGTGTTCTCACCACTGGGCCATCCCTGCACCCCTACAGAATTACAGTACTGTTTCAATAGGTGATGCCATGCAAAGAGAAAAAGCAAGGTTGCTGCCTAACGGTTCTGAACAAGTAGCCCGAACGGGCGCCTTAGTTGATTAATCCTCACTCACATGTAAATATGATCCCAGCTGGAATTAATTAATTCTGGGCTCTTGAAAAAATGACTTGGGCTACTAACTTTTAAGGTTGGAAGCCCGATGGGCTCCCGGACAATTTTCTTAGGCAGCAGCCTTGAAAAGCCTTTGAAACTAAATTCAAGAAGATCAATGTGAAGAAGGCTCAAGGGGCAGACAATTTTAGAGAGACAAAGGTGGTTGCTGAAGACTTTAGTCCCTGTATTAAAGTAAAGTAAAGCAACCATACATTGTATTTAACGTCGATAACTCGTAACAGTAATTCAACTGACAAACCTGAGGTCAACGGTGCGCTCATTTTACTCCCCCCCTCTCCATCAGTGCTCCATTTTACGGGTATTTAAAGCTACTTAGCTACACGGAAAGGAAAGAAGTCGAAACAAGGATGCGAGACCCGGGAATCTAACTCAGGACCTCTTGCACCAAGGACGTGCACTAACCGACAGTGCCATCCTTGCTCCTGTATTGCTAATTTGAGTAGGCACTTTTATGAGGCAGGTCTCTATCGCTCTCAATGGAAGATTGGAAAAGTTAAAGTTGATTGCTCAAATTACAGGCCACTAACTCTTCTTCTATTCCCAGCAAAATAATGCAGTCAGTTACATGTATATGCGATAATATAGATTCTCACTTGGAAAAAGTACATAAATCAGTGGGGTTATAAGAAGGATTATCTACTGAGTCTCTTTTCTTGTTATATTTGACTGAAACTTGACAATGGGAAAGTCATAGGGGTTACTCAGTAGATCATGAAGTTTTGAGGTACGAACTTCAAGCCTGCGGTTTTTATGGGAATTTATTGCTGTTGCTAAAAAGTTACCTTCAAGTGAAAAAGGTCAACAATTTGTTGAAGTTTACAAATGCGGCAAAATCTAAATTCAGTTTCGTGTCCTACAGCTGTATCACATATGTCCAGGTTTGACCCTAATTAGATGCACACCCAATTTTGACATCCAACAAGAAGTGTCCCTTCAAATCCTATGGAGTCCCACCGGGATCTCTTTTAGGGCCACAACTGTTTTCGATTTATGTTAATGATTTCACTGACAACGTTTCTACAGGTGAACTCTAGCTTTGTGCAGATGACCCCACCCCTTTTGTGATTGGTGATACAACTGACAATGTTATTCAACTACTGAATGTCATTCTCGCTGATATTTGTCTATGATGTGAAAAAATAGACTCACTATACACACAAAGAAATGTGAGGCTAGATCATCTCTAGAAAGGAATTTTTTGGTCCTTTACAACAAGTACATGTATGCTGTGGAAATCTAGTCATTAATCTTTCTAAAGTAGTGAAATCGCTGGGATTACTAATAGCCAATAAACTTTCTTGGGACCATCATATTCAAAAATTATCCAAATCATTCTCGTCTCAACTAGCTATGTTGAGGAAGATAAAATTCTTGCCAACAAAACGATTAATTGGAAACCATCTATTACAAAAGGTTTCTGCCCAGTATCACATAGTGTCTGTCAGTTTAGGAGAACTGCTCTCTTACTCTATTTGATGACATTGAGAAATTTCATATCAAGGCAGCAAGAATTATCCATAATATTCCTAACAACAAATATATGGATCATTAAATTCTCACAAAAAAATTGTCAAGTACTTGTGAAGAATTTAAATTTCGTGGCTGGTATGACGCGGCGTTTCGTCTCGGCCAAGAGACTCATCAGATACTTTTCGAATTCCAGCAAACTTGTTGAGCATCCCGCTCAAAGTCCTGTTCGCGAAGTCAAGATGTTAGCAGTCTGGCCTTCTATCGCAGAAGGATTCCCAACCGCAAAGTTCACGAGTTATATGCAATAATATAGCATTTATGTATAAACAGCCCTTGGGTGTGGAAATGTTCAAAGTAATGAAGAGCAATTTCACTCACAGACTCTTGCAAAATTTTGAAAAGTAAATTCTCGTAAAAGGAAATTGGTATTTAGAATAAGAAGGGCAAAGACGGAATTTGGAAGGCAATCCTTGCTATTTAGAGGACCCATTCTTTGGAATAGTCTCAATAACGAAACAAGGGATATAGATAATGTAAATAAAGTTCAGTTAGCCTTGAAAAAATGTTATCTTGATCAGGTAAGTTTTATAAAAGGAATGTTTGTTAATTTAAAAAATGACCAGCCTTGTAATTATTGTTGTTTTATATATATTTGTATTGTATACCCTATTTTTAAAATAGCTACGTAATTTTAGTAGTTTTAATAATTATTATTAGTCTTGTAGTCATAGTTTTTAATAGCAATTTGAATTTGTGTAGCTTTAACGGTACTACATGTAGTTTTAAGGTCCACATCAGCATATGGCTGCCATTCTTCATTGACCTTTTCCTAAGTATGTATCCTCTATTCTGATTCACTGATAAAGGCGATCAAGCAGATACACATGTACATGTATTATTTAATTAGATGTGATCAACATTCCAAAATACTGTAACAATAAAAAGAAACCTGAGACACATAAACATACCAGTGGCTAATACAGTAAGCTTTGTCTACTCGTATACAACGATTCCTATCAAATTTTTCTTGTAAACTTCGGAGGACAGCATATTTCTTCACCTTCCATTTTGCAGTTGGTATTCCAGCGATGTGAACGTAACCCTACACTCTCCATTCTCGATCGCAAGATTGTCCTTGCCAACGGAGCCAGTCTTGATTCCTAACGCTTGCAGGGAATTTTTCTAGTCTTTTATTACGCTCACTAATGGCGAAATAATAACTACTAGCTTCGCAACTAATGATTGTGTTATTGCATTTGGAGAGTTCAGCGTGAACTACTGGAGCAATCTGGAATATCAGCAACTTGCCAAACCCCGTTGGCAAGTTTAGCAAGACATCTTTCCTGGATGTAAAAGCCTTTATCGCCTTTTCCTGTTCATGGAAAGACCCTGAATATGCGGAAAGCTTCATCAACATCTACATCAAGATCTCTGGCATCTCCCGACATGTTGTTTTCACCTGGGCCCGGTTGTTCGAAAGCCGATTAACTTAATCCAGGATTAGCGTAAACTTTTGTTTCATGTTTTCAACTTTTTGGTGAAAGTTCCTTTTGCTTATTTTTGT